>NC_140231.1:12813551-13153551 GCF_951802725.1 Rutilus rutilus | reverse complement strand
GTGTGTGTAAGTATAACATTTTTACTAAATGCACCTTTTTAGCATATTTTAGCCATACTTATAAAAGTTTAATATATCTGTAAACGCCTCATTTAAATCAAATATCTATGAATGGATGCCTATCGATCGACTCTGACACCTTTTTGTTCGAACTGCAGGCAAATTAGACACATTTACAAAAAGAAAAAAACATTCCAGTGGTGGAAAGGGAAGGGGCTTTGATACACAGACAGCAGAGCCTTTCATAGTGTGAATAAACCACATACAAAACCTGGTCAGAAGAGAGAGAGAGAGAGAAAACTAACAAATTATTCATCCGATACAGTCACACTCCAGTGCAGCTTTCACAACAGAAGTAGTTTCACATCCTGGAAAAAAATATGTAATTTCTGTAAGTTTGTTATTAACTGCTGTTAATGATTGAGAACTGACCAGTCCCCAAAATGTGTGAGAAAGGTTGAAATGCAGCGCGCATTAAAATTCTGTTCCAGCAGCAGATTTGATCTTGAAATACTCATATTGTGTCTACGATTTTACATTTTCATAATGATTCTTTTTACGTAGCATTTTGATTCCAGTCTATTTATGAAAAACATGAATGCTGAATTTTCACACACATTTACTGTTGATCTGCGTCTTATCACTGATCAACATTTTTGCTCATTAAAAAGTCACATTTTGCTTTTCAGGATCAAATAAATGAGAAAATGATTATATACAAAGAAGAAAAGAGGGGTCTACGAATGATGAAAAGTTACTGCCTTAAATTTTTAAGTACAATCAACTTAAATGTTTAAGTCATTTCAACTTAAATTACATTAAACTGACTTTATAGAAGTATTTGAATCTTGTATAATTTATACAAATAAATGAAAATTGCTTAACTTATTTTGATGAGTTAAAGCAATGTATTTGTCATCATATAATTTTTATTACTCACATTTGAGTAATGATTATCTCATAATGAACGCATTATGAACACAACAAAAACTAACAAATATAACGATTATTAAATTATCTTTTTTTTATCAGGGGGGGGGGGGGGGGGGCTGCCGCCTTTCATTCTCAAGTTTAAAAAAAAGTAATTTAAGCTTATAACAATGTAAGACATACAAAACAAATAAATGAAATGAAGAAATATAAATAGATTTTTGACTATTTAAATCACTAAAGAACTTTTCAGAAATGTAAATGTAAAATGTATTAGCCCATTGTTATTAAATGTTAGTAAGTTAGTATTTATTTATTTATTTATAAATACATTTTAATTACAATCAACTTGGATGTTTAAGTCATTTCAACTTATATTACATTGAACTGACTTAAAAAATTGAGTTTAATCTTGTATAACTTTGATGAGTTACAGCAATATAAAAACATATGTTGTCATAACTTATTGATCATATCATTTTTACAGTGTACTATTAATAGGCTGTAGGCTAATAAGGAGTTTATTGAGGCAAAAGTCGTAGTTAATAGTAAGAATTGGACCCTAATCTAAAGTGTGACCCAAAAGTAGACTAATACAGAATTGTATCAACCTCCAAATTTCTCATTTATATTAACTTTATTCATAAACGTGTAAATATAATTTGCATAAGGTGCAACAGCCAATGACCATGCAGTCAGCTCCGCCCACCGGGAAAGTGGAACGACTTCCTTCAGCAGGTGCGCTCGTGCACTGGACAAGTGCAAAAGTTTGCGTTAAGACACTTTAGTCTCATGTGCTCGCGTCCTTAAAAACACTCTTCGTTTCAGTTAATTTCGCACGTCTATTTACCGAGGCCGCGAGGATTTTCAACGAGACCGGATTGATGTTTACTGACATGGTGTCCAAGTTGACATCGCTTCAGCAGGAGCTCCTGAGCGCCTTGTTGGACTCGGGGGTCACTAAGGATGTGCTGGTCCAGGCGCTGGAGGATTTATGCCCGTGTTCCGCCGAATTCGGAATAAAAATGGAAAAACCCTTGTCCCCGTCGAGTGTCAACGGCGGCAGCGACTCCAATGATTCAAAGCCGGTGTTTCTGACTCTGACCAGCGCGCAGGGGAAAGGCGGTAAACTGTCCGGGGATGAAGGCTCTGATGACGGGGATGACTTCGACACGCCGCCGATCCTGCGCGAGCTGCAGTCTCTCAACACGGAGGAGGCGGCGGAGCAGCGCGCGCAGGTGGAGCGCATGTTATCGTGAGTTATTCACATACGGATACTTGACTTTTCAGGTCATTACCTAAATGTCAGCTTATTAAAATATTATATGCAAACAATGCAACATGTTAAATTACAATGTAGGCCTACATACTTTTTTTTTTTTTTTTTTCAGTCGCAATAAGAACAGTGCGCAATAATGAGCAGCTCTATAAAATAACCGTGAGCCTGTAGGCTAGTTCTTCTAAATGTTCTGTTGAAACTTGTATATTTTTATCCTATATTATTTATTTATTTTCTTTTATTAATGATTTTTTTTCTTTTTGCTTGCCCAATTTAAAATAAATAAAAAAATGATCTAACGAAACCAATCCCAAAATTAGCCAAAATGAAGCAATTTTTTTCTTATTTCAGTATTATTTTAGTATTTTAATTAGCCTACTTAATTATGCAACTTTAGGCACACAAAAAAATCGAATAGCCTACGTTTTACATTTCGGCGAAAAAATAAATAAATAAAATATCGAAATGTTCCTGTGCAAAAGTATAAAGAGGACAAGATATGTATATTGACGTAAAGTCAAAACGAAACCACGTGTAGTTGTTATTAATTTATTTCTATAAATCATCAACAGAAAGATACACAATGTCGTATGAATAGAGGGAAAAGATATCTAGTTATTCATTGTCCAAAGTTATAGTCTTAAATCAACATCCTCGAGCACACTAATGTGAGGGGTTATTTCCCCAAACAAACATTAGCGGATCCGTCAGACATTTTCATTTGCTTTTTGCTTTTTTTGTTTAAACTTATTGAACCGATCACAAGCGTTTTACTTGTTGTATACTGATTGCTGTTTTTTTGTTTGTTTTGTTTTTCACAAGAGGCCTACAGTTAACAGATTTATTAAGGCATTTTGTCGGCTACGTCAAATTAGAGACATTTAAAATGATATCGGCTACAACCAATGTCATGCAAATATTATTATTTATTTATTATTTTATTGTATGACTACAGTTTGTCTATATACAGTTGTTATTATTATTATAGCCTACAGTTATTTATCGCAAATAATCAACTCAGTATCGATAGGAGGGAAAATATTTTGGGGGGGGGGGGGGATTAGCTAAACAAAATTAACCTATGAGAGTAGGCCTACTAATACTCATTAGACATCATTAATTGTTTCATCATTCATTTTTATGGTTTCAATTAATATTAAATGTTATTGCATGTCATGTCAATTTAGACGTTTGAGCCTTTTTTTTTTCATATTTGGGCTTTTCAAAACAAAAGGCATACTTTTACACAACCTAGCATAACACTTCGACACATGAAAATAATGTGGAGTTGCTGGTGAATCTGCTGATGGTAGTGTGTGTGTCGTTGTCAGCGAGGACCCGTGGCGCGTGGCTCGCACCGTGAAAGGCTACATGCAGCAGCACAACATCCCTCAGCGCGAGGTGGTGGACGTGACGGGCCTCAACCAGTCGCACCTGTCCCAGCACCTCAATAAAGGCACGCCGATGAAGACGGCCAAGCGAGCCGCGCTTTACACCTGGTATGTCCAGAAACAGCGCGAAATCGACAGACGTAAGTCAGCATCTCAATACAATCTATAGGCCTAGCGTACGTAGACTGTTTTGTTCCCTTTGCAAGCTTAAAAGTAAATTCATCTATTTGCATTATAAAACAAAATATCATACAAGTGACATTTATTTTATAATCTCTCGTTTATTTCTTTATTTTTGCATCTGGTATTGATGTTTTGTTATATAAAACAATGCAGTGAATAATAATTTTTTATATTATTACATTTGTTTACATATTATATACTTGGTGTTTTTTATTTTATTACAGTTCAATTCAATTCACGTTTATTTGTATAGTGCTTTTCACAATACACATCATTTCAAAGCAGCTTTACAGAAAGTGCATGAGTCCATATTACAATTTAGAGTGATCTGTTATTTGAGATAAATGTCTAAGTTAAGTATTTCGGAAATGTACATTTACAAAGATTCAGTGTTTGCGGCATCTGAAATCTTCGCAGAAATCTTCACAGCACATGCAAAATTGGGGAGAGCGGGGGCACAACCTAACACTTTTTGACTTTCTCAGTTTGTGTAAATTCACTTGGGGTTCAGAGTATTTATTTTTCCCCCTCAATTAATTTCACACGTCTAGTACAATTATGTGGTTTTGTTTCATTAATACGAATACAGTCAGTGTATACTTTTTTCTTGATTTACCCCGAAAGAATGGAAGTGAAATGTGACAACATGCCCCATAGGTGGGGTCCATTGTAACTTGACCATATGACAGCTTCAAATGTTATCTGATCTAATCAAAAAATATATACAAGACACACACAAATATTTTGTCAATTAAAATACAATTATAAAATAAAATAATGGCATTTTTTTGTGTGTAATTTTTGAGTTTGACAACAAACACACCACAAAACACAGTTATACAGCATGGTTCAAAACATAATAATAAGTAATGATTTCTTAACGTTGACTCTCAGTCTCTATTCACCTTTTTCTCATGGTTTCTCAATAGATTTCTTAAAAGTAAAGAATAGAATAGCATAGGTCTATAGAAGCACCTTGTCACGCAGTTACAACATGCCCCGTCTGCGCAACTGAAACCCGAAGCATTAAAGAACTATCTCAACTGTTAAATAACAGATATAAGATTAAAATAATTTCAGATTTGTCTAATTTTAAATAAACACAATAAACAGATGAAAAATTCACTTTTTCTATGGTTAAAATAATGTTCAGTGATATCTTCCAAAGATTTTTTCATTTTGGCAAAAAAAAAAAAAAAAATCTATATGTGACATTATATGAAAGCTGAATAAATAAGCTTACCATTGATGTATGGTTTGTTAGGATATGACAATATTTGGCCGAGATACAACTATTTTGAAAATCTGTTCGCGATTGTGCTGCATTCACTCACACAAATAAATGTTTTATATATTTACGGTAGGAAATTTACTAAATATCTTCATGGAACATGATCTTTAATTAATATCCAAATGATTTATTGGCATAAAAGATAAATCGATAATTTTGACCCATGTAATGTATTGTTGGCTCTTGCCACAAATATAGCCGTGCGACTTATGACTGGTTTTGTGATCCAGGGTCACATATAGTGTTGATATGGCAACTAGAAAATACAGTACATTTTGGCATGCTGGCATGTGTGGAAAGTTTTAAACCTAACAAGTAGCCTCGTGTTAGTTTTGTGCCCCGCTCACCCCTACACTGTGTCTATTATAAATGACCTACAGCATATTTAATTAAATCTATATAAAAAGCCTCTTTTGTGAATGTTTTTATTTTGTCAATTGTTATACGCTCTTATTTCTCAAACTTTGGTCAGATAATTTAGAAGATCATTTATTCATATCTGTAGACTGCACAATACATGTCCTTTACTTGCTCTGAATAGCCTACATTTATGAAGGACATTCATTTTTCAAGGTCAACATGTTAATTTTCATACAAATTGGTGCTAATTACTTACTTATGTATGTGTATATATATATATATGTGTGTGTGTGTGTGTACGTACTTTCATACAAAGTGACGCTAATTACTTGTGTGCGTGTGTCTGTATATATATATATATATATATATATATATTATATGTATATATGTGTGTGTGTGTGTGTGTGTGTGTGTGTATACACACATATATACATTCTCCGTTCTGTAAGCCCCATACTTGGATCTATTATTATTAATACCACCCTCAAAATTGCATCTTCATTATGGGCCTCCCCATCCAACACTATCTATCATGATCCTGCCTTACTCTGCCCCAATCGTGTCCCCCTCTTATTTCCGCAGAGTTCGACCGTGTTCAGGGCTCTGACCTCAGTGACTCAGGCAGTCAGGATCAGGTCCTGTTTTTTTTCCCAGAATTCAATCATACCGGACACAGTTCGGGCGCTCCGGGAGCTTCTGGAGGACCAATCGGAGACGAGGGGGAGCCAGGCTCTAAGAGGATGAGACGAAACCGTTTCAAATGGGGTCCGGCATCTCAAGAGATACTTTATCAGGCTTATGAGCGCCAGAAGAACCCCAGCAAAGAAGAGAGGGAGGCGCTGGTGGAGGAATGCAACAGGTAATGCTCTCTCGCTCTTCTGTGTTGCTGTCCGTTTCAGTGAAATTACAACGTGAACAACTGCATTCACAGACATGCAACTGCAAGTTGATCTATTTTTATGTTTTGCATTTTATTATATTACATACAATATATACTATATCTTTTTTAAATTACAGACACCACATTCATTTTAATGTTTATAAAATCTATGTATAAAGTCTTTTATTTTTATTTTTGATAAATTTTTATATTCTCTTGTTTCTCAGACTTTTGGTTGGATACTTATTTATTTTATTTATTTTACTCATGTATTCGTTTTAGTTTTATAAAAAATATGTTTAATATATCTGTTAAATTACATTTAATTAATTACATCTTTTGTTTCTTTTTTTCTGTTCGACATTATAAGATATACATTTATTTGAAGACATTATAAGATATACATTTATTTGAACACATTTGATCTATTGCAAATAGCGGTTGGTTATTTTTGGGGATGTTCTCAGGGCAGAGTGTGTGCAGAGGGGTGTGTCGCCCTCTAAAGCTCATGGACTTGGATCTAACCTGGTCACGGAGGTTCGTGTGTACAACTGGTTTGCAAACCGGCGGAAGGAGGAAGCCTTCAGACAGAAGCTGGCTATGGACACATATCCACCCCACAGCATGAACCCCCTGCTGTCCCATGTGTCTTCACACACCCAGCACCATCACAGTGCCTCCGATTCAAGTAAGTGCATGTTAACAATCACACAGAAAACAGAAGCGCAGACTCTGTTCACACCTGCTATTAACATCTGTCTCAGATGATCCGATGTCATGCTAACCGGAAAAGTTGGAAGTGTTATTTTAGTATTATTTATATGCTATAAATAATACTAAATCGATCTTGGCAACGATTAATTGCATCCAAAATAAAAGTTTGTGTTTACGTAATACATGTGTGTGTACTGTGTATAATTATTTTGTATATATAAATACACACACATGCATGTATATATTTAAGAAAATGTGTTATTTATATATACAATATTTATATCTATATATAATATAAATTATGTATTAATATATATATACAGTATATACATGCAAATGTTTCTTAAATATGTACATGCATATGTGTATATTTATATATAACAAATAATTATACACAGTACACACACATAATTACGTAAACACAAACTTTTATTTTGGATGCGATTAATCGCGATCACTTTTATTATTATCAATATTACTATTTAGGTTTAATTTAAAGGTTAAAGATTTTAGTTCAGTTACTAATTTCAGTGTTTGAACTTAAACTTAAGACAGCATTTCTGATTTTTGCTTTAACTTTTTCATCTAATATTTATTTCAGTGAACACAACTGTTTTTAATAGTTTTAGTTAACGATAATAACCCTGGTTTACCGCTGTATTTGAGCGTTATGGCCTGGTTTCACAGACAGGGCTTAGATTAAGCCAGGATTAGATCTTAGTTCAATTAGGACAAGTCAGTTAAAACAGCTCAAACATGCATTTTAGTCTGGGACTAGACTTTAGCCGTGTCTGTTAAACCGGGGTTATAATGAGTGTTAGTATCAGGTGTAAACAGGGTCACAAAAGCAGTAAGAGTGTGTTTGTTTCATTGGAATTCTTCCTCCCATTGGTGTGTGAACAAAACACACAGCCACACCCGCAGACACATGTGAGATACAAGGACATAAAATCTTTAGGGTCAAACCAGGGTCAAGTCAAGGTTCGAGCTTTGTGTCTGGGAGGGTGTGTTTTGCTCCCTCAGAAGATCGATAGCTTGTTGGAAAAAAATGTTGTTTTAAACCCAGAAGGATCATGCCGTGGCTTAAAACGATCATATAATAAAATCAGAATGCTTCAGCTTAACTTTTGGCAACTACAAAAGGGCACTTTTCTGTGGAAAAGCCGTAAACTGTCAGCCTGTGAAATGGACCGAATTCCGCAGAATGTTTACAAATGGATTAATATTACGTCAAGAGAGTGAGTCAGAGGACAGCGTGTTTGCTCAAGCTGTGTGTTCTGCTACAGTCACTGACCTCCAACGGTTCAAAAGCTCTTTGATTGTATTTGTTTGCCCCGGAGCAAGAAAATGCACAACATTTAGCATAATCAGTTTTCAGGTATGTTTACGAGAATGCGTTTAAGGAACAGACGGCCTCATAAAGGCCTTTCGGTGTTTGGACTGCAGACTCTTATCATTCGAGCTGCATTTACAGCTACGCAACTAGGTCAAATAAAGATAGACGGTATCGGGTCAGCATGTGCCGACTAGCAGCTTTCTCTTTTTCCCAGTGTGACGACACAACAAATTGCACATTTTTGTCTTCAAAGCATTAACTGCACAATACTACTGAAGTGTTTCTTGTGTTTTTCGGTGCAGAGCTCAGGTACAGTCAACAAGGAACCAGTGAGGTCACTTCCTCAACAACCATCAGTCACCATGGCAGCAGCCAATCAGTATTGCAACAGGTGTCTCCGGGTAGCCTGGACCACTGCCACGGCTTGTTATCGCCGGACGCCAAAATGGTAAAGAAAAAACCGTCACGACGTGCACGCTTTGACAAGTACGGGTCTGCCGGCCCTTTTTTTCAACCGTGTAGTCGCAGAGATCAATGTACATTTTACAGACATGATTGATAAAGTCGCCTTTATTTGGAAACTGACTCAACTAGGTCAAAGAGAGCATTGATCTAGCATGTGAAGGCAGTATGTTTAACACAGAAACCCTGCCTTTATTCACTTTCGTTCACTTTTATGCTCCCCCCAATAAACATTTGTAATGTTATGTTAGTGCGACGGTTTTCACCAGAGGAAAGGAACCACGTCCTTACTTGCAAAGTGTTTGTGTACCTTATATGTATTGACATTGTGTGTGTGCGTGTGTGTCCAGATCTCGGTCTCTGGTGGAGTCTTGCCTCCTGTGAGCACTTTGACCAACATTCATAGTCTGTCTCAGTCGTCTCATCATCATCATCAGCAAGCACAGAGCCTCATTATGAGCCTGGCCGCTCAAAGTGAGTGTATCGCCATTTTTATTTACCCCTCCTTCTTCTTCTTCATATCTTACATCGTAAACTGTGGTACACTGTAAAAACATCCTATTAAATTTACGATAAAACTGCTGCTGTGGTTGCCAAAAATAAATACAGTGACTACATTTCAGGTATTTCTGGATGGCATATTGGTGACTGTATATTCTTATTTTCCACTGTAATTATACAGCACATAGTTTTTCTGGCAAAAACTCAAATGCAGTATTTGCATATAATTGCTATGTTAAACCATTTACAGTTTTTTTAACGTGTATGTAAGGTATCTTACAGTTAACAATACAGTTTTACTGTAGCATTTTTTATCACACATATTGACATCTGCGGTATTATTAAAACTATTGTGTTTTTCTGATGTGATGAAAGGTGGTATTTGGCCTGAAACGTTTAAAAACCACTAACCTACACTGTCATTCATTTTGTTTATCAAATGGAATTTCAAAAATAATTCAAACAGGTTCTCTCAACACTCCCTCCTCTTTCTATTGGTCAGACAAACAGATACCCACGCCCCCAAACTCATGTCATTGGTTGAGACACTGCATTACTGGTAGGGATTCTTAAACAGAGCAATGTTTTGATAGCAGGAGCAACAGCATCTAGTTAGATCATAAAAAAAACATTTATAGCTAGCTACCTGAGTGATAACACATCTGGTGTAATGACATTTAAAGGTCACTCTATCGCCCTCTTGAGTGCTGGAGTGTCTGACCGCCGCAGTAACACTAAAACATTTGATGAGCAGGTCAAGCATTTGAGTCCTTGTTTGCACACTTGCCCAAGCCAGTAAACATACGACAAGCCGATCCTAACAGAGTTCATTTACAGGTTCATTTACAAGCCTTGAAGGTACAATAGCAAAATCATCCTGTTTAATTCTAAGGATCAGATTCAAATCATGTAAAACTAAAATTTGACAGTTCTGGCGCTAAAAGAACATTATAAATGGACTTGTGTAGGATGTGGCCCCTTTAATTCTTATATGATTTTATTGCAACGTAACGTAACACATTTTTACAGAAATATTGGAGAATGTAAAAGAATACTAACCGGACTAAAAAAAACAAAAAAAAAACAAAGCAATTCCATATCATCTCTATATATGTGAAAAGTGTGTGCGGTCATAAATATCAGCGTATTTTAGTATAACTGAGACTATTACAACTATTATAGTTGCAATAATATTTTCAATTCGTTTTTATTTTAATATTTTTCATTTTTATGTTAGTTTAGTACTAAAATTGTAGTAATTTAGTTGTGTATTTTTGCCAGTTCATTTTTGTCTATGTCTATAGACCTTATGCGCCAGAGAAACGAGGGCGCCGCCATCTTTAGAATATTGTCTTCCGGTTTTGCGGTCGCTCTGTATATTTCTATGGCATTGCTGTCCAGGAGTAATTCACTTTTGAAGTGGATTTACTTAATGTAAAGTTAACGAAAGTTATCATGAGGATTGTAATGTTTAAAGCAGATGACTTAACAAATGTCAGTCGACCGGGAAGATTTTAAAAAGAGCCGTTCATTAATAAACACGCAAAATCGCTGAGAAAATACAGACCGGAAGTCAAAAGACAACGAGTGCAGCGCTGAAAAGGGGTGGGGCTACATAAGGTCTATATGATCTATATTTAAAAATATAGGTTATAGTGTCTATATATCATTTTTATTTCGTTTTTAGGTTTAGTTTTTTTTAGTACATCAAGTTAAACTAAATAAAAATAAGAATTTTTATTTTATTTTAAGGTTTTAGTTTTAGTTAATTATAATAACCTGTGTGTGTGTGTGTGTGTGTGTGTGTGTGTGTGTGTGTGTGTGCGTGTGTGTGTGTGTGTGTGTGTGTGTGTGTGCGTGTGCGTGCACATGTGTGTGTGTGATTTTAAATAATATATATAGTCTAGTATAAATGATTATTATTATTTAAATTATTTTCTTTTTTAAATCTGACTTTGACACGTTTTTTACGTTTCGCCAGGTCTGGCATCGCCCCAGTCTCAGAGCGTGCCCGTCATCAACAGCCTGGCCACCCTGCAGCCGATGCAGTTCCCACAGAACACCAGCCTGACGCAGCTGACCACAGCTCACCTCTCCCAGCAGCCCTTCTCACAGTCGCACAGTAATAACCCCTGCTCATTAATGCAGAACGTTCTGTGATTCTGAACGGCAATGTGCAAAACTCACGTTTCGCTTGTCTTTTTCAGTGTACTCGACCAAACAAGAAGCCGCCCAGTTTTCCCATCCATCTCGATATACGACCATGGACACCAGCACTATCACACACCTCGGCTCCAGCAAGCAGGTCAAACTTCAGTTTCTTGTACTTTCTATCCACCTTACTTCTAATGTAAGAGCGGGTGCAGCCATTTGTAACTCGAATGTGCGAGTTTTTTTTTCTTTTTTTACTTATTGTATACATAAACACTGGTTTGTAGTGTAAATAGTTGTACCGTTCTAGTTAAAATCTAGTTACCTATAGGCCCTGTTTACACCTGGTATTAAGATGTGTTTTGGTCGATCGGATCACAAGTAGATGACGCTAAATACAGGTGTAAACGGGGTCTAAAACGTTTCGAGCTGGTCCACTTTCGACCACTTCCAGAGGTAGTTGAAAAAACATTTGCCCGGATTGCTTTCGTAGTGTAAAAGCCACAAAAGACTGTCTACTCTCCGCTTACTGACCTAATGCGTAAACATTATGGGAAGAGCTCTAGCCGGACTGGATTTAAACTTTGTCGGCTGCAGACCCAAGTTTGGTTTGAAGACGAAAAATGTACCAAGCACAATGTTCTCTCACCATTCCTGATTTCTAACACAGTCTTGCGTCTGTCAGAGCAGAAACCAAAGCTGATGCTCTCCGTATGTTTTTCCATCGTCTCCGTGAGCTTATTTTGTCCATTAGAACGAAAGATCTGAAAAAACACATAGACCCTCGCCTCAAAGAAATCAGGACAGAAGTGGTTGAAAGTGGACAAAAGAGACGGATTAAAACTTCTACTTCCCTCGTCTACTGGTAAACTTCCCTCGTCTACTTGTGAACCTATCAACCAAAACGCATCTTAATACCAGGTGTAAACAGGGCTAATGAATCTGAACAGAAAGTAACTTACTTCTGCATTGCAAAATTAGGTGTATACATTTTTATAAAGTGGTCAATGTTGATATTGCTCTCTCTGTACATAAACAGTGCCTATCTGTATTTGCGGTCCTGATGGATAATCGTTACTCTCTGTTGTCACTGCAGTGTCCATTGCAGGCCTGGTGAACAAACGCAACCGAAGCGAGAACTTCCTCGGCAGCTTAGCAACAGCGGTCCGTGACCTCTGCGTTTCTCGGTTACGCTGGTAACCTGTCAGCATGGAGAAACAATAGGAGCAGAACTGCCTCTGGATTCTGCAACAAATGAAGAATAATGATTGATATATTACAGCTTTAAGCCATATGACAGAACAAACTGGCGGAACTTGCTAAGACCATTGAATACTGAGCCGAAGCTTTCACACCCATCGGTTTTAGGGGACGAAATCTTCAATGATACTGTACATACGATTTAATGAGGAAATATGGTTTGTTATTAAATACAAGGTCAAGTTTTCAGGCAAAGCAACAACAACAACAACATCAAAAATAGTCAGTCGATCACGGATGAGATTTTGTTTTCCACACGCACGTTTGAGATTTGAAATGTATCCCATATTCTTAAAGAAAATCATCACATTACTGTGTAAATTCTTAACATCAGAGTGGTCTTTCCATTTCAACGCATGGACTTGCACATAAAAGTAATCCCAAAAGATGCTACAATTATAATTGCTTCTCAGGGATTGATTTCACACTACTCCATTGTAGCTAATATTATGAGAATGTGTATAACTGCCTAAAGGCTTTGCTATTTTTTATATAAGTTTTGGAATCACTTCAATCATATTTATATTTGTGTAAATCGATAAATAATACATTTTTGAAGAATACCTCCTGGCTTTAGTGCTCATTTTTATTCGTTTATGACAATGATGTGTTTATTTCTTTGAGAATTGTTTTGTCAGGTAATGTGCCATAGCAGAAAGCAGGGCCACACTTTGCATTTATAATGTGTTCACACACTAATGGAAAGTCAGAGGTGTGAAGGAGGGGTGGAGACAGGACAGAGATGGGCAATAAAAGGGTGTGTATTTGTTTTCCATGCCCCATTAGGCCTATTTCCCTTGTTGTCTCACTGGTCAAAGGGCATGAAAGTATCATCTGAGTTTACTTTTAGGAAGTGAACAGGTGAAGTCATTTCCTTTCCTCTTCTCACATGACTTCTCTAGCATGTGATTACAGTTTTTTTCAGTTTTTCCCCATGGAAACTAAACTAAACTAATTAAAATAGCACCCTGGGGATTCGTTTCTTAATGAAGCAAGTGCATGACTGCAAAAGTGAACTGTATCAGAAGAAAACAAGTACTGATTTATTACTGAAATTGGCAGTGGTTCTGAATGTTTACGAAGTCCCGTTCAGGTTCAGAAATGAAATGATAGGAAAATATGCAATAAATGAATGTATGTAATGTGTAAAGTATTGCTGAGTATTGGATCACTTGTGCAAAGTGAAACTAAAAAAAATGTTTCTTGAGCGGCAAATCAGCATATTAGAATAATTTCGGAAGGATCATGTGACACTGAAGACTGAAGTAATGATACTGAAAATTCAGCTTTACCATCACAGGAATAAATTACATTTTAAAATATATTTATATATATAAAAAAAAATTCACAATATTACTATTTTTATTGTATTTTTTATCAAATAAATTCACCCTTGTAATATATATATATATTTTTTTTTTTATATATATATATGAAACTACATATGATTCCAATTTAGTAACAAAATACAAATGTATTTCCACTAGTGGTTTCAGACATTTGAGCTGTATCAGATTTCAAATGGAGGACAGTGATGGAAGAATAGAATATAGCAAGTAAAAGTTAAATTATGTATCAGTCATTACATTAAAATAACAGTAATATATTGTACATTCCCTCATTAAAGTCTAAAAAACACAAAAACAAAGCCTACAATTATATGAATGTCCATACATGTTTAGATAAATGTTGAGACTGAGGTGTTCTGAAGCACTCATGTTCTGGCTCCTTCATTTAACAATACCAACAACAAACATATTATTGGGTAACAAGTTTATTGTAATAGCTATGCTAAGGTTCTGGGCTGGTCTGTTCATGGACAGAATCAACAGTATTGTAATTGTAACACGTTAGCGATTAGCATACTAGCTTCTCCTGTAAAATCCAGAGGCAGCAGAGGACACATGCTGGGACGTGGACAATAGAGGACAACGTGGAGGCGTGGAGCAATGAATGTGCAGACGTCTTTCAGAGCAGGTCGGCAGAAGTGATCTGATGTCAGCTACTGCTGGGGTCAAAGGTCAGAAAGACAGGAGACAGAAAAGCTGACTTTTCCCCTGTAACCCTCTGTTCTCTTCCCACACTGCCATAGCTTGTGTTAAAGGAATGTTCCAGACTCAAAACAAGTTGCTTTATCAACAGATTACCACAGAAAAATAATGTTTGAACCATTCCTTAGTTTGTAGAAGCACATTTTTGTAGCCTAAATTGTATTTACAATAATGCATTTACATGAGGTAAGACATTCTGGAGGGTTTAAAAGCATAAATATGATGAGTATTTGTGTTTTTGTTGACAAACTGATATAGCTCGTCTGTTTAAAAATGTGTTCAATGTTTAAAAAAGGCTTCAATGGTGTTCTGTGTGGTAGATTTCTGGTCATGCATAACCAACATAACTCTTGTGAGAGTATTTTTCTCTATTTTTGCACCTGTCATGCAAAGGTACCTGCTTTACATGGACATCACAGAGGATCAAATATGATGATGGATTGATGAAATTAGAGAAAGGGCCATTATCCCTTGACCATTTCCACCCCCGTGTCCAGCTATCAGGGGTCAGTGTGTGGGCCGAACATCAGCCCAAAGTGACCCCATACCGAGATCTTCTTGACTTGTTGACTTAGTTTTAAACATGCTGACTTGGGATATTGTTCATTCATCATGTTTTAAGATCTATATTATGGTATACACTCTGTTCAAAAGTTTGGGGTTGGTGCGAAGAACTGCGGGAACGTCTCCAAGATGCTTGAAGAAACCTTCCTGCAAAGCTACAGTACTGTGAAAAGTACTGGCACTTGCGTTAAAATGCTGTAAAGTGAGAATGCTTTCGAAAATAAAATCACAAATTGAATTTATTTATGATTTAACTTCTATTAACTAATTCAAATCAATATATGGTGTAACGACCCTTTGCGTTTAAAATGGCTTTTGTCCAGGTACACTTGCGCATAGTTTTTCAGGTAGCTTTGCAGGAAGGTTTTAACATGCCTAAGACTTTTGCACAGTACTGTGTGTATATATGTGTATGTATATATATATATATATGTATATGTATGTATTTCACAATGCTACTGTTTTCACTGTATTCTTGATCACATGAATGTAGCCTCGGTGAGCATAAGAGACTTCAAAAACATAAACAATTATTATCCGCCACAAACTTTTGAACAGTTGTAGTCAGTAATAGCGCATTGCTCATTTCACCAAGCAAATAGAGCATAATATTGTGAATAAAATGCATGATAATCTACTAAAAGCCAACTTATAATGGATGCATTTACACTTCAAAGAATTACAACAAAATGTTATTCCAGTCTTTTGGGAGAAAAAAAAAAACATTTGCAGGACAATCCCCATAGTTTTGTCAAAGGTGATGTACTGTACTATATTGTTATAATATCCTTATAAAATTGCTGTCTGATGACCCTCTTTGGTTTCTAAAGCCATTTTTAGCTTTTGCCAGAAGATCTTAGTATCTTCTCCAGGTTTGGGCCAGCGGAGGTAAGTTCGTTTCTTCACCAGCTTCCGCATCCTGTGGTACGGAGAGAGCTGATGTGCAGGAATATCCTCCAGGAACACCAGAACCAGCACATCCTTCTGCTCATCGAAGAGTCTGAAGCTCGCCATCTGGACCTCACTTGAACACCAGTTGCTCTTCAGGTAGTTCCTAGTGATCAGGCAGATGGTCTTGCGGCTGCTGTATATGCCATCAATGATGTTGTCTATTATTGGCCTTCCTGGTTCAAAGTCTCGGTGGTGAAGGCACAATCTCCAGCCCTGTTCTCCTTCTAATTTGGGAATGAGTTCCTCCATGACCCAAGGCTCATCTTGGGTGTTGTAGGAAATGAAGGCGTCGTACTGGAACCTTGAACCGTTCCGCTTCTTCTTGCTGTCGTAAAAGAAGGCTAAGAGGAGGTAGTAGGCATAAATCACCTGATAGCGCAGAAACTGCCAGACAAACGAACAGACGAGGGTGAGAACGACCACAATACTGCTGCAAAGAAAGCAGATGAAGTCGATTTTGAAGGTGCAGGTTTCGGTGTCGAAAGCGGACAAGCTCATGTCTCGTAAGGAACGAGGATAGCTACACATGTACCTGTTGAAATAAAACACCTGAGTAGAATTACTTTTCACGGCCCACTCAAAGAAGAACTCATTGTGACAGTCGCAAGTGAACGTGTTTTTCCGCAAGTCGAGGACTTCTAGTCGAGGCAGTGACTGAATCAGAGTTTTGTTGATCGCGTCAATCTCATTGCCCTGGGCTCTTAAGGTGGAGAGTCTGGAGAGATTTGCATTCAACAGGAAGTTCAGTGAGCGAAGCTGCGTTCTCGAAAGGATGAGTTTGGTTAGCCTCGAAATGGGATGGAAGGTCTCGGCCGGGATGGAGTTGTCTTCGGACAGTGCGTTCTTGGAGAGATCCAAGTACCAGAGCTGGGGGCTGTACTTGAATGTATCAGGATTTAGATGACAAAGATTTGTGTTTCCAGCGTAAAACATTTCCAAGGAGGATAAACCTTGAAGCAGATTTGAGGGTATTTTGCCGATTCCACGGCGTTGACTGTGAAGCCTCAATACCCTGAGTTTCTTCAGCTCCTTAAAAGGAGGGTGTCTCAATTTATCATCTGTAAATAAAATGCTGTTGGCGTACAAATCCAAATTTTGGAGGTTGGGCATGCCTGAGAACACATTCAGGTGTTTGGTTAATGTTCTAGCTGTTATTTTGTTTGATGACAGAAGCAGAGAGGTCAGGTTCTTCAGTTCTTCAAAAGCATGGGCCTCAATCTCTGAAATCTGATTGTCTTGTAAGGTCAAACTGGTTAACTGTGACAAATTTCTAAAAGTGTATTTTTTTATTTTGCTTAGCTTATTAAAATTAATTTGCAGATCCTTCAGGGAATGTGGCCCTTTGCTGAAAGCATCGCCAATGCTTAAAAGATTATTTGTTCCAAGCTTTAGGACTTCAAGACTCGTGAGGTCCTTGAACAAACAGGAATTAATGAGTGAAATTTTATTACTATACAAGTACAGAGTCTTCACCTGTGTTAAATTGGCAAAGTCATCACAGGTGAGTTCTTTGATGTGGTTTCTACTGAGATCTAGGAACTCAAGAGTGGAGAGAGTTTGAAAGGAGTTTGTTATTCGAGTCAGATTATTGATTTGCAGGAGCAGTTTTTTTAGTTGGGTAAAACCTTGGAACATACTCCGCGATAACTTGGATATTTCATTTTCTCCAAAATCCAATTCAGTCAGGTTAGAACAGGGATCAAACATGTGGTCGGCGAGGTGTTTTATTTTGTTAGCATTTAGCCGTACAACTCTTAGCGTTGGAGAACATGCGTTCAGCAGAAGCTTGGTCTTGTTGAGCTCAACGTTTCCATTAAGTCTGATTTTATTCAATGAATTCTTGAAGCTCAGAAGCACATCATCAACACTCTGGGGTGATATACGAACATCCATGAAGTATAATGTTTGCACTGAGGTCAAATATGTCTTTTCTGTAACATTCCATGTCATGGTCCCATTTTGACCGCAATAGGATAAATCAAGGTGATCGAGGGATGGAAATATATTGTCAGTGAGCTGAAATGTTCCCAAAGGGTTGTTGGACAAATCAAGCCTTTTTAACGACAAGGGCTTTGTTGCCATCTCAAACGAGTTGAAAACATCAAAATGGTTGCTTCCGATGTAGAGTTCCTCCAAACATGGTGGTGCAAGAACCGGCTTCACTCGGTCTATGTAGCGGAGGTGGTTTTGTGTTAGGTTTAACACCTTTAAATTCTGAAGCGTGCTGAAAGATGACTCTTCAATGTCTTTGATATTGTTGTCATCCAGACGTAGCACTAGCAGGTTGCTAAGGCCGTGTAGCATCCCTCTTGAGACTGCTTTCAGTCTGTTGCGGGCCAGATTGAGATGGGTCAAGCTGGAAAGATTGACAAGTGCGCCCTCTTGAATTTGTGAGATCTTATTGTTGGATATGTTCAAGTCCTGTAAGTTTGACAAATGCCTGAAGTCTCCAATCTGGATCTGTGCAAAAGCATTGAAGGAAATATCTAAAATCCGGGTATTTAGGGGTAGGCCTACCCACGGAATCCTGAAAAAGCCCATTTTGTAGCAAAGCACTTTCGGCTGCGTGTCTTTAAGGGGAGTGCTGATAGTGCAGTTATTTAAGGAAAATGCACTACATGGGGAAATGAAACCACAGAAGGCAATATATAATGTGATTTGTTTTAGTGTTCCCATGTTTTTTCTTGATTCTTTTTTCATGTCAAACAGGAGATACATTGGATTTGCCTTGATTTTTTTTTCTCTTTGAAATGTATTTATTCTGTGCTCTTCACGCAGCAGTGTTTGGCTTTGAATTTCCTACAAATAAAAAATAAATTATTTAAAATTACTTCATTTAAAAATAAAATAAAAACAGTGCTGTCAAACCGATTAATCGCAATTAATCACATCTAACATAAAAGTTTTTTTTTTATATGAGATATATGTGTATATATATTATTATATTATGTGTGTGTGTGTGTGTGTGTGTGTATATATATACATATACACGCATGTATATATGTGTAAATATATGTGTGTGTATATACATTATACAGTATATACACACACACACACACACACACACACACACACACACACACACACACACACACACACACACAAGAGGCATATACAGTGCCCTCCACAATTAATGGCACCCCTGGTAAATATGATCAAAACTGGCTGTAAAAAATAAATCTGCATCGTTTATCCTTTTGATCTTTCATTCAAAAAATGTGCAAAATTCTAACCTTTCATTGAAGTAAAAGAATTGAATGTGGGGGGGAAATCACATTATGAAATAAATGTTTTTCTCCAAAACACGTTGGCCACAATTATTGGCACCCTTTTATTAAATACTTTTTGCAATCTCCTTTTGACAAGATATCAGCTCTGAGTCTTCCCTATATAATGCCGGATGAGTTTGGAGAACACCTGACAAGAGATCAGAGACCGTTCCTCCATACAGAATCTCTCCAGATCCTTCAGATTCCCAGATCCATGTTTGTGCTTCTTCTCTTCAGTTCAGCCCACTCATCAGGTCAGGGAACTGGGGCGGTCATGGCAGAAGCTTCATTTTGTGCTCCGCAACAAATTTTTGTGTTGATTTTGATGTTTGGTTTGGATCGTTGTCCTGATGGATGATCCAACCACGGCCTATTATAAGATTTCTAGCAGAAGGCGTCAGGTTTTGATTTTTTATCTGTTGATATTTGATAGAATCCACGATGCCATGTATCCGAACAAGAAGTCTAGGACCTCCAGCAGAAAAATATGCCCACAACATTAAAGATCCAACAGTATATTCAATTGTACACATGGGGTACTTTTTATCCTTGTGTTCACCAAACCCATCTAGTGTGTTTGCTGCCAAAAAGCTATTTTTTTAGTCTCATCTGACCACAGAACCCTGTGCCGTTTGAAGTTCCAGTCATGTCTGACAATTAAATTTGCTGGAGTTTGTTTCTGGAGGAGCGAGGAGGATTTTTCTTGAAACCCTCCCAAACAACATGTGGGGATTGTAGACTCAACTAATCTCTGCAATTCTCCATCTGTGATCCTTGAAGAGTCTTTGGCCACTCAAACTTTCATCCTCGCCGTGCATTAAGACAGTATAGACACACGTCCTCTTCCTGGCAGATTTGTAACATCTTTAGTTGATTGGAACTTCTTAATTATTGCCCTGATGGTCAAAATGGGTATTTTCAATTCTTTAGCTATTGTCTTACAGCCACTTTCTATTTTGTGAAGTTCAACAATCTTTTGCTATGCATCAGAACTGTATTCTGTGGTTTTACTCATTGTGATGGATGATTAAGGGGATTTGGCCTTTGTGTTTCCTCATATTTAAACTCCTGTGAAACACGAAGTCATAGCTGGACAGTTTCATGTTCCTAGTCACCCTGGTGTGCTAAAAAAGGTCAATATTAATGGGAATATACTTCAGAGATATTTTACTCGTAAAAAATTCTAGGGGTGCCAATAATTGTGGCCAACGTGTTTTGGAGAAAAACATTTATTTCATAATGTGATTTCCCCCCCACATTCAATTCTTTTACTTCAATGAAAGGTTAGAATTTTGCACATTTTTTGAATGAAAGATCAAAAGTATAAACGATGCAGATTTATTTTTTACAGCCAGTTTTGATCATATTTACCAGGGGTGCCATTAATTGTGGAGGGCACTGTATATAATTTACATATATAAATGCAATAATATATAGTCAAACCAAAAATTATTTGTTTTTACTAGTGGGTGCAGGACACTATAGTTCATTTATGTAAGTGAGGATAGCAAAATAAAGTAAGCTGTGACATATTATACCCAAAAATTCTTCATACAGTGGACTACCAGTAACATTTATACAAATTTGGGACCAAAAATTATTCAAACACTTTAGCAATTCAAGAAAAAACACTTAAGTAAAACATGGTCAGGTCAGTGTGACCTTTTTGCACAGACTGAACAAAATGAAGCATTGCTTGGTAATTTGTTCACCAGAATTGGTATTATCTAATTGTGTAATTAAATGTAACAGCTGACAGCTATTCAACCTAATTCATTTGTGAGACAGTCTAACAGAAGGATTGCCAAATCCAGTGAAATATCAACTGATTTGATAACTCTGAGATCTTGCCATACTTTATTACCATTTTCAAACTATAGCGAATAAACTGTGATAATGTGAGAAATGTTTAAGGTGTCTGAATACATTTTGGGTTTGACTGTATATACACACACATATATATTATGTAAACACAAACTGTTATGTTATATGCGATTAATTGCGATTATTCGATTTGGCAGCACTACAAAAATGACATAAATTATACATTTAAAAGTAATACACAGTAGTAAAAACTGAAAGTTAAGTTAACTTTTGCATATATAATTGTGAGGAATTACAATGAAGTGCATCAGTAAATAAACTATAAACTCAATCTATCAAATTATATATCAAAAGGTTGCTGTAAAATGGCAAGGCAACCTGAACCTCCCGCAAATATAACAGAGAAACACAACCTGCAATACTTCATTCCATCAGCATAAGCACAAGAGACAGTTTTACTTCAGTTTACTTGCAGTTTTCCTGCAAAATAGATGCAGTTCTTTATCAAAAACAAACCAGTGTGTGATAAATATAGCCATATGGAATATAATTTACTTACCAAAATCAATATAATCTATCAAATAAATGCCTTCATTCATTCCTATGAAGGTTAATAGAACAGAATAGAATAGAATAGAATAGAATAGAATAGAATAGAATAGAATAGAAAACTTACAAACTTGCCTCCAACCGTACTGATATACAGAAATAAAACATTTTACTCACTCACAATCTTCATCTCTTCATTAAGTTCTTGTCTGCTAAAACCCAGAAAAACAACAGGCTGATATTGTGTGTTATGTAGTTTAGCAGGAAGTGAAGTTATCTGTGGGAGGAAAAAAAGCAGAAGTAGAACCTTTATATACAGTACATCCACACACCTATAGCTTCACACCTACAACACCTGTGGCATATGAACCTAACCGGATTCTAATCAGACAAGTCTTTCATATCATTTAATCATGTACAGGTTTGTGTGCTTCTGTGTTGTCTTATGGGATACCCCACAGCCAGTATTATCATGTGATGTCAATGTTGTAATTCTAAATAGTTATCCTTTGGATGTGACCAACTTGAAGACTATGAGCCACAAGTGAGTAATAGTACTTATCTCAATCACATGAGAAGTTGTTCTCTCTACTCTATTTCCTCCATGTCATAGGAAGAGTTTTATTTAAGTTAATGATTTATTACACTGGAATGTTGTGTTTAAACTCTCCTTTGCTCACACTCTTCTTGACGGCCATTACAATAAAATCGTCTCAGGGTATTGCAACACACCTTTTGTTTTGATGCAACATAAGTTTAGCCTAATTTTAGATAAGAGGATCTCCAAAGAGAATAAAATAACGAAATCACCTGTTCAATGCTTCAATGATTTTGTTACAAGATCATACAATTTTACCCCCAAAAGTATTGTAAAACAAACGCAGACATCTGTATTAATACTGTTAAACTTATCTTTGTACTATTTTAATAATAGGAACTCACGTATTATATTGTCGATTTATTATTTGTAAAAAAAATAAAAAAATAAAAAATCTTACATTTGTTTATTTATTTATTGGTTGATACTGATTCCTGTTACATTGACATTTATTATAATTGTACAATAAATGTAGGAAAAAAAGATGCAGGAATTTATAGAAGATTTACAAAAAAAAAACTTTAAAAAAGGAAACAGCGCTCTCTTGTGATAGACTAAAGAAACCAAAAAGGCGTAATAGTTGAACGCCGAGAGCGTGTTGGTTAAATCTAGATCGATTATTCACGTCTTTCACTGTATCAATGGACGCCGTAGACTTGTTTAGAAAGCTTGGGTCTGGAGCAAAGTTTGATCTGAAAAGGTTTGCTAAAGATGCAGAGAGGTTTAAGGTAGGTTTTGATGCAAAGTACATAATAAATGTAACGTATGCTGGGCTGCTGTTTTATAAAACGAAAGAAATACGTAAATTTCGACTTGAAATGCTGCCACATGGCTAACATGTGTTTCCATTTCCCATTGAATGTCTCTGGAAGTGCTAGTGCTAATCCGAATGAACCCAAACAACGCTAATAGAGTGCTTTAACAAGTAGTATGAGATAGTAATGGATATTTTCCACATTTTAAACGTCATTAGTTTGGTTACTGCGTTGCACAGCCAGTAGAAACAGGAATGTTGGTTGTTATTGTACTACAGTACTAAATAGACATGTTCATTTGATCACTATTAATTCTTGTGTAACTCTCCTCTCAGGTAGTGAAGTCTCAGAGCAAGAACAGCTCACAACAGCTGGCTGAAACCAGCTTTTTTGGCACAGAGACACAAGAGAACGCTTCTCTGGAGTCCAGACTGAGTGAAGATGACGGTGAAGAAGAAGAGAGAGAAGGGAGTGATGAAGAGCAGGCCTCTGGTAAACGGAAACGTACTGAAGTGGATGAGCCAGTGAAGGCTGCACGGACGAAAAAGAAAGGAGCTAAGAGAACATCTGAAGGCAAGTCATCTTTCAATCTCTTCAGATTGCTAGCATGTCTATTAGTGTTTTCCGACAGTTCTCTCTTCCTACTTTTGTGAAACAGGCACAGAACCTGAAAAAAGGGTGGAAGATGGGATCCAGTGGATGTCATCGCAAGACACTGCGAAAGACCCCAAGAAAGAGTCGAAAGACAAGCTATCTTTGAAAAGACTAAAGCAGCTTCATCAGGAGAAGGTATAATGTGTTAAAGGAGAACTCCGGTAAATTTTAACATTGAGCTCATTTTTTTGTACATTTGGAGTGCTGTCAGTACAGAGAACAACGACAAAAATCGGTGTTGCCTACACCGTGTTATCCTCTTTTTAAAATTTGCACCCTGTTGACTTCAATGGGGCAAGTTTTAAACCTGCTTTTAGGCTCTTAACTAGGTCGAAGTCCACAGTAGTCGATTGTCGAGTTCACGCGCGTGATCATAGGTACTAAACCTATGCGCGTGAACTCGACAATGGACTACTGTGGACTTCGACCGAAAACAGGATGTAAATACAGGTATGTGCGCTGGCTGAATAAACATCATTTTTATTAATATCTTTCACATCTACTGCAGTCAGATTCACCCGCGTTCACTCAGAAGGAATCACTCACATGACCTGTGCACTTGTAATGACACATCAAGGATGTTAAGAGGCTAAAAGCAGGTTTAAAACTTGCCCCATTGAATTCAACAGGGTGCAAATTTTAAAAAGAGGATAACACGGTGTAGGCAACACTGATTTTTGTCGTTGTTCTCTGTACTGACAGCACTCCAAATGTACAAAAAAATGAGCTCAATGTTAAAATTGACCGGAGTTCTCCTTTAATATTAATCTTCTGTGGTCAGCCACAGTTGAATATTTTTGTTTAATACGGCTGATTAAAATTCTGACCGATGCTAATAATTTTCATAATATGGACAGTATTAAAATAATATACTCTTTTGTCTAAATAAATTAAAACACTAAAATCATTTTTAAATGCTACAGGTGAATTTAGACATCACAACATTATAGTGTGCTGTATTAAAAATGGATATTCATTTTTATATTTGCATTTAACAGTGGCTTTAAATAATGAAGCGGTATTAGAGAAATATATATTAGAGAAATATATATATATATATATATATATATATATATATATATATTATTATTTTTTTTTATAAAAATAATTAAAAAAAATCTGTCAAGTATAATTGGACTTTTTTTACCCCCGCAAATAGAGGATGTCTTATAGGATCTATGCCACTGATTTGATCGGATGGAATGATGATTAAATTGGCTGTGTGCGTTTTAGGTGAATCGGGTACGTAACCAGAACCGGATTAACGTGCACGGGACAGACATTCCAGATCCCGTTTCCACTTTTGAGGAGCTGCAGAAGGAGTATGATCTGGACCCGCGAGTCATTCAAAACATCAAGACAGCGGGTTTCCAAACCCCCACACCCATTCAGATGCAGGCCATTCCCCTCATGATGCATGTATGACACGTGTCTGTTGGGTCAGATATAAATGTGTTTGTTTTCCAGATCCTAATTTGAGTGTTTTGATCTGTTTGGTTTAGAAAAGGGACATCCTGGCATGTGCTCCTACCGGCTCTGGTAAGACTATGGCCTTCTGTCTGCCCCTGCTGGCCCACCTTCGCCAGCCCCTCAACAAGGGTTTCAGAGCCCTCATCATCTCCCCCACCAGAGAGCTCGCCACTCAGGTAAACGCTCAATAAGTTAATAATTTCTGTATACCACATCAAGTAATCTACATGTTGCTGACTTGTTTAAACGGATTGACTGACTGCGATAAAGACTTGCATCTTTTTTTGTCTCTAGACTCACAGAGAGTTGCTCAAACTGTCAGAAGGAGTGGGCTTCAGAGTGCACATGATCAATAAAGGAGTTGATGCTGTGAAAAAATATGGGCCCAAGTCAGCTAAGAAATTTGGTATGTTTTGGCACACAGGCTCTATGAATTCTCATATTTATGGTATATTTCTATCATTATAACTCTCGGAAGAGTTTAGTCAAGTGACAAGTCAGTGTTTAAATGTAAAAATGTAGTTAATGTAAATGCTTTCTTATGTGCAATTTACATGTTTGCATACTTTTTTTTTTAGTGTTGATTATTATACATAAAAACACATAACAATTACATTTAATAGTTGGGCTTTGTTGTTAATTGTAGCCTTTATTATAATCATCTGCAAGTAAATGTGCTCCCTATATAGTTTACAGCATTAGCTGAGATATTTTTTATCTTTAATTTTCCTTTTTAATCATTTTGTTTTCCAGATATATTGGTGACGACTCCTAACAGATTGATATATTTACTAAATCAAGACCCTCCTGCGATCAACTTAAGTAGGTGAGTGATTTGCAAAAGCTCTAGTTTAGTATAAGTAAATCTCTTCAAGATAAATACATTAATAAAGTATTAATTCTGTGTGTCGATTTTTCAAGTTCACCATCAAACACAGAAAACCAGTAGCTTCCTCTCTAGCATGAATGTGTGTTTGCTGTCTGTAGTGTCGAGTGGCTGGTGGTGGATGAGTCTGATAAGCTCTTTGAGGATGGGAAGAGGGGTTTCAGAGAGCAGCTCGCCACCATCTTCTTGGCCTGCTCTTCTCCCAAAATCTGCCGGGTTCTCTTCAGCGCAACCTTTGCCATAGACGTAGAGAAATGGTGCAAACTCAACCTAGACAACCTCGTGTCTGTCAACATTGGACCCAGGTATCGAAACACATCATGTCATTTGCGTTGAGTTACGAGCTGAAGTTTTAATGCTTATTTTGTAGTAAAAGTTCTAACTATTTTGGTTGGAAGCTTGTAAAGACAGCGATAGGACAAAATACATCAATAAATAACAACATGTTGAAATGAAACTAGTAGGGTTGAATTAATTGCATACCTGATTGTCTCCGTCCACAGAAACTCGGCAGTCGATACTGTGGAGCAGCAGCTGCTGTTTGTGGGTTCAGAAAATGGAAAGCTACTTGCCATGAGAAACCTTATAAAGCAGGTCAGTGAAGTTCTCACTTCAGTTATTTGGATGAGCAACTATCTGGTCTTTCCTCATAGCAAAAAATAAATAAAGATCCTGAATTTCGTCAGGCGCATCATAAGGAGAAGTGTTGTTTTTTTTAGCACTACGATCGTCATAACCTCACAGAATTTCCTTTCAGGGTTTTTTGCCGCCAGTGTTGATCTTTGTTCAGTCTATTGACCGTGCCCGAGAGCTCTTCCATGAGCTGGTGTACGAGGGGATAAACGTGGACGTGATCCATGCGGATCGTACACAACAGCAGGTGATTAAACCGAACCAGATTTTCATTCAAATAAAGACATTATTAATAATTTATTAAAATGTTAACATTATGCATAATTTGCTGTTACTACTATAGGAAGTACATGTAACAGGGACACTATAAAATAAAGTGTTACCTAGGGCTGTCACTAACTATTTTTTTCGTAATCGATTATTTTGACAGTTGAAGCGATGACTTAAAAAATGACTTAAAGTGCCCCATTATGCTATTTTAAAATTTCCTAATGTAGTTTTGGAGTCTTCTACAGGTTTACATGCATCAAAGGTCAAAAAACGTTCTCATAATATACATTTGCACATCACCACGTTTTCAATGATTCTCAAACGACTCGTCAGATGAATCAATCTCTCTAAATCCCTTCTTTAAAAAACGCCCATTGCCATAACAACGTCAGCTCTGCTTGTCCTGAGGCTTCCTACACCGTAAACTAAAGACAGTAACAAACAATGATGTTGATTTTACCATATGCGAGTCCGATGATGAAGCATTGGAAGAACTAGTTATTCAACCCGAGCCTCCTTTGCAAGGATGACTCGAGCAGGACGTTTCTCAGTGATACATTACTCAATTTGAGGCACATTATGAGATGTTGCAACTCCTCACCATCAGCATTAACAAGTGCATGTCCATCAACAAACCGACTATTTTTGAGTATTTTTCTAATTTATTGCGGTGAACGTGGAAACCGTATCAATAACAGTGCATACATTAGCCGAGCTCTAGCGTGAATGACTGATGTAACATAAACGTTGGTAAAACAAATATTGCTCCATACTTAATCTTTCCTCAAAGTAGTGAGAATGACAGACAATCTGCATTAATAGACAGTTATAGGTAATAGTGGCCCACAAACTGATGAGCAGAAGTATTTCAGTGAGACTACAGTAATGCGAGTTAACCAGTTAGCAGGAGACCTACACAAAACTCAAAACTAAGTATTTTGAACACCATCTTTCAAGAGCAAGCGGTTTGTGAATCCTGCATTGAACTCCGAGATTTGAGAAGCAGTCGTCAGTGAAATAAAGGGAACACAGCAAAAGTTTAGGATTATACTGCTGTGATATCGTGGTAAAGATGAATTTTAACCACTGATTCTTCACATGCTCAACCTTAGGCAGTGAAAAAACAACAACTGGCTTTACCGTCACATTATAGAGCACAGCGCCGTCTTCTCGACATGATGCTGTCCAGTATCCACAGGAATCAGCTGTTGGTTTGAGGTTCAGGTTTTCCCTGGTGTCTGCATGCGCAATAAGTGGACGGGCAATATGCCAATGTTTCGTCTTGACGTCACAACGAAACGGTTTATGACTCGTTTGAAAAACGATTCATTTAATTGACTCAGAGTCGACTCTTACTTTTGAAAGACAATAACTTTATATACGGTGCACTTTCAGATTTAAAACTTTGCAGGATGTTTTCATTCATTATGTTACACACTACATGAAAGGTCATTTTCAAAAATCCATAATAGGGGCACTTTAAAATACATATATTAACAATGAGGCAATAATAGATGGTTCAAATAAAGTATCAAAAGTAATCATATGGTTTAATTGAACAACACTGTTAAAATACATAATGTAATATACATGTAAACATAATCAACTTTACACATTACATATGATAAATGCCTGCAGAGGGCGCAAATGGCCTGGTAATTGCTTTCACACTTTACAGCATGATCAAATCCTTGTTTAATTTTGGCTAAACAACATTTAATTCAAATGTTCACGCAATCTTTAATATTTGGCCACTTCTTTATGATAGGAATAGCCACTGTAATTTCTTGAACAAGAATATGTGGACATCAAAACTTTCGAACTCCAAGTGAGAGTTTAAACTTTTGAAATCGCAATGAACAACAATTTGTATATTTAGAAACATATTGATGTATTCTCCTGTGTTGGCATAGGTTTATAAATGCTTTATGGTACAAATCTGTTGAAATGGCGCACGTTGCGTTCCCGGATGAACGTTAAAAGCAACCCAAACTCACAGCATATGCAGAGATGGAGTTTAACTGAGCTGCTCCACGCTTGTAACAGTGCAACACTTGAAACACAAAGTGCGACTGATTTTATATGCGTTTCCAAATGCACGTTAGTAAAAACCCAAACTCCAGCACATGCAGAGACATCAGAGAGCATTTACTGTGAATGGAGACGCTGGAAGGAAACGGCAGCATGTAAATAATAAAGCATTGCACTTCACTCTGAAACCCGCAGTGCATATTTATTTCATTGAATCACGGCCTTTGTAATTTCACAATAGCACTGTTATATTATGATTTTTAAGTGTTTTTTAGATATCGTGCAGTTTTATAAATCGGTCTAATAATGCGTTTCATGGATTCTTATCTGTGGAATGCGGCTCTCCCGGTTAATCGACGGTAAATTGCAATCAAGGATTTTGTCAAATCGAGCACTCGAATTTAATCAAGGAATCATGACAGCCCTATTGTTACTGTTAGTTCATGTTAGCTCAGGTCTGTTAAATATTAACAGATACAACTTTTGATTTTAATAATGTATTGCTAAATGTTAAAATTAATAAATGCTTTAGAATTATTTTTCATTGAGTTTAACTTGCGTTAACAAATGGAACCATATTCTACTCTGTTACCTATGGATATATACATTTTAATTTCTCTATTTAGTCTATGGCCATTCTTATGACATAAAAAGTAATGTTTCTCCTTGTGTCTCTCATTAGAGGGACAATGTTGTGAGCAGTTTCCGTTCGGGGAAGATCTGGGTGCTGATCTGCACGGCTCTGCTGGCTCGCGGAATCGACTTCAAGGGCATCAACCTGGTTGTCAACTACGACTTTCCTACCACTGCTGTGGACTACATTCACCGGATCGGTGTGTGTCTTGAGTAGAGGATATGAATTCATGTTGTGGAACTATATTATACTAAGCTCGGTGCTTTGTTTTCTTTGTAGGGCGAACAGGAAGAGCAGGACACAAAGGAAAGGCAATAACTTTATTCACAGAGGATGACAAGCCTCTCCTTCGCAGGTAATAACAGCACTGTTGAACTAGTTATTACAAGGTTAAATCATCATTTGACATTTCAGGGGCATCAGTTTTCTTATGGCGAATGATGCAATAACTTCTCACTTTTTTGTTGTTGTTATGGATCAGCATTGCTACTGTCATAAAGAAGGCTGGATGTCCTGTCCCTGACTACATGATCGGGTTGAAGAAAATCAAACGGTGGGGTTACGCCGTTATCTTATAGGCTATAGGCGTGTGTTTTCAGCTTATTTACCACATTATACCACTTTCAAGAATCTGTCTACTGTCAGTTCCTTATTCATTACTGTGGTTTGGAGATAAAGCATGTCTTAGCACGCCATCAAACGTCACACTATAATTTTTCACCACGCAGGAAATTGAAACGTCAGCTCGTGACAAAACCACCCAGACGGTCAACTATTCGCACAACGCCTCGCATGCTCTTCGAGAAAAAGATCGGCAAGGGAAAAAGGTTTGTTCAGGATCACAGTGCAGATTGTGAAAAGAGTTTGTTTTAGCTTCACAGAATGTTATTGATTTAATTATAATGGTGTTTTTTGTGTCTTTTACTTTCACTTTTCATTTTCAGGAAAAAAAGAAAAGTCGCAGACAAAGAAGCAGAAGCAAAAGGAAAAGTATCAGAAGTTGTTTCTAGCAGCTGATGTGGCACACCGTACAGACTGCTCATTTTTTCTATCCATCTTATTGTGCTTAATAAAATGAATGTTTACCAGTGTGTGTGAAGTGACATTCTGAAGTTGGAAACCTGTAGTGCTCTTCTAGGTTACAGCACATAAAACATTTCCATGAGGTACTGGAAGAGGATCCATTCAGAATGATGTGGTTTTTATCAGATGATACAGGCTTTTAAAAACAGGTCAGAGTCATAGGCCTGGTTTCACAGACAGGTCTTAGTTTAAGCCAGGATTAGTTCTTAGTTCAATTAGGACATTTAATAAACATGCCTTAGAAAAAACATTACTGGTGTGCATCTTGAGACAAAAGATATGTCAGTGCAAGCTGATTTCAGTTAAACCAGCTCAAACATGCATTTTAGTATGGGACTAGACTTAAGCCTTGTCTGTAAACTGGGGGCTAATGTCTATCTCTGATTTTTCATACTTGATTCAGAGCCAGCTCAGAGACTTTATATCGATTTCGTCATAACTATGTGCACGTTTAAGCATCGAGTCATTTTTCTGTTCGCAGCCAATCAGATGTTGAGTGGGACTTAGAACAGTGAACTTTTCATTGCATTCATGTGTCCATTAGGACCCTGTTCAATGAAAGCATATTAAACAGTGTGTAAAACATTTTAACTAAAACCATATTGTATCTGATTAATAACTTTATTAACTGGAGAATGCACAAAAGTAAAAAAAATGTGTAACTTACTGTGTTATAACCCTTTTATTACTACATTTCCCCTGTTTTTCTTAAAAAAAAGAACAATTTAAATAAACTACAGAAAAAATACAGTGTTGGATGAAAACTTTTTGTTTTTCAAAATTTCTGAGAAATTATTTTTGAAATTTATAAGATGTGCAAATTTGTAAGAACATACTATCTGAGAATTACATTGATATCAATGGATTTAATTAAATTAATTTGACTGCTCAAAAACTAAAAAAGTGAATAACATCATCATGTGTAAATCCTCAGCCTGGACCAAATGGACCAGAAAAGTAATATCTTATTTTGATAGTTTTGGTTCATTTGCACTAAAAACTACGCAATAAAATATGCATTTCATTGGTTATAGGGGAAATCCCTATACTTTGTGTGTGTAGCAAGACCATATGCCGGTATTGAGACACTACTATGTCTTAAAAATGTTGTCTTGAAACCACATACCCTGTTGTTAATTGCTTAATTTACATGCAAACATAGCTAAATTTATGTTAGAATTTTACATTTAAACAAGCCAAAAATGGTTTGTTACCATGTTCTTATTGACTCTTGGGGCAGAATCAGACCTTCAGTGTCACTACAGTGTTGGACTGTTCAAAAGGCACAACGTTTCAGGAAAGAAACAATCTAGCAAATAAGTCAGAATTCCTAAATGGCACTTTATTTTCTTAATTTATTTTCTAAAGTCATATTAAAGTTAAAAAGGACTTTGTATTATTATTTTTTTCTAATGTAAGACAATAGAGAATTGAAAAATTATATCTACTCAATTCTCAGAAGGAAATGATACAAAATATAATCATTTCAGTTTCAGCCTCTGCTTGAAATGTTTAAAATGGCTTTAGCTGTTAAACTGAAATAATTATAATGTAATAAACCTACAGTTAATCCTCCATTTGCTGTTATAAGGTAATCGATAACATGATAAGTGTTATTGGGAACATATCAGAAGTAACTGTTCAGATGTTGTTTGCTTGGTCATTAGCAGTGGGTTGTGCAGTGGGTTTTGGTTTTGCTGATCAGGGCATCCTGCATCCTGTGTTTTTGCAGGCTTGTCACAGTTTCATTTACAGCAAGATAACCACCACATACGCATTTCATGGACCAATCAATAATTTATTTTTTACAATGTTCACATTTGTCACGGTGATCTTGAGACCAAAAATAATGGAAGAACCTTCAGAAGACCCTTGAAGACCAAGTAAAGGATTGAAGCCTCTTTCCTCATTGAGTTCAAGAAGAAAAGACATAAAACAGCAGCAAACTGTGGATGGACTGACTGGAAGTGATCGACACAGAATACGGATCACAGATAAGTTTGATTAAATTAAACGTACAGCTTTTATTCATTTCTTTATTGTACCTGTAATAGGCATGTAATAAATGTGTTGTTACACTATTAGACAATATTAGGCTAGTTATTTCAATAAAATGTTGTGGCTTAAAATTGTTATGATTATATTAAGGAATAACTATAATATATACATTCATTATATAACTTAAACAATATTTGTATAATTTAAAAAGTAGCATAAGGATAATTTTTTATTTGCTTGTCCTGTATTTTTTATTAGTCTTTGGAGGACCTTCGTTAGGCGGCGCACTTTCTTGCCGTGTTTTGTGAAACAGCACCGTTGTCATGGTATGTACAAATATTGCTCACGAAATAGTTAATATTTCCATCAAAGTCCATTTTATTATTCCATTTTTACTAATAAAGCAGATATTGATAATGTTGGGTAATTACTGAAGCTTTTATTGTATGTGACAATGAGAGCAGCGCTACGTTTAGGTGACTGCAGAAAACAAAATGGGGTTGTTGTTACACTATTAGCCTTGTGGCTTTCCTACGCCGCATGTTACGTGTGTGTTTAGAGTCAATCTGGCAAAATCTTATGTTAACTGTCATTATTATTTAGTTGCACATTTTTTGGATTCTTTTATTGTTTCTTGGACACTTGTTCATCCTTCAAGGTCATCAAATGACTTTAACCACTTAAATCAAGGCCTAGTGATGCCCTCTCAATATTACAGTATTGATTTTTTATATTGAATATTACTTTATAGCACATGCAGTATCAAACATGCTTTTTGTTCAACTTGTGGTGTAAGGGTTTAAGTTCTGGTCTGAAAACTGAAGGTTGGAAACCCACAAGGCCCGATGCACAAGCTATTGCCATCGCATATGATAAATTACATAATATTATAATAATTATTACTTGAGCAACGTGGTTTTTAAGTCTTAATTGCCTTTTAACTACCTTACAGTTCTCACTCTGAATTTGGGTCCTGCTAACTACAACATGTGTTTCATTTGCATTTGTCTGCAGGGTTTGAAATTCAGTTACCCCCCTCCACCCACAGTGCGTCAAATTAAGGTACTTGAACTTTTACAGTATAGTGATTGTTTGTGAAATGGTTCATGTTTTTATATGAAGTCAGCAAATTGGTAGAAATCATTATTTTAAATATATATATAACAGATCTGGCAATCGTTACACTCCTTATTAGTAATAATGTTGTTATTATTATAGAAACCATAAAACCATGGCAATGAGGTAATGTAATAAAACTCTGGATTGTATACAAGAACTATGGTTACTTTTCATTAGGGCAACTATTGGAGAATTTTTAAGCTTTTTAAGCCTGGATCCCATTCATTTAGGATGAAGCTATGACCTTTTTCTTCTCTGTAGATATGTTCAGTTGTAATAAACTAAAATAAAGTAAAATATTAATTCAGAAATGAAGAGCCTGCAATATTATTATCATTTAACACATCTGCAGTATATTCAAGAATATAGTTTATTTTAATTATATTTATTATTTATTCCAACTGAAAGGCGTGGCCGAGAGAGATCAACACACTGCGACTGAAGAAAATTCAAACACCAGCAAACAGAAAATATCTTCATCAATTTGACAACACGAGTGCTGCAAATACTCACGATGCAAGCAAATACAGAAGCACTCTGCAAATACTCACAACTCAACCAAATACAGAAACGTGCTGCAAATACTCACAACACAACCAAATACAGAAACGTGCTGCAAATACTCACAACACAACCAAATACAGAAACGCTCTACAAATACTCACAACACAACCAAATACAGAAACGCTCTACAAATACTCACAACTCAACCAAATACAGAAACGCTCTACAAATACTCACAACACAACCAAATACAGAAGCGCTCTGCAAATACTCACAACACAACCAAATACAGAAACGTGCTGCAAATACTCACAACACAACCAAATACAGAAACGCTCTACAAATACTCACAACACAACCAAATACAGAAACGCTCTACAAATACTCACAACTCAACCAAATACAGAAACACACTGCAAATACTCACAACTCAACCAAATACAGAAACACACTGCAAATACTCACAATGCAACAAAATACAGAAACGCACTGCAAATAGCACAGACCACAACGAAAATGTTTCAAGGGGACCCCAACAACATGTGACGAACCTGATCAGGATGTGGTTATTGTTCAATGTCTACTTGTCTGACCTGAAAAAGTAAGGTTTTTTGTTTATTTTAACATCCTGATGCCTGATGAAGTGTTTTTCTGTATTTGGTTACATTGTGAGTATTAACAGCACATGTGTTGTCAAATTGATGATGTTTTGCGTTGAGCTTTCTCGGCCACTGTACCTAAACCTATTAAAACATTAATGGGGAAACATGTAAGCCAGATGGGCTGAAATGTATCCCCAGTCCAGCCCTGATTCTCCTCTTCTAGGGCCAGCATGAAGACTAATGATAAAACTATTTAAAGAAAACTCCTTGTATGCACAAAAGTTGTTGCTGTGTCTGGACACCTGTTTGCTTTGATATTATTTTTTTTTAAATACCAATTATTCCTGTGGTAGAAAATGTTGTGGCACCAAGATAGGCTACAATGAAGGGGGCCCTTGGGTTTGCTATGGCCTCAGGGCCCTATGTGTTCTTAATCGGGGGCCTGTGAATAACTCACAATTAAATCATAATTTGGATTTCTATCGTACTTCTTTTGTAACTGCATTATATATAATGTTTTACATTAACATGACATTAACAAATACAACTGTATATTTAGACTCCTGTCCAAAGTGTGGAGAACCCTAAAGGATTTGGTGGCATGATAATACATGATCAAGAGACATTCACCATTAACAAGCCACACTTGGTAGGTTAACATGCTTCACTGTTTTCACTCCTAATATTGAATGACTAGTGACTTAGTAAAAGACTTGTTTTGTCTTCTGCAGGTGGCAGTTCCTGATCATAGAGCCATGATTAGGTGAGATATTATATATATTGTATCTCTTTGTAATATATATATATATATACACACACACAGTATCTCACAAAAGTGAGTACACCCCTCACATTTTTGTAAATATTTTATTATATCTTTTCATGGGACAGCACTGAAGAACTTACACTTTTACAAGTAGTGAGTGTACAGCTTGTATAACAGTGTAAATTTGCTGTCCCCTCAAAATAACTCAACACACAGCCATTAATGTCTAAACCGCTGGCAACAAAAGTGAGAGTACACCCCTAAGTGAAAATGTCCAAATTGGGCCCAAAGTGTCAATATTTTGTGTGGCCACCATTATTTTCCAGCACTGCCTTAACCCTCTTGGGCATGGAGTTCACCAGAGCTTCACATGTTGCCACTGGAGTCCTCTTCCACTCCTTCATGACGACATCACGGAGCTACTGGATGTTAGAGACCTTGCACTCCTCCACCTTCCATTTGAGGATGCCCCAGAGGTGCTCAATAGGGTTTAGGTCTGGAGACATGCTTGGCCAGTCCATCACCTTTACCCTCAGCTTCTGTTTGGGGTCGTTATCATGTTGGAATACTGCCCTGCGGCCCAGTTTCCTTGCTCTGCTTCAGAATGTCACAGTACATGTTGGCATTCATGGTTCCCTCAATGAACTGTAGCTCCCCAGTACCAGCAGCACTCATGCAGCCCCAGACCATGACTCTCCTACCACCGTGCTTGACTGTAGGCAAGACACACTTGTCTTTGTACTCCTCACCTGGTTGCCGCCACACACACTTGACACCATCTGAACCAAATAAGTTTATCTTGGTCTCATCAGACCACAGGACATGGTTCCAGTAATCCATGTCCTTAGTCTGCTTGTCTTCAGCAAACTGTTTGGGGGCATTCTTGTGCATCATCTTTAGAAGAGGCTTCCTTCTGCAGACCAATTTGATGCAGTGTGTGGCATATGGTCTGAGCACTGACAGGCTGACCCCCCACCCCTTCAACCTCTGCAGCAATGCTGGCAGCACTCATACATCTATTTTGCAAAGCCAATCTCTGGATATGATGCTGAGCACGTGCACTCAACTTCTTTGGTCGACCATGGCGAGGCCTGTTCTGAGTGGAACCTGTCCTGTTAAACCGCTGTATGGTCTTGGCCACCGTGCTGCAGCTCAGTTTCAAGGTGTTGGCAATCTTCTTATAGCCTATAAGCCATCTTTATGTAGAGCAACAATTCTTTTTTCAGATCCTCAGAGAGTTCTTTGCCATGAGGTGCCATGTTGAACTTCCAGTGACCTGTATGAGAGAGTGTGAGAGCGATAACACCAAACTTAACACCTCCCCATTCACACCTGAGACCTTGTAACACTAATGTGACATGACACCGGGGAGGGAAAATGGCTAATTTGGCCCAATTTGGACATTTTCACTTAGGGGTGTATTCACTTTTGTTGCCAGCGGTTTAGACATTAATGGCTGTGTGTTGAGTTATTTTGAGGGGACAGCAAATTTACACTGTTATACAAGCTGTACACTCACTACTTTACATTGTAGCAAAGTGTAATTTCTTCAGAGTTGTCCCATGAAAAGATATAATAAAATATTTACAAAAATGTGAGGGGTGTACTCACTTTTGTGAGATACTATATATATATATATATATATAGGACAAATCATTTTCAGCAGTTTTCTCAATAACAATGTTAAATTTGATATGACTTTGCTTCTATTTGCTGCTTGTAATCCTACAACTTTACTAGTGAATAAAAAAATCTTCCCTTAGGGAGAACAGCTCTGTCAGACCAGGTCTGTTTTAAAGGCAAGTGAAGATAAGTGAGAAAAATGCCTTCCAAGACATGAACATCTCCGCTTCCTTTATACTTCAAATAAAATAATTAAATTTTCACCTGTGTCTGTTAATGGTAATTTCCCACTGAATTTAAACTGTCCATATTTGTCTTTCAGGAGGTAGTGACCAAACAGTTTTTCTCAACTGGTGGGTCATGACCTAAAAATGGGTTGTGCAGTCAAAGAAACAACAACAATAAACATAATTCTAATTTTCTTTTCTTTTGATGAGAGACTTTTATTTTGAAAGACGTGTGTGAATGCTGTTGACCCTTCTGGGGCTACTTAGGGAAACGTTGCCATTTACCACACTGCAAAAAATGGTAAAAATAAATAAATAAATAAAAAATCTATAAAATTATGATTTTCTTTTCTATTTAAATGCATATTTATTTTAGAAATGTATAGATTCATATACTTGGAACTCAAGCAAACCAAAAATAAGTAGATCCCTATCATTTAACCTTCAAAATGGCTAACTCATCCTCACTCTCATCACATTGAAGAGCTAAATCTGCACTCTTCCTATTGCCCTTACCGTAAAATGTTGCTGTATTAATTTTCTGAAAAGAATAGGCCTAAATAAATTTGTCATTTATACATAAATACAACTAGACTACAATAAAACACTTCAAATAAATAAATAAATAACTGCAATCATATTATTGTTGCTACTATATATATAAAAAAAAATCCCAATGGGGAAATACATTAGGCTACTGCAATTGCACTGTGGTACAGTGTTGCCGTATGGCAACAAACCTATTTTTCCGTAGTGGTACAGCGTTGCCATATGAAAACATTTATATTTTCTCAATTTACAGTAAAACTATGTTATAGACAAAGTTGATTTGTAATTTTTTATTCGCTACCCTCTTACAATAACAAAGGCGTATATTGATGACGCGTAAGCGGAATTATGGAGCTATTGATGAGTTTTATGTACATTTGCGCGTCTCTTTCAAGTCGAAGTTTATCATGCACGTGGAGCAAACGCCACACTGATATTGATCCTCGTTTTAGTTCTCCTTTTGTCCCAAAGTCTGCTTGCCATGGTCCATAATGTTTGAATGAAACAACAACAGCGTGAGCTAGATGTAGCGCAGTTGTCCATGTATATCGCCATGGTTACTATGGCAGTACGAGCGGAAACCAGGGATAACGCGGATATTACGTCGTTGACAGGGGACAAGTGGGACAGGGTCATGTTACTTAAAGGGGACATTTCATGAAAAGCTGACTTTTTCCATGTTTAAGTGCTTTAATCGGGTCCCCAGTGGTGCGTCTACCAACCCAGAAAACGTGAAAAGTGACCCAGTAACTTTGTTTTGGTAAGCCTTTCCCTGCAAGCATGTAAAAAAAAAAAAAAAGCCAATCAGATTTTCCTCCACTTCTGACATAGGAAGAGGATCTTATTATAATATTACCGCCCTTAATCTGCACGTTTCCACTCACAGTGCTGCCATTTGGTTTTCAGAAGTGACAACAGTGTAACCAGTTCTAACGAAATGGCAAAAGTTTGAGCAAAGCATGCAAACTGTTCTGTCGTCGGCTGCACAGACCAGCACAGAACACTGTTTAACCATAAAATGTCACAGCTGTTTTATAAAGACCTCGGGGAACTGTTTCAACTTGTGTAAAAGTTCAACATGAAGGTTCATGCAAGTCGATGAGATGAATCAGTGTAACTTCACAACAACAACAACAACAACAACAACTACATACATGTATCCACTAACCATTCATAAACGTCCAGAGGGTTGTTCCATAAAAGACGCTTAGAAAAGCGGGGATTAAACTCCAAAACCGGACTTGAATGAGCCTAACAAATAAGTTGGGGCTAAAGTGGTTCCATAAAAGGTAATTGAAGTTCACGCAATCTCACTAATTTGATCCAGGTTTATCTAGTCTAGATAATTGCGTGTGCACGCGTTTCTTAAAGTCGGCATGAAATCAAAATGGACCCTATTTACTTTGTTAGCGCATATTACTAGTTTTGTGGTGAACAATTAATCCGTGCAAGTTAAAACACAGAAAAAAATTTTTGGGCTTCGTAATCTTTAATCAAAATCTGAAAATGCCCCTCCCCTCTGCCTTGGAGGACCTTCTCTGATGACGTAGGTTTGACGGCTTGGTTTGGGAAACGCTTAACCACTCCCCTCAAATCGTTAGTCTGTAATGAGCGAGAGATGGAGAGGAGGAGCGCTAGAGTAAAACCCTGCCCTCTGTTCAATATTCCTTTTCACTGGGAAATACGTCACAGCACTGGAGAAAAGTCGTTTGCAACTTCTGGTTCACGCGGACTTTAAGCAGCCCTAGAGGTCGATCGTGGATCAAATCGATCCACCATCAAACAGCGTATATTTTGTGCTGTTTTATGCGTTTGTGACATGTTTTTTTTTTTTTTTCTCAGTGCAAAACTTACATTTTACAGTTCTATTCTCCATCTGTAAATGTTAGAAAGTCATGCAAATATATCCATTTTGCTGCTAATCTTCATATTGAATGAGCGCTGCTGCGCGCATGCGCGCCATATAGGAGCGCAATAATTCTGACTAAAATATACATTTTGCTTGGAAAATTAATATGCGATATTTTATAACACCAGAAATATCTTCTAATTATAATCATTTATCTATAGGCTGTTGGATAAGTTGCGGTGAACTTCTAGCTCATTACACTCATATATTTTATACTTCTAATAAAAAAAAATGAACAGAAGTAGCCTAATTCAGGGAAGATTTTTTTTAAGAAACTAAATATATAAAGATACAAAATATAGTTTTGGGTATAGGACGTATGCTACTTAATAAAGATGATGTATACTTATTTAGAATGCTGAGAATTACAGCTTCTAATGCAATCATTTTTTGGAGAAAGCAAGAATCCCCAGTTTTAAATGAGTAGATTTAGTTTCTAAAGTACACTATGGAGAGAATAACATGAAATTAAGAGCAAATGTATACATTTTGAAAAGATATGTGCAACTCTAAAATCAAAGAATATTCCATAAAATAAAGGAATATATAGCCTATTAGCCTATTTTAACTACATTTTTATATAACCCTCCCTCCCTTTTATTTCTAGTTATTTGTTATTTTATTTATTGACTTTTGACTTTATTGACTTTATTGAATATTTGATATTTGAACAATATTACTTGTATATAAATATGTGAATGTTAAATTTTTATTAATATTTATTTATTGTTTTTTTGTCTTTTTCCCCTTAAATCATATGTAAAAGTGTCTAACTATGTACTCTTTGGTTATTGTTCTAATTATGTGTTTTTTAGGCTATGTGTTGGTGGGTATTATCACAAAAGAAAAAAAGTAGAAGGAAAATAAGGAATATTTATTGGGGGAAAATATGATGTCTTTAAAGGAACTGTCCATTTGTATAATTGTGTTAAATGTGTTTGAATTGAAAGACATAATAAAGTACATTATAAGTACATATATATATATATATATATACAGTGCTATGCATAAGTATAGTGCTATGCTATGCTATGCATAAGTTTAGACACCCATGTCACCCAAGTTGACTAAAAAGAGGAATAAAAAATCATTTTTTGGAAATTGAACTTAATGCCTTAATTTAAAAAATTAGGAAAAATCCAACCTTTAAGGACACCAATTTTCTTTGTGAATGAATAATGTATCGTAAATAAATAAATGTTCTTCCGTAAAATACAGGGTGCATAAGTTTTATTTTTAAGTATTTAAAAAAAAAAAAATTTTAGGATACTATGCATCCTGATAAAGTTCCCTTGGCCTTTGGAATTAAAATAGCCCCACATCATCACATAGCTTTCACCATACCTAGAGATTGGCATGGGGTACTTTCCATAAGATCATCTCTCAATGCAAATCAAACTAGCTATTAGGCTAACTGAAATAAAACCATGCCAATCTCTAGGTATGGTGAAGGCTATGGGATGATGTGGGGCTATTTTAATTCCAAAGGCCAAGGGAACTTTATCAGGATGCATAGTATCCTGGATCCATGAAGTAACTGGCCTTTAAAAATAAAAATCTGCCTGCCTCTATGGGAATTTAACATAGGGGTGTCCAAACTTATGCACCATGTATTTTAAGGAAGAACATTTATTTATTTACGATACATTATTCATTCACAAAGAAAATTGGTGTCCTTAAAGGTTGGATTTTTCCTAATTTTTCTAATTTTATATATATATTTGTTATTTGGACATTAGATGTGCCTTATTTAGAATTTTAAACCTACAAGTCTATTTTTATGATAGCAATAACTGTAAAGGGACTATTGTAATGGGGTAAATCAAATGTTGGCTAATATACTGTCAATTACTTAGCTCAGATTCGTCTTACCAGTTAAAATGTAGTCTGTGCTTTTGTAATTATTTATTTTTAATTTTGTGATTTTAACTTCTGCTTTAAAAAGCTTTTTTTAGATTGTGTTCTAATGTTCTTCTAATAATCATAAACATGTACTACAGCTGCCAAACAAAACCAGAGAGAAATGTATTCATAAATCTTTAAAACAATCTAATTAAATCTTGGGCACAAAACATTCAGCCAGTAAAAAAAGAAAACCTGTAGTATATATATTGTATTTATCTATCTATATATATACAGTATATATATATATATATTGTATTTATCCATCTATATATATATATACAGTATATATATATACAGTGTATATACAGAGTGTATATATATATACATATATATATGTGTGTGTGTGTGTGTATAGTCTAATGTATCATTGTAGCCTTATTTAAGTTGATTTTCTGTATACTGTGTATTTATTTTTGGACTAATAGTGGTTAATAAAGTCCAATAATGGTATGAGAGTGTCAGTGGTAATATCATTGTGTTCTTGTCGGTCAGTGTTAGAGGATCTGTGTAACAGCTGAGGCTTAGCCTGACAGTTAGCCTGCCCTGGACCAGGCTAGTTTCCCAGCATAAGTTGCCAGGGTAACTGAGTTTGAACTATTTTAAGTTTGCTTTATGAAACAGAATCCACCGACAATAAGTCTGACTAAATAAGCCTGGCTTGTATTCTAATCTTGTTTTATGGAACAACCCTCCGGTTCAGTCTAAAAGTTGCAACCTCTTCCTGAGTCTCTCCATCAGGCTGCACTCCGCTACTGGTTATTTTTTAGACTTTGGATGAGTGAGATTAGGGTGTTATGTTATTGCTGAAGTATCCGAAGCTCGTGTAAAGGATCGACCCTCTTCTGAACAGGGGCGGGGAGCAGCAGCTCATTTGCATTTAAAGGGACACACAAAAACGGCTTTTGTTTGTTTGTTCGCACCCAAAAAGGCAGTAGCAGTTTTAACATTAAGTGACATGACATCTGATGCACAGAAGCCAATGGCACGTCACTATGCGTATTGGCACATCCGGTCTTCATTGGAATGTGCCAGTGGATAGTGGCATGTGTCACTGACATTACTGGCATGTGACAGTGGTGGATAGTGGCATGTGTCACTGACATCGCGACACACTGACATACACAGAGTCTCGAACATGTGCGTCTGTGCAGCATCACGCAAAAATAAAGGTTTACAGACTGTTAATGCGTTATTCGTAGTGACAAATGATAGATTTATTTCGTGTCTTTCCTAGAATGGGCAGTTTGTGACTTTGCGAGATAAACAACATAAAGTAGCACTGGTATTACAAAACATTCAGTGGCACATACCAATCAAATACAGACGTGACACAAACCACACGTTGGAAAAAATATTAATGCACTTTAATTCGTTTAATTGATATTTTAAATATCACAAAATTAGGCTATTTATTTAGGATTTTGTGCCACAATTATGTCAGTAGGCTATAGGTGTTCCATTAATCTGTCAGTCACGACTGGAGGTGCCGCAACCACTGATCTAGAATGACATTATATAGATCAGTGGTCGCAACGCGGTGACATGTACCGCGACTCGGTGTCATGTCAGTGTGTCGCGATGTCACATGCCAATAATGTCAGTGACACATGCCACTATCCACTGGCACATGCCAATGAAGACCGGATGTGCCACCGGATGTGCCAATACGTATAGTGACATGTGCCACTGGCTTCTGTGCGTCAGATGTCATGTCACTTAATGTTAATACCGCCTTCTCAGGGACACCAAAGATTTATATTACATCTTGTGAAAAGGGGCATAATATGTCACCTTTAAAAACAGCACATCATTGGCTACCTTAAGGCTTGCCCTTTTAATTCCCATAGTGCAATATATTGTATTTTTTTCTGAATAACAAGGAAATTAGTAGAAATTAATTCTTGCCATATGGCAACTCTGTTCCAAGATGCGTTTGGTCGATCGGATCAAAAGTAGATGAGGCAGACATATACCCGTTTATGCCTGGTGTTTTAATCCATCTCTTTTGTCAACTTTCTGTCCTGATTTCTTTGAGTGAAGGGTCTATGGGTAGGTAAATGTTTGGTTTTTGTTAGATCTTTTGATCTAATGGACAAAATAAGCATGCACAATTTACATATGAATGTGATCAGAGACTAACCAAATTTGGGTCTCCAGTCAACAAAGTTTAAATCCTGTCTGTTTTGTTTAAGCAAAAGGTCAGTAGGCCGGAGAGCAGGCAGTCTTTTGTGGCTGTTCGAACACATTCGACAACACTACGAAAGCAATCCGGTCTAATGTGTTTTTGACTACCTCTGGAAGTGGTCGAAAGTGGACAAGCTCAAAATTGTTTTGACTTAGTTTACACCTGTATTTAGTGTCGTCGACTTGTGATCCGATTGGCCAAAACACATCTTAATTCTTGGTGTAAACAGGGCTAGAAAGATAAGGTGCTGATGTCAGCTCTTATGCAAATGACCGATGACTTCAAAGTGAAGTGAGAGATTACCAAAAAGTACTAATAAATTACGTAACTGGTACGTTGTGTGTTTTCTGGGAAGGATTTACATGCAGGTATGGTGTTCAGATTCTGTTCATCAGGATGAGTGTCCATGTTTTATTAACAGTTCACGAGTTCACACTTACATATAATTAATTAGATTATTAAAATTAATTTGGCCTGAACCCAGAGTACTTCCCCCATCCCAGGTTGGGATAGGAGTTAGAAGTGAGGAGATGGGGTGGTGAAGGGATGCTGGAAAACTGTCATGGAAACGAGGTAAGTTTGCTGTATACACCTCTTATTTTGCTAATTGAGTTGATTAACTGAATGTGCTCCTCCCATGTTAATTAGGTTGATTATCTGAACATGCTCCTCCCAAAAATTGTTAATAAAACATAATTTCATGTTAGTAGTTTCCATAACCTTAACCCAAAATTCCACTTTATTTTAACTTTGTGTGATTTTCTATATTTTTGATGACTGTGGTGGATCATACCAGCTTTATTGAAATAATAAAAACTACTTTGGGACTGCTGTTAACTTAACCTTATACTGTTTATTCATCAGTTTTAGTTATATTCTTTCAATTTATGTTTATGTTAAGTAAAGTGGGATGGTACTCGCAATTTTTGAGAAATAAATTAGCTTGGTCCCAAGTCCTAAAAATTTGGTTCGCAGCTTAATGTTCATGGAAAGAAATGTGGGTCCCACGCCAAACCAATTGAGAACCACTGACCTAAAATAAATCATGTCCCCTTCCGAATGAAGGAACAGTAAAGCAGAATTTTTTTTACATCCAACACTCAAACCACAAACCACACTATCAGTACACTATATAGTCCAATGCACACAAAAATAGAGCAATAGTGAGTACACTACAAAATGCACCAAGAAGCAGAGATTCCTGCTTGCAACATGCTACCACTCTTCATTAACCCACTTACCTTAATCTAAACAGGGAGGCTAGTATACTAATTTTTAATAGTAAGCCTTGGAAAATTCATAACTAGCTGCAAGAATGACAATAAACAGGCCTAGAGCTTTCTGAACACTAACCTAGTCTAATATTTTTGAGGAATATGCAACAGTTTGTTTGCAGTTGATGTTTAAAAAAAAGTCACGCTTTATATCTAAAGGTAATCAGTCCTCTCTACCCTGGTGAAAAAAGTAACTTTAGCATACTTTTAATAAGAGTATTATTACAGAAACAATATACTTTAAAAGAATAAACTTAAGTGCAAAATGATTGTAATGTTTAATGACACTTGTTGTTATGTTGTTAATTTCAATTAAATGAAAATGTATTATAGTTTACATTTATAATAAATGCAATTAGCTGAGCTTAAAATGCTCTAGACCCACTTAAGTAGGACTTAAGTACATCTTTAAATTTAATTTCTAATTACTTCTATTGTCTGAAATATGTTTAAATGTACTGTCGAAACAGGTGACAAGCATTTATGGTAAACTAAAATATACTTTAATGTAATTTCTATTGAAACTTGTACGTCATGTATTAAAAAATATTTGTAATTACACATAATGATAAAGTTGCAATTTAGAGCATTTAACATACATTGGGCCCTATCTTGCACCATACGCATGTATCATTCCTATTTTGCACCGGACGCACAGCGGACTTTTCCCTCGACAGAAGCACGTCGGTAAATTAGGGAATGAACTTGCGCTCCCGGGGGCGGTTCAGCGAAATGAGGAGGCGTATTCCGGCGCAAACGTTCCCTGGTGCTATTTTGCAGTTCCAGAAAACAATTCCGCCATAGACCAGGAAAAACCTAGTCTAAAGTCAGTGGCGCGTTATTCAGATGCTATTTTAAGGGCACATACACTTTGCTTCTCTCATCTACACAGACGCAGCAGTTGCCATTTTTGCAAACCATACATAATTACAAGGAAAAATATTCCACATGAGGGAAATCATTGTGGTGTCCATGAAGATGTGAAAAATAGGCATAAATCTAGCTTACACATTTACCCAAATTATTATACACCTGTTTAACCGAAGGGTGGGTTTGTCCCATCCTCATGCAATGTCACTTTTCTGTCTTTTACGGCCCTGATGAGAACGTCGGTCTCCTCGGCTGTGAACCGCTCCTGGCGTGCGCCTGGAAAATCTGCCGTTATAATAGCAAACCGCCATGGAACAAGCGCCTGCTCCTAAAGGGAATGTGAGATGTCGCTCTGACTGGTTTATTTCAGGTTACGCCCAGACCACACCTATGAGTAATGTAGCTACTAGAGACCAACCCATTTTAGATTTGCGTCGGGCGCAAGAGTCATTTATCCTGCCGGTATAATAGCAACAGCGCCCGAGATCCACCTACAAAGTTACTTGCGTTTCGCGTTTGATACAACGTTTCAGATCGTTAAAATAGGGCCTATTAACTTTAAATGTAGTATTGAATAACACACTGATGAATTATAATCAAGTATTTTACATGTGTCTTAGTATGTTATTCAACACATCGAAATAAGTGTACTTCTTTAAGTACACTTAAGTGGTCTTTTATTTCATTAATATTATATTTGGTGCAATTACAGTTTATTTTAAAATATACACTTAAAGTTGGTATGAAACGGAAGTTGCGATATTCTTTTTTTTTCATATTGTTGTGTATATCCGTCATTCTTGAACAAGAAAATGTAGGGCGGGACTTTCATCGGGTATTGATTGGATGGTTGTGGTTTGCAATTGGTTGATTTCATGTGAGTGACAGGTTGTCCCGCCCTTGCGGCAGTAAACACATCATTAGGGTAGAGATCCCACTGTAGGAGGGAGGGGAAATAATTTTGATTACAGATGACAAGGACACATGATTTAAAAATAAATAAATACATGATGTGTATGGATAAATAATTGGTTATTTATTTGATAAATTATTTGATTATTTTGATTATTTGATATAATTGGTTAGCATGGTACGGCCATTTGTAGTTTTGCCACATCATTGTGAATCAGTGACAGTTGTAAACATTTTCATGGGAAGGCAGTTTCATCATGGTAAAAATTCCCAAATACGCCATTCCCATAATAGCTTTCTAAAAAGGGAAATGTAACTTTTTTGTGCTTCTTTGGTGCTTAGGAAGTTGTTCTGTCTTACAAAATTATGAATAGAGGGAGTCTGACCAGAAAAAAACAACATAAGTGGAGTCATAATGACTTGATGAAACTAGGACATTTGATGTTGTGCAATTTCTTGGCTCTTATAACTTTCTGAAGGAAATTTTTGGCTTGTTGGAGCAAGTTCATACCAATGAATTACTGAATCTTTGGGAGGAGTCCTGTTTGCTTCCAGATCATTGGGTTGGGATATAACTGAAGTCTGTCAGTCTTTTCCATGCATCATTTTTCTTTGATTTGCTTTATTTTTTATTTTACCATTTTCATTTCTGTATTGGATTACTTCTGTATCTTTTTGGCAATGACACCCCTCCAATATACAGCTGATCTCTGCAATGAAGGTTATGGGTGCATTGAACATGAAGTCAAGCTCTACAAGGTTAACCAAAGTCTACGAGGACTTAAAAGTTAATGCAAAACTCAAAGTGGTTTGTTTAGCATGCTGAATATTCATTGGAAGCAGTGTAGGGGGTAGACTGTGTACAGTTGAGACATGTGTACAGTTGAGACACCTTAAATAACTTGCGTGCGCAGCATGCACAAGTTGTGATTTTTGCTGTGCACATGCGTATTAGTGTCCTCTTTTATCCTGCAAAATCTGAAGACTGGACGCGTCTCCGATCAGAAGATATCTGCAAAAGTTTTTTTTCTAAGGTAAGGCTTGCATCGTTTTTTGCGCACTCAACTATGAATAACTTATTATCCTTATGTGACTGTTAAACGTAACTGGTACCATTACAAACGTTATTCTGTGCCCTAAAAATTGGCATATTTCATGGTATTGAGTCATGCAAGCTCAATGCAAAATCTAGAGAAATGTGAGAAGTGGCCAGCGGGGGATAGTTGAGACACAAGTGTACCAACTGTACCCCCGATAGAGTTCTATTACAAAACACGCTGTTTATTTGTTCAGTGTTATGATAACAGGTTAAACGTCATAATTGGCCAGCATAGGATGCAATTAAAAATACAATTTCATATTTATTATATTTAAACTGTATATTATTAATAAATATTGTTAAATATCTTGTTCATGTTTTATACATTTTAACGGTGCTAATTTACATCAAATTAATGAATTTAGAAAGGATGAATAAACAGACATGTTGCCCAATTGTTATTTTCTTCATTTGTCTTTATTTATTATATTTGCAATGAACATTTAGTTACATTTCCCTCATTAAAAATGGGTGTGTCAACTGTACCATAGTACTGTCTCAACTGTCCCGTACATAGGTACAGTTGAGACAGAGTTGACACAAAAAACACCTTATTTTTAATCGCTAATTGTGGAAAATATAAACTACTTATGGGTATTATTGATTGATAATATATTAGTCTACAAGCTAATGTAATGTCATGTGGCATTTCATGTGAAAATTCAATTCTTTTCAGTATGTATTTTTGTGTGAAAAATCAAAACTCAAAAAGTGTCTCAACTGTACACAGTCTACCCTATGAATTGAGAAGACAATCTTCAAATTACATGTTGCCACATGTAGAAAGACAAACATGTACATACACTTCAAGCTCTCTATCGACATCTGTGGTTGAAACTTAAAATTGCATGTTACTTCACAATAAAGTATAACATGCGGAGGATAAACAAATTGCTAAAATTTGCTAAAAAATCATAACACTGGGGCAGTACCGTCAAATTCCCACCTTTCTGTCGTAGTGGCAATGTAATTTTTGAAAGATTTTCTCACAATTTATCAGATCTCACTAGCTATACTAAGAAAGCCCTACAACCGGGCTATTCAATTGGCGGCCCGCGGGCCAAATGCGGCCCGCCAATCATCTCCATCCGGCCCGACGGCACCAACCTCCCTCCTCCTCTTTTCCTGGCGGTGCGGCAAATTTAGTTTGATAGCCTACTTGCTCCGATTGACCTGAGAAACGTTTTACGTGCGAATATTTCAGCAGTTATTATGTGTCCCGAATTTATGTCGACTGAACCAGCGATACCAATCGTTCGTGAATTAATCATTCTTTTGGTTCAATTATTTCTAAACGCGCTTGCATAACTGTGCGTTCACACCGCCGCCGGCGAGAGCGTCAAAGTGGCCGGCCAGTAACGGTCTAAAACTATTCGGATTCATTCGGACTTCTCCGTCGCTGAATCATCTGAAGCGGTTTCTCGGTCAGTAGGCTACAGTAACAACAAATAGTTGCGTTTACTCCCGGTCCCGGGCACTATTATTTTTAAACAGCGTTGCGACAACCAGTGGGAAGCGTTTCAGTTCGACAGAAACCTCTCTGTTACAAACCACAAATCACTCGATGATTTAACTAGTATTAAATCGGATGAAACCTCAACATTCCCAACAAGACTGATGAGGAAAGCAGGAGAAACATTGTGGCATGAACGAAATTAGAACACTTTAAATCCCCTAATCACCCTTACAAACATTTACCATGAATGTACTGTAGTAATTTACCATGGTTGGGCAGATATGTGCAATATTTATATTGAATACTATGTAGTAATAAATAAATATAGTATATATATATATATATATATATATATATATATATATATATATATATATATATATATATATATATATATAACTATAATATTATACAGTATAATAGTAAATATAGTGATTTATATTGCATTAGATTTATTAGGTGGGTAGAGGAATATATAATTAATGTTTGTTATGAAATTATGTCAGTTTCTTTGTAAAGGTGTGTATAGTTTTTAACTTGTGTTTCAGCATTTTTTATACAGTGGGAGGGAGTAGCCTGTGGTTATCAAGTCTCACTGTCAGAATATTTTCAATTTCAAGCATAACAATTATAAATAAAATAATTATTATTTCTCACCAACAGCTATGAGTTTGTATAATTAATTTATTTGTTCCAAGGAAAATAGTTGTACACAGCTGTAAATTATCAAGTTTTTATTTATTATGGTTTTATCTGCATACTGTTGGGTACCACATTTCCAAGTAAATACCATACTTTTTTAGGGTTACTTTAACTTATTTATTGAAAATGTTGTTTCAATAAATAAGCTAAACCCCCAAACCAACCCACCGGCCCACCTCAACTTTTCGATTTGATAATCCGGCCCTCGATTGAAGCTAATTGAATAGCCCTGCCCTACAAGATCTATCCATGAAATATATGCTTGAAGAAGTAGCATAACGGACATGACGTAATCACGCAAGGACAAGATCCACGTCTTTTACAATTTTGGCGCCGAGTTGAGCCGGACACAAGGAAGATTTCCATGATTTAGAGAGATTACAATCACAGATTTGTAAAAGTAGAATAGATGTGAATTACAAAGAGGTAAAGCCGGATACACCTATTTTTGAGATCCAAACACACCTGTTGCAGCGAGTTTTGGTTGGTTCTTCGACATCTCCGTCACTGAAGCCATGGTATGTGAATCAAGGAGAAACATTAGTCATTACCCAGTTTCAGTTGTAATGTTTAAAGCTTGAATGATTAGCTTAATTTAATTTCTTAGTTAAGTTAAAGAAACATCTTTAAATCATTGTTGGATGTATTATAGGGTGTGACACTAGAAGAAAACAGTTCACCCTGAAGTCAGTTTTGATCATACAAACTCATCTGGATTTAGTAAATAATACCTATTGTTAGTTTTACATGCTATTATTAGATCACTGTTATTTGTTCTGTTATTATAGTTAGAGGTTGCAGAACACTGATAGTCAACTCAAAAGTTTAATTAAATTTCATTTGTATTTGCTCAAATTTTGTGAAATGTTGTGAATTTTTTTTTCCAGTTCTGTTGTTTTTTTATTTTAAGGGTTCTTTCCGATATGTGGACAACCAAGAAGGGATTTCTGAAGACACATTTGAAGAAGCCAATATATTAATTGAACCTACTGTAAAGGTAATGAGGAGAGAGCATGGATCACGATTTCTCTAAATGATTTAAGATTCATTACAAACAATTACACATTTTCAGCTTTCAGTGCAGTGCGTGGAGAACCAGAGAGGCTTTTGTGGGCAGATTGTCTTTGATGATGTGTCGTACTCCATCAATCTCCAACCTCAGCCAGATATTGATGATGAAGGCATTGTAATCGACATGGGAGAAGATTGAGGCCAGAAGTTGGATTAATGTGCACCTGATGTCAACTATATCATGAGGACGATCAGGGGAGTAAAATCTTTGGTTAACTGCTTTCAGCATAATTTCACATTTCATTTTAAAGGTTTAGCACTCCCAGGTGAAAAAAAGTGTACTTTAGTGCACTAAAAATACACTTAAGTACAAGAAAGTACATTTGTAGTACATTCATATTTTTTGTGCTAAAAACAACTGTAAAAATAATACACTATTAATACACTAATTAAAAGTATATTTTTACTTAAGTAGTACTTAAGTGTAATTAATAAAGTATACTAAATACCATTTATATTTTAAATGTATTTTTAGTGCATAAAAAAAATATACTTTTGAAAAAATAGACAGAAGAGTTTTTTTAGTGTATTTCTAACAAGTACATTTTTAACGCATTAAAAATAGTTCATTGTTAGTGTACTTTTACATAGCTATCAAAGTACACTAGCAATGAACTATTTTGAATGTGTTAAAATGTACTTGTAAGAAATACACTAAAAAACTCTTCTGTCTATTTTTTCAAAAGTATATATTTTTTAATGCACTAAAAATACATTTTTAAAAAATAAGGCTTTTAGTATACTTTATTAATTACACTTAATTACTATTTAAATTAAAACATACTTTTAATTAGTTTATTTATATAATGCATTATTTTTACAGTTGTTTTTAGCACAAAAAATAAGAATGTACTACAAATTACTTTCTTGTAATTAAGTGTTTTTTTAGTGCACTCAAGTACACTTTATTTTCACCTAGTGAAAATACTAAAGTAGTACTTAAGTGTAATTAAGAAAGTATACTAAATACCATTGATATTTTAAATGTATTTTTAGTGCATATAAATTTGTGTTTTGTTCATATAAGATACGTACAGTAATCTGTAGTTTAATCATTTTATTAAAGGGTTAGTTCACCCAAAAATCGAAAAGTTCTTTGTATTTAGTCACCCGCGTGTTGTTCTAAACCCTTAAGACTTCCATTAACCATCGCATCACAAAATATTATATTTATGATGGAATCTGAGCGCTGGATAAGTCTTCCATTGACTTCCAAGGGGCTTAAGCTTGCTCGATCAGAAATCGTATTAAGACATTGTTTGAAATTGTCTAAGTGACTCCAGTGGCTCAACCATCCATTTATCAAGCGACGAGAATAGTTTTTTTGTGCCAAAAACAAACAAAAATACCGAATTTATTCCAATATCCATACTCGTGTTGTGCTTGAAAGTTGTTTACATAGTGTATCTGCGCGAGCTTCTGGGTTCTACGTCACCAGGCGTCACACACATGACCTGCGTTGGGCAATAGTGAGCCTGTGTGGTGACGTAGAACCCAGAAGCGCTGCGCAGATAGACTACGTAAACAACTTTCAAGCACAACACGAGTATGGATATTGGAATAAATTCGGTATTTTTGTTTGTTTTTGGCGCAGAAAAAGTATTCTCGATGGTTGAGCCACTGAAGTCACTTGGACTATTTTAAACAATGTCTATATGTTTTCTGATCGAGCAAGTTTAAGCCCCTTGGAAGTCAATGGAAGACTTATCCAGCGCTCAGATTACATCATAAATATAATATTTTGTTATGCAATTATAAATGGAAGCCATACGGGGTTAGAACAACACGCAGGTGAGTAAAAACTGAGATCATTTAGATTTTTGGGTGAACTCCTTTAATGCTTTTAGTTTAAGCTTGCCACTTGTGTTATTTTGTTTCCCAACAGTCTGTTTGGACTTTAATAATGTTTAAAAAAAATAAAGTGTTTTTTAAGAAAGAGATGCTTTTTGTTTGTACACATACCATTCCTCCTGTATCCTTTTAAACTATAGGTGTTTTCATTTACATGAATTACATTTACCGGTTATTTTTATCAAATGCATTACATCTAACTTTAAAATGATTATTGTATTAAACGCCTTCATCAATGGTGGACAATTTTAACATTTACATTTTAACAGTATAACTTCAGCATAAATGAGGCAGAAAATGCTACTGATAACACAGTAATAGTGTACTTGACTAAAAAAAAACCCATTAACATTTAAATGTTTTATAAAAGTACTTTTGACATATTTAAAATACATTTTTACAATAAATTAGTTTCCATAAATATAATATGATTGTATATTCTTATATTTTAAAGAATTTAAAGGTGTATTTAAAAATGTTTTAAAGATGGGTTCTATTGCTCTAAGGGGGAAAAAATTAAAGCTGAAATAATATTTTAAAATCATGTTTAAGTTCATCTTAAGTTTGTATAAAAATAGCACAGTTTATATATTCTTATATTTTAAATAATTTATAAGTGTATTTAAAAATGTATTAAAGATTTAATCTAAAGATAAAATTAAAGCTGAAATAGTATGTTAAAAGCATATTTAAGTTCATCTTCAGTGTGTCTCAAAATAGCACAGTTGAGTACACTAAGATGATCTTAAGTTTATATTAAGAAGTACTAAAGAACATTTTTTAGTATATTAAGTACAAAATAAGTGCGTGAAAATAGAGCACTTTAAATACATTAAAATGTACTCTTTTAATCTAGGAATACATTATAAGTATAATTTGTATATAATTACATATTATTATTATTATTATAATTTAAATAGTTTATTATTGTATTTAAAGATGGTTTCAATTATACTAAAACTGGTAACGAAATACATTTTTAAAAAATATGAAATAGTATATTAAAAATACACTTTAGTTTATCTTCAGTGTGTCTCAAAAAAGCACAATTGAGTACACTAAGATGATCTTATGTTTATATTAAGCAGTACTAAAGGTAAGCTTTTAGTATATTAAGTGCAAAATAAGTGTGTCGAAAATAGAGCACTTTAAGTACATTATGGAAGTGTATTATGGAAGTGTAATAGAATGTATTTTAGTGCACTTTTTAATCTAGGAATACATTCTAAGTATAATTTGTATATAATTTAATATTATTATTATTATAATTTAAATAGTTTATTATTGTATTTAAAGATGATTTCAATTATACTTAAAGTGGTAACAAAATACATTTTTTTAAAATATGAAATAGTATATTAAAAATACACTTAAATTCATCTTCAGTGTGTCTCAAAAAAGCACAATTGAGTACACTAAGATGATCTTAAATTTATATTAAGCAGTACTAAAGGTAAGCTTTTAGTATATTAAGTGCAAAATAAGTGTGTCGAAAATAGAGCACTTTAAGTACATTATGAAAGTGTATTATGGAAGTGTACTAAGTGCACTTAAATAAAATGTTTTTTTTTTTTCACCTGGGCTTCTAGGTTATGAAGTCCCGCATCATTGTGAAACTAACATGGAATTGAGATCAGGATGAGATTGATTCCTGGGATTGACTTCTGGGATTGAATCAGTAGTGTTGAAACAAAATATTTCACAAGCACTTTTATGTACAATTGTAAATAAAGGAATAGTATTGTAAATAAAGGCAGTATTTGTTTGAATTTTGAACAACGTGTAGATTCTGTTGTTCTGTTGAACTCAAACTCAAAGTCAAACTCTTTAGCTTAATATAACTAAAACATATTGATGTCTGATGAGACTATTAATTAGAAAGGGAGGACCACATATTTTTGGCTAAATAGTGTACAACCTGCTAACTAACAGCAATAGCATGTAGAAAATCATGGCTCATGGCTGTGACAAAAGCAAAGGCTACTAGTTAAAAAGGGACAAGCCCTTATATGTTCAGCCTCAATTTACAGTTTCAATAGGAAATATGTCAGCATAAAAACCTGAAAAGCCATTACATGGGAATCTACATACTGAAAAAATTAAAAAGACAGACATATCTTGAATCCCCAGAGACATTCCAGTGCTAAACAGCAGCACCATAAAAAAATCAGCACCTTATTCTTTGCAAATAAACTGGACAGTGTAATATATTTTTTTTAAACGTAGTGCAAGCATGCATTACTTCAAATGCATCAGCACCACTATAAATGGTAGAAAACAATCTTTGCATGAAGTCATTACTCCTCGTGGCAACAAACGGGATAAATGTGCACGTGATGATGAGACGCTACTTCTGAAATGAACCAGAAGGCCTACTACTGGTGTAGTGTGTTATCTAGTCATCTTCTGCTGTCTGTAATGTATCTCTGTGTTTTTTGTTTTAATATTGTATTGAAGCATTTGATTGGTTTAGATTGTTTTGTTAGTTGATTTAAAAAATTATGTTTCAATATGTTGTTCCAAAACTTCTCTTTTTCTTAAGTCATAAAAATATTTATGAGAAATTTAGTTTGGACATATTATATGAAATTTGTAAGAACATATCTGAGAATTACCAGTGTCATTATTTATATCAATAGATTAAAAAAAAGATAAAAAAGAATATTTATATCTTTTAAAATAAAAAGAAACAAACAAAAAATAAAAAGTCTTTAAATCTTATTTTAAGAGTCTTGGCTCATTTAATAGTCTTTGCTCAAAAATAATGCAGTAAAATATGTATTTCGTTGGTCAGGGAATATCCCTAATTAGGGAAAGTCCCTAATTTTGAGTGTGTAGGAACACCCTATGCTGGTATTGTGACATACAGCTATGTCTTGAAACCACGTACACCGTTGCAAGCATTATAGCTGAATTTATTGCATTAGAATTTAACATATGTCGTGGAAATTCTTTCTAGACTTTAAACAATAATTGGCAGACAGCTGGAGATTTCAAAAGTTATAAAGATCTTTATTTCTTGCAAGAAATTTTGGCATTCACATACAGAGAGCATCTGATATGAGAAGGCGCTGACTTCTCCTTTTTGCCCAGCTTATATACTCTTAACACATCCTGGTCTGTCTCAAAAGATCGCCTTGGTTTACCTTAAAAGGAAACGTCTTTGTTCGAGATCTCGTCTAACATAAATTCTATCTAGACAGAACAATATCACGTCTGCAAAAGTTTTCTGTTTTTAGCTGCTGCTCTTATTCACACATTTTGCTTATCTCTATTTTCATCAAAGCTGCGCATATACTTTTCAAACCTGAAGTACACAATAGGTCACTTGAAGTACACATTGTCTCTTTGTTACTTAGTCTTCTAACCCAGAACATTTTGTCCCTGCAAGCTTATCTTAACTTATACATTTCTAAAACTTGGTTACATATCTTTAATAATGTACTTTATCTTATATGATTATATTTCTTTAAATGCTTATGAGTAAAAATAAATGTTCAACGTTAACACAAGTTGCACACTTGTGAAAGTAAAAAAAACATCTAAATGTAAAATTTCCATTACACATATTACATTAAAACAAGGCAAAAATGGTTTGTAAACATGTTCATACTCAAATCCAACTGAAGCAGCTAATTGAGTTCTTCAGGAGCACTTGATCATTACAGACAGGTTTGTTGGATCAGGGTTGGATCTGAACCCTGAAGGTAGATCTCCAGGAACAGGACTGGGCAACCCTGGCTTAGCTGTTTAAATGAAATAATTATTGTAATAAACCTTCAGTTAATCATGCAGATGTTGTTATAAGGCGATCATTAGCGTATTAAATGTTATTTAATAGGAACTAATCAGAGATGGAAATGTTCAGATGTTGTTTGCTTGCTCATTCACAGTGGGTTGGTGTGCTGTAAGGTTGGTTTTGGTTTTGCTCATTAGTGCTGAGCATCCTGTTTTTTGCAGGCTTGTAACAGTTTCATTTACAGCTAGATAACCACCACAGACGCATTTCATGGACCAGTCGATTACTTATTTTTTACAATGTTCACATTTGTCATGGTGATCCTGAGACCAAACATAATGGAAGAACCTTCAGAAGACCCTTGAAGACCAACTAAAGGATTGAAGCCTCTTTCCTCATTGAGTTCAAGAAGAAAAGACATAAAACAGCAGCAAACTGTGGTTGGACTGACTGGAAGTGATCGACACAGAATACGGGTCACAGATAAGTTTATTTCAATTAAACTTTTTGCTTGATCAGCTTTCATGGTTGTTTATTTATAATGCCTGTAATAGGCATGTAATAAATGAGTTGTTACACTTTTAGACAATATTACTTTCAATAAAAGTTTGTGGCTCCTAATTATTATATTCAGGAATAAATAGTCATATATAATTATATAGGTAAACAATATATGTATCGTTTAAAAAGTGGTGTAATGACTATTATATTTTTACATTACATAGTCATATATTTTTATTCGTAGACTTTTATTGTTAATATTTTCTTTGGAGGACCTTCGTTAGACGGCGCACTTTCTTGTTGTCCTTTGTTGAACACAAAACACTGTTGTTATGGTACGTAGAAATATTTTTCATGAAATAGTTTATATTTCCATCAAACCTATGTTCTTATTCTGGTATTAACAATGAAGGAGATATCGATAATATTGAGTAATTACTGAAGCTTTTATTGTGTGACAACATTTATGTGACTGAAAAAAATAAGGCTGTGCTGCATTAGCTATTAGCCTTGTGGCTTTGTAAACTGCTGTATGTTGCGTGTGTGGTTATGTGTTTAGATTATATAAACTAGCAAAACAATTTCTGCCTTTATTATTTAGTTGCATTTTTTGATGACTTTTTTTAACGTTTCATTGACACTTGTTCATCAAGATCAGGGGTGCCCAAACCTGCTCCTGCCGATCGACTGTCCTGCACAGTTCATCTCCAACCCTAAACTGCTTTGACCACTTAAATCGAGGCCTTCTTAATATTACAGTATTGATATTATATTTTGAATATTACTTTATAGCACCTGCAGTATCACACATGCTTTATGTAAAACTTGTGGTGGAATGGTTTAAGTTCTGGTTAGGAAACCGAAGTTTGGAAATCCACAAGGCCCGATGCACAAGCTATCGCCATCACATATGATAAATTGAAAAATATTACAATACGAATTACTTGAGCAACATGGGTTTTCAAGTCTTAATTTTCTTATAATTCACACTCTGGACTACATCATCTGTGCTTCATTTGCATTTGTTTTCAGGGTTCAAAATGCTGCCACCCCCTTCAATCCACAGTGCCTCAAATTAAGGTATTTGTCCTTTGACAGTATAGTGTCTGTCTGTGAAATGATTCATATTTTCATATTTTCAAAATGGCTGAAATCATACATTTTATTATAGAGCTTACAGCATCTAACAGTTATGGCATTGTGTTATCCTTAATAAATAACTCACAATTAAATAATCGTTTTTGTCACAGTGCATCACATTTAGTCCTTGTTTCACAGATGGGGCTTAGATTAAGCCAGGATTAGTTCTTAGTTCAATTAGGGCATTTAAGTAGTTTTTATAAATAAAAAAAAACAAAAAAAAAACATTACTTGTGAGACAAAACAATGACACTGACATATTTTAAAATATGTCAGTGCGAGCTGCTTTAAGTTAAAACACCTCAAACATACATTTTAGTTTGGGACTAGACTTAAGCCTGGTCTGTGAAACCGGGGGTAAAGTTTTAAGTTTTTCAAAACCTTCCTTTATTCATGACATGCTCTCATGACATTAACAAATAAAACTGCATATTTAGACCCCTGTCCAGTGTGTGGAAAACCCTAAAGGAATAGGTGGAGTGATAATACATGATCAAGAGACATTCACCATTAACAAGCCACACTTGGTAGGTTAACATGCTTCACTGTTTTCACTCCTAATATTGAATGACTAGCGACTTAGTAAAAGACTTGTTTTGTCTTCTGCAGGTGGCAGTTCCTGATCATAGAGCCTTGATTAGGTGAGATATTATATATATTATATTCCTTGATAATTATATAGGACAAAGCCATTTCAGCAGTTTTCTCTATAGCAATGCTTAATTAATTTTGCTGCTGCTATTTATGTCTTGTAATCATATAGTACAACTGCACTAGTAACCATATCTTCCCTTAGGGGGAAAAGCTCCGTGAGACCAGTTCTGTCTTAAAGACAAGTGAAGACAAGAAAGACAAATGCCTTCCAAGACATGACCATCTCTGCTCCCTTTATGGCTCAAATAAAGACATTTCATTTTCACCTGACCTGTGTCATCTGTTAATAGCATTTCCCACAGAATTGAAAAGTGTCCATATTTAACTTTCAGGAGGTCTACAGTGCATCCGGAAGGTATTCACAGCGCTTTACTTTTTTTTTTTTTTTTTTTTACATTTTGTTATGTTACAGCCTTATTCCAAAATTGATTAAATTCATTATTTTCCTAAAAATTCTGCAAACAATACCTGATAATGAAACCGTGAAAGAAGTTTGTTTGAAATCTTTGAAAATGTATTAAAAATAACAAACGAATGTTGTCATTATGGGGAATTGTTTGTAGAATTTTGAGGAAAAAAATGAATTTAATCAATTTTGGAATAAGGCTGTAACATAACAAAATGTGGAAAAAGTGAAGCACTGTGAATACTTTCCAGATGCACTGTATGTAGTGACATAGAATATGTCATGTCCCCTCCTGAACTGAAGGAACAGAAAATCAGTCACAATTAAACATCCAATATTCAAGTACACAAAACAGTCCAATGCGCACAAAAATAAAGGGCAATAGTGAGTACACTACTAAATACAGGACATCAATGTTTTTGATGAGATCATCAAAAAATGAGACACTTTACATTAAAGGGAAAAAAGTAGCATACTTTTACAAAGAGTAGCCTACTTATTACAGAAGCAATACACTGTAAATGAATAAACTGATGTGCAAACTGAATTTCAGTTTACATTTATAATAAATACAGTTTAAGAGGGCTTTTTGACCCACTTATAGGACTTAATTACATCTTTATATTTAGTTTCTAATTACTTATATTGTCTGAAATATGTTTAAGTGTACTGTCAAATTAAGTGACAAACATATATGGTAAACAAAAATATACTTTAATATAATTTCTGTTGAAATTTGTATGTCATGTATTTAAAAAAAAAAATTACACATTTGTAGTGATGAAGTTGCAATTTAGAACATTTAACATACAGCATATTAACTAAGTTAACTGTAGTATAAAATAACACACTATAGTTAAATTATAATCAAGTAAAGTGCAAATTCAATAAAATTAAGCACACAAGGGGAACAAAACAATTGTGTTTTTTCACAAGGCTAAGAAAGACCTCTGTTCACTACATTCACATACTTTTATATTGCTTCATTTGGTTAGCATGGTAAGGCCTTTTGTAGTTTTGCCACATCATTGTGAATCTGACAGCTGTAAACATTTTAATTTAACCAAATGCATGGAAAGATAGTTTCCTCCTGGTAAAATAATTAGAAATTTAATTTCCTAAACACACCATACCCATAATAGCTTACTAAAAAGGCAAACTTTTGTGTTTATTTGTTGCTTTGGAAGTTGTCTTACAAAATAACGAGTTTGACCAAAACCGTTAGTGAAGTCCTAATGATTCGATAAAACTAGGACATTTGAACTGATGTCGCGCAATTTCTTGGTTCTTATAACTTTCTAAAGGAAATTTTTGGCTTGTTGGAGCGAGCTCAATGAATTACTGAATCTTTGGGAGGAGTCCTGTTTGCTTCCAGATCATTGGGTTGGGATATAACTGAAGTCTGTCAGTCTTTTCCAGGCAGTGACACAGGAAACACAAATCATTTTTATTTGATTTGCTTTATTTTTTATTAGTAACATTTTCATTTCTGTATTGGATTACTTCTGTATCTTTTTGGCAATGACACCCCTCCAATATATAGCTGATTACTGCAATGAAGGTTACGGTTGTTTTGAACATGAAGTCAAGCTCTACAAGTCTATGAGGACTTTAAACATTTCCGATCACGTTTACATGCAACCAAATAATCCGTTCTTCCTGTTGAATAAAGTGTCATATAAATATATATGAGTGTCCCGTCATCCTAAAATCCTCCTTTCACTCAGCATCTGTGAAGTGGAGCAGGACAACGTCCCACCAGTCCTTGTTTCGGATTCTCATCCACAGACAACTGCTTTAGGCGCGGGAGGGGCATTTTTACTGCGTGATAAATATAAGCAGCACAGCACAACGGTTCATATGCTTATTGTCTCCAAATTATGACCAGAAATGGATACATATTAAGTCTGCTGTTTAAAACAAATAAAGAACCAATGTTGGAGAATAGTTAGTATGCGCAAACAGCGGGGAACTCTGTATTGTAACAACTGAGACAAGTCAGACACAAGTATTTGTTATAGTTTAACAAATGATATTTAAAACTCACTCTGGGATCTGCCCCATCCCCCAAAACAGGGAAAGAAGGTCTTAGTTACCAGATCGAAATGATTGTGTACATGATATGCCGATAGCTGCGCAACATATTAATATTACAATAATTTTTCTTAGTTTTGTCATCAGAAACCAGTCCAGCTGCACATGCAAATGAGCACGCTTAGAACAAAGATTCATAAATCAACCACAGAGGAATTTTTCTGCTTGGAAATTCCACCCTTCTCATTGGTCAAGCAAACCCACAGAGGTGGGGCCTTTCTCAGGCTTTATTAGAGACAAATCCACAGTGACCCTCCTCTCTCTTCTCTTCTCCTCAACTGCTGCTTCTTCAGGTTGATCCTGTGGGGACTTCCGGTTCCATATCACTTACCATTTTACCTATGCATGTATGTATGTATTTATGTTTGTTTAGTTTAGTTATGTTTGTGATTTAGTTATTAAACTTGTGCACAATATGTATTTGATTCTGATTCTCTGCTTGCAACAAAGTCTATTTTACGATCTTGATCTTGTTACATGCTCTAAGCGCCGTACAGGCTAAGAAATTATTATTTTTCAGTGGCCATGAAAGATATGCTTTTCTTAGAATAAATGAATAATCAGAGTTTGTTGGACGAACTGATTAAATGATTGTAATATTAATTTAGCTACATCAAGTTAATCCAATTAACTGACCCAAATATTAATAATTAATCATAAAAAGTTGAGTTATTATTAATATTTCCCATTTGAGCTAACTTGTTACATAATTGGTGGAGAATGCGGGCATCGTATTAAACATTGTATGCAAGCAGACAGTAATCAATCACATGTTTTCCCATATGTTTTTATTAACATTGCATACATGCACGTACAAGTTTCTGATCAAATCAGCAAAACTATAGCTTGAATATGCCTTCCTACGAATGGCAGAATGTTTCTCAATGCTATAATGCATGTTTAAATCGTACGATAAGAAACTCCAGATATTAGCGAAGAAATCCTAATTTCAGTTCTAAATCGAGCGCAAGCCTTCTCTGACGAAGAAATCTCAGATTAGCCGCGCATATAAATGGTTCCAGAACAAATTATTCTGATCATTGGGCGAAGAAATTCCCATTTTCAGTATTTTTGAAAGTGATCTGAGCGATGCTCTTCAGTCACCGTTTAAGGCCTTATTATTCGTTACGTCATTGTATTCATATTGAACCGCTCATATGAAACAATTGCGTCGAATTAGTGGTATAAATTCTAGCCTAACTAACTAGTAATTTGCCATTGTCTGTGAAAGGACTGTGCTGTTTTGATTTGTGAAAGAGTTGCATCACATGCATGCAACTTCATGTGTTTAAACTGGAGTTCTCAATGCAAACTTTCAGCACAACCCGATCACTGCTCCGTTCGATTTGTGTTGTTGGTTGGCATTGGTCTCTTAGCAACACATGACACCGGGAAGTGCGAGCAGGCACTTCTGATAATCTGATAACAGCACAAAACCCCACAGACCCTTGTGTAAAAGTGATTGCGTGCAGCCAATGCTAGCTCCTTAGCAACCCTACACACATACAAGTTAAAGCCCTTTACCTCGACTGATAGCTTTTAGCACCGGCTAAAACTTAGACACGTGTGAGCGTAAAGTGTAACCTTTAAACCAAAGACTATAGACTTTGGGCCTTGGCCCTTGAGACAAAGGGATAGTGATTTGAACACAAGTAATGAGAGCCAAAGCTCCTTGCGGCTTTGAATCAAAGGAGTCAATTGCTTCACAAATGATTCTTTGTTTTGAAGCGCCCTCGCTGGTGACCCCTGCTGGTCAGAACAGTGTAAGTGTAGCAACAACTCAAATCAATGAAACACCTTTTACAAACCAATTGCAAATGTTTTGTCAAAGGTGTAATCAAGTAATGGCAATCCACGAACCATCTAATACCTTTTAATATGAGGTGTCTTTCAAGGCACAATCTCTTAGTAACCTGTAGGCTAGGACTCGTTTTATGAAAGCTTGGTCAACCAAACCAATAAGAGACTATTAAATTCGCCTCTTCCCTTTATCAAATGTATGGAAGTAAAATAATGTCAAATGTTTTTGAAATAAAAAAGCCTGTTGAATTGCACTACTTGAAAAAAATAGGCATTGCATTAACCATGCTTGCATTTTAATGCATTGTATTTTTAGGGCTTGCATTTTTATAGGCTGAAATTCAACATGGTTGAATATTTAAGCTGTGAATATTTCAATTAAAAACATTTCAAACACATTTCATTATTAAAAATTCAATAATCCATATTCACCTTTCATATTTCACCTCCAAATTATTCAAATTGTTTAAAAATACAACCTATAATATTCAACAGGCAATTTTCGGTCCATTTTATTTCGCTTTGCAAATTCGCTTCCACAAATTCAGTGGTTCAAATTCGACAGTAAATTCAACATTGACATCCAGGAACTGCAGGAAAAGCAGTAGATTGCCGAGCATGCTCTTCATCTGCTGTTAGTCGTCCTCACCAGCAGGTGGTGCAAAAGCGCGTGTTGTTGACGAAGACCAGCAACAGTTAGAACAAAACATTTGACATTATTTTACTTCCATACAAATGCGTCATTAAATGTGTACGAATCTATAAAAGTGATACAAGATCACATAGAAACCAGATACACACTGGTTCACAAACCATAGAAATTTAAAATAATTTCAAAACAGCTATGACACGTAACGAAGCCCCGTTTACTGAAATCACGTGACTTTAGCAGTGTGATACACGCTTCGAATCACTGATTTGAGACAAATGATTCACACTGGTTTCAGAGCTTCACGAAGCATGTCTCATAGGCACCCATCACTGGGTTAAACCACTCTCTTCTCTCTCTCTACCCCGTCCCTCTTGGTTTCACTTTCAGTTGAAACCAGATACTTTGGTTTTTATTTGTGTTTCTTTTATTTCGACTTAAGTCTACCACTATTTTATTTTGTGTATTTACACCTGTTGAGCCTAAATATTCCTATTCAGTTAAGTTAAGTTGAATTTAATTAAATTTGGAATTTAAATCAGTTTACTTGTTCAATTTCCCTTTTAGTTACCAGAGCTATGAGGACATTCCACGTTTACTCTTTATTTTGATTTGATTTATTTTCTTTTGTTTCAGCCTGAATTTTCCTATTCAGCTGAACTGAATTAGAAATTTAATTAAATCAATTGGTGTGTTTCCCCTTCCTTTTAGTTTTCTAGAGCTATAAGGACCTTCTACCTTTACTTCTACCTTATCTTAGATAGTTACTATCAACATCTCCTCTCTCTCTATAGGATTACAATATCCAGCGACTTTTGTTTCCTTAGTGAGCTACACAGGTTATTAGTCTCCTAATTCCTGCCAGTGTGACAACCCTCCTCACTCCTTAGCACAAAGCTAAGTACATGAAGTACAGTTAACGTTAACACTTCCGGTTGTTTCTTCTTCTTTTGACCTTGATGTTTGATGTGTCCCTGCTAGCTTAGTATAACAGCAGCATAACCCATAAGTGACACCTGTTTACCTATGTCTCCTAGCTAAACTTAAATATGTAAAACACTCATTTCTTCCCTTTCCTTTCTGATTTCATCTAATTGTTTTCTTTTGGTTTTGCTCTATTTGTTACTCTCGTAGTACAACATGTGAAAAGAACCATCAGTATTTTGAGTAATAGTTTTATGACTTGTAAAAGCCCAGTCAGTCATCAGTCGATGCTGCTTAAAGCACGTCAACTAAGATACTCAAAACCTTTTTGTTGTGTTTGCTCACCAACACACAATTTTAGCTGATCCACATCAGCTATTCACACCTTACATGGCCCACATAGCCGTTCTCCCACACAGATAGCTTACCACCTCTGTAGAAACTTGCATTTGCCTTTGCCATTTCTCTCTCTTGTTCCCACAAGTGTGCCAGTAGGCCTCAGACATCCAGCCCTGCCACTCACCAGGACCACCTGGAGACTCGGCAGAGCAGTGCCATGGACATCCTTCAACCCGAAGCAGGCAACGACCTGCCACGGCAGTGAAAGGAACAGTTAGACGACAACGAAAGCGGACACCCAGCCTGAGCCACCAAGAGCTGACCAGCATCATCTTCTCCTTGGCCACGCTCCCGAAGGCCTCAAACAGGAGGTAAATGAACTAACGCTGCCAACCACAGAATTCCACAGAGAACGAACCCTGCTCAGCGTGAGAAGGCACAGGACAGATGCAAAGACCCTGACAGAGTGGAGTAACTGAAAGAAATCACCAGTCTTCAGGCGGCTGACAGCTGCTGAGCACCTGCCAAGAGACGGGTAAAGAACTGTTTCACTCAAAGAACTTAAAAAACTGGTTGAACTCAAAGAGAGACGCTAAAGCCATCAGTGTTCAGCCAGAGCTGAAGTCCAAACACTGACTCAGCAAATGCTGTAACATTATAGACAAACTCAATGTGGTCATGAACAGAACTGAAACAGTCCAACCAACTGCAAATGGACCCCACAAGAAAGATGTACCCTGCTAAACTTCACATCAGCAGTGTAAGTTTCCCCAGCCCTGCACAAAGGGGGGAGGAGCCAAACCCTCGGCTTAACACTTCACCAGCCAGTGTCCTGAGAGCCTCTGCAGCCGCAGGAGGAAAAGGTTTAATTCGAACAAACCCTGAAACAGCACATGAAGTGACACTCAAAGATCTCAAGCAAATGGTCAGAAACATCCCTGCATTCACACCAGAGCTTGCAGGAAACCACGACGTCCCTGCCAATCTACGAGACATTGATTTTCACCTGCAGTCTTCAACCAAGACAGATTCCATCTACTCTGGATCACATCCAGCCCAGAGTGGTGCCACGTATTGGCTTTGGCTATGGCACTACCAGCAGCTGGAACAAGCCATCCTAACAGGACTCTCATACTTAAAAAAAAATCTGACTGCAGACTGGGCGCTGCACCAGACACCAAGCTGGGCAGACCTAAAAGTGCCTGTGTTTCTACCACAGACTTCGAACGAGCTTACCTTGGAGCTTGCAACGAACCTGTTACGAAGACACCAGCTCCAAAAACCTTTTCCTCCAAAACCAGTTAGTCACCATTTTTGTCAGACTGGCCTGCCCCCACGCAATGCCCACTCAGCGATGTGTGACCTGACGCAGAAGGCCTTTAACACACAAGGCCTCGTCAGAAAGGGTTCATAAAACAAGGCAAAAATGGTTTGTAAACATGTTCATACTCAAATCCTTTATAGCTTGACTCAGCAGCTCTGAGTATTGGGGCAGAATCAGGACAGAATTCCTGAGTGGCCATTTTCTGCTATGTATTTATTAGCCATATCACCACATAGCCCAAGACTGGTTGCCCACTGAAGCTAAGCAGGGCTGAGCCTGGTCAGTGCCTGGATGGGAAAACCCTGTGGTCTGTGTGTGTGTCCTAACATCCCAGTAAAGTGACTGGGACACTATACTGCAAGAAGCATCGTCCTTCGGATGAGACGTTGAACCAAGATCCTGACTCTGTGGTCATCCCATGGTACTTCTCATGAAGATTAGGGGACTTCTCTGTTCAGCTCCAACCCAGATCAAACACAACTGAAGCAGCTAATTGAGTTCTTCAGGAGCACTTGATCATTACAGACAGGTTTGTTGGATCAGGGTTGGATCTGAACCCTGAAGGTAGATCTCCAGGAACAGGACTGGGCAACCCTGGCTTAGCTGTTTAAATGAAATAATTATTGTAATAAACCTTCAGTTAATCATGCAGTTGTTGTTATAAGGCGATCATTAGCGTATTAAATGTTATTTAATAGGAACTAATCAGAGATGGAAATGTTCAGATGTTGTTTGCTTGCTCATTCACAGTGGGTTGGTGTGCTGTAAGGTTGGTTTTGGTTTTGCTCATTAGTGCTGAGCATCCTGTTTTTTTGCAGGCTTCTAATAGTTTCATTTACAGCTAGATAACCACCACAGACGCATTTCATGGACCAGTCGATTACTTATTTTTTACAATGTTCACATTTGTCATGGTGATCTTGAGACCAAACATAATGGAAGAACCTTCAGAAGACCCTTGAAGACCAACTAAAGGATTGAAGCCTCTTTCCTCATTGAGTTCAAGAAGAAAAGACATAAAACAGCAGCAAACTGTGGTTGGACTGACTGGAAGTGATCGACACAGAATACGGGTCACAGATAAGTTTATTTCAATTAAACTTTTTGCTTGATCAGCTTTCATGGTTGTTTATTTATAATGCCTGTAATAGGCATGTAATAAATGAGTTGTTACACTTTTAGACAATATTACTTTCAATAAAAGTTTGTGGCTCCTAATTATTATATTCAGGAATAAATAGTCATATATAATTATATAGGTAAACAATATATGTATCGTTTAAAAAGTGCTGTAATGACTATTATATTTTTACATTACATAGTCATATATTTTTATTCGTAGACTTTTATTGTTAATATTTTCTTTGGAGGACCTTCGTTAGACGGCGCACTTTCTTGTTGTCCTTTGTTGAACACAAAACACTGTTGTTATGGTACGTAGAAATATTTTTCATGAAATAGTTTATATTTCCATCAAACCTATGTTCTTATTCTGGTATTAACAATGAAGCAGATATCGATAATATTGAGTAATTACTGAAGCTTTTATTGTGTGACAACATTTATGTGACTGAAAAAAATAAGGCTGTGCTGCATTAGCTATTAGCCTTGTGGCTTTGTAAACTGCTGTATGTTGCGTGTGTGATTATGTGTTTAGATTATATAAACTAGCAAAACAATTTCTGCCTTTATTATTTAGTTGCATTTTTTGATGACTTTTTTTATCGTTTCATTGACACTTGTTCATCAAGATCAGGGGTGCCCAAACCTGCTCCTGCCGATCGACTGTCCTGCACAGTTCATCTCCAACCCTAAACTGCTTTGACCACTTAAATCGAGGCCTTCTTAATATTACAGTATTGATATTATATTTTGAATATTACTTTATAGCACCTGCAGTATCAAACATGCTTTATGTAAAACTTGTGGTGGAATGGTTTAAGTTCTGGTTAGGAAACCGAAGTTTGGAAATCCACAAGGCCCGATGCACAAGCTATCGCCATCACATATGATAAATTAAAAAATATTACAATATGAATTACTTGAGCAACATGGGTTTTCAAGTCTTAATTTTCTTATAATTCACACTCTGGACTACATCATCTGTGCTTCATTTGCATTTGTTTTCAGGGTTCAAAATGCTGCCACCCCCTTCAATCCACAGTGCATCAAATTAAGGTATTTGTCCTTTGACAGTATAGTGTCTGTCTGTGAAATGGTTCATATTTTCAAAATGGTTGAAATCATAAATTTTATTATAGAGCTTACAGCATCTAACAGTTATGGCATTGTGTTATCCCTAATGAATAACTCACAATTAAATAATCGTTTTTGTCACAGTGCATCACATTTAGTCCTTGTTTCACAGATGGGGCTTAGATTAAGCCAGGATTAGTTCTTAGTTCAATTAGGGCATTTAAGTAGTTTTTATTTAAAAAAATATATATAAAAAACATCACTTGTGTATTTTGAGACAAAACAATGACACTGACATATTTTAAAATATGTCAGTGCGAGCTGCTTTAAGTTAAACCACCTCAAGGATGAAGAGGTCTGGCCGTGTCCTGGAGCGTGCCTGTAAAACATCTGACCTGACGGTGCATAAGTTGGCCTACCGGGAACATCGTAGGGCTTATGCCAAAGCACTCTCCAAGGCTAGGTCAGAACACTACTCAACACTTATAAACAACAACCCAGGTAACTCCAAAAAACTGTTCTCCACAATAAATCACATCATCAAACCACAGATTTCCTCATTCTACAGTCCAACTGATTTAAATTGCAACCGGTTTCTTGATTTTTTTACATCAAAAATTGACATTATTCGCTCCTCATTTCCACTTCTAAATTGCACCTCACTAGACCTGCCCGCAACACCCATCGCTCAAACCCTATCACAACTGTCCCTCACAACGCAGCAGGAGGTCGAGAACATCATTCGTAAATCCAAAACATCCACTTGCCGCCTTGATCCCCTCCCATCTCCTCTGCTTAAAACTCACACTAACTCTATCAGTTCCCTCATAACCAAAATAATAAACATGTCCGTAGAGACAGGCTATGTTCCCACCTCCCTCAAAACTGCTCTCATCAAACCCCTCCTCAATAAACCCACCCTGGACCCTACACCACTGTCGAATTACAGACCAATTTCTAATCTCCCATTCATCTCCAAACTCCTGGAAAAAGTTGTTTCCACCCAGCTCCATAATCATCTCAAATCCAAAAGGCTATAAGAGAAATTTCAATCTGGTTTTCGTCCCTCCCATAGCACAGAAACAGCTCTTATCAGAGTCACCAGCGATTTGCTGATGGCTTCTGATTCCGGTTCCACATCCCTCCTCATTTTTCTCGACCTCTCTGCTGCGTTTGACACTGTAGACCATCACATTCTCCTGCACCGACTTCAGCACTACACATGTCTCTCTGGTACTGCCCTGAAATGGTTTCACTCCTATCTCACTGATAGAACCGAGTATGTAGCTCTGGGGGATGTAAAATCCAGACCCCACACTGTCACCTGTGGGGTCCCCCAGGGCTCCGTACTCGGTCCAACCCTCTTCACCATTTACATGCTCCCCTTGGGTCGTGTCGTCAGCAGGCATGGAGTTAATTTTCATTGACACACAACTCTACCTTCAAGTCACTCCCTCTAGCTCCCCCTCTGCCACGGCTGCCCGCCTTAGCTCCTGCCTGGAGGAGATAAAGGCGTGGATGAGTCAAAACTTCCTGCAGCTGAATGGCTCCAAAACAGAGGCCATTCAAACTGGAACCGTTCATCAACTCCGCTCCTCTCCAATCACCACTGTTTCACTCTTTGGACACACCACTCCCCTCTCTTCCTCTGTTACTAACCTAGGGGTAAAATTTGACCCCCACCTTTCCTTCGACAGTCATGTCACCTCCATCTGCAAAACTGCATTCTTTCACCTCCGCAATATTTCCAAACTGCGCCCCTCCCTCTCCCTTTCTGCTGCAGAGAAGCTCATCCATGCTTTTGTCTCCTCCAGGCTGGACTACTGTTATGCACTCCTCATTGGGATTCCTGGCAGGAGCCTTCAAAAGCTCCAGTATGTTCAGAACAGCGCTGCCAGGGTCCTGATGAGGGTGCGAAAACATGAGCACATCACCCCCATCCTTCGTTCACTGCACTGGCTCCCCATTCAGTCCCACATAGAATATAAGGTCCTCCTTCATACCCATCACTGTCTGCACGGTGCGGCCCCCACTTACCTCACTGAGTTGCTCACACCAAATTCATCAACCAGAACCCGGTCAGGCCAACAGCACCGTTTGGTCATGCCCAGGACACGGCTCAAAACAATGGGCGACAGGGCCTTTCAAGTCGCTGCTCCCTGCCTGTGGAACGCCCTCCCAGACCACCTCAGGGCCCCGCAGAGAGTGGACACATTCAAAAAAGGACTAAAAACCCACCTTTTTACACAGGCTTATTTTAACAGCTAAAGCTTGTTTTTAGTCTCGTCTTTAAACATGTTGTGTTTTTATTGTAATACTGTATTGTTTTTAATTATGTTCTACTGTAGCACTTTGAGATTTGGTGTCAAATGTAAAGTGCTTTAAAAATAAAATGTATTATTATTATTATTACCTCAAACATACATTTTAGTTTGGGACTAGACTTAAGCCTGGTCTGTGAAACCGGGGGTAAAGTTTTAAGTTTTTCAAAACCTTCCTTTATTCATGACATGCTCTCATGACATTAACAAATAAAACTGCATATTTAGACCCCTGTCCAGTGTGTGGAAAACCCTAAAGGAATAGGTGGAGTGATAATACATGATCAAGAGACATTCACCATTAACAAGCCACACTTGGTAGGTTAACATGCTTCACTGTTTTCACTCCTAATATTGAATGACTAGCGACTTAGTAAAAGACTTGTTTTGTCTTCTGCAGGTGGCAGTTTCTGATCATAGAGCCTTGATTAGGTGAGATATTATATATATTATATTCCTTGATAATTATATAGGACAAAGCCATTTCAGCAGTTTTCTCTATAGCAATGCTTAATTAATTTTGCTGCTGCTATTTATGTCTTGTAATCATATAGTACAACTGCACTAGTAACCATATCTTCCCTTAGGGGGAAAAGCTCCGTGAGACCAGTTCTGTCTTAAAGACAAGTGAAGACAAGAAAGACAAATGCCTTCCAAGACATGACCATCTCTGCTCCCTTTATGGCTCAAATAAAGACATTTCATTTTCACCTGACCTGTGTCATCTGTTAATAGCATTTCCCACAGAATTGAAAAGTGTCCATATTTAACTTTCAGGAGGTCTACAGTGCATCCGGAAGGTATTCACAGCGCTTTACTTTTTTTTTTTTTTACATTTTGTTATGTTACAGCCTTATTCCAAAATGTATTAAATTCATTATTTTCCTCAAAATTCTGCAAACAATACCCGATAATGAAACCGTGAAAGAAGTTTGTTTGAAATCTTTGAAAATGACAGTAAGCATTTACAACATGTGTACGCAGAGAGTTTACACTTAAAGGAGAACTCCGGTCAATTTTAACATTGAGCTCATTTTTTTGTACATTTGGAGTGCTGTCAGTACAGAGAACAACGACAAAAATCAGTGTTGCCTACACCGTGTTATCCTCGTTTTAAAATTTGCACCCTGTTGACTTCAATGGGGCAAGTTTTAAACCTGCTTTTAGCCTCTTAACATCCTTGATGTGTCATTACAAGTGCACAGGTCATGTGAGTGATTCCTTCGGAGTGAACGCGGGTGAATCTGACTGCAGTAGATGTGAAAGAAATATATAAAAAATGATGTTTATTAGTACCTATGATCACGCGCGTGAACTCGACAATCGACTACTGTGGACTTCGACCGAAAACAGGATGTAAATACAGGTATGTGCGCTGGCTGAATAAACATAATTTTTTATATATTTCTTTCACATCTACTGCAGTCAGATTCACCTGCGTTCACTCCGAAGGAATCACTCACATGACCTGTGCACTTGTAATGACACATCAAGGATGTTAAGAGGCTAAAAGCAGGTTTAAAACTTGCCCCATTGAAGTCAACAGGGTGAAAATTTTAAAACGAGGATAACACGGTGTAGACAACACCGATTTTTGTCGTTGTTCTCTGTACTGACAGCACTCCAAATGTACAAAAAAATTAGCTCAATGTTAAAATTGACCGGAGTTCTCCTTTAAGAGCACAGTATCTTCTGACCTTGTAAAGACTAATGGGTTTCATAACTTTGTTTAATCAATTTAATTTCTTACTTAAGTTAAAGAAACATCTTTAAATCATTGTTGGATGTATTATAGGGTGTGACACTAGAAGAAAATGGTGGAGATTCAGCCTGAAATCAGTTTTGATAATACAAACTCATCTGGAGTTAGTAAATAACACCTATTGTTTACTATTATTAGATCACAGTTATTTGCTCTGTTATTATAGGTTACAGATTACTGATAGCCAACTCAAACGATTAATTAAAAATCATTTATATTTGCTCAAATTTTGTGGAAAAAAATTCAGTTCTGATTGTTTTTTATTTTAAGACACATTTGAGAAGGCTAATATATTAATTGAACCTACTGTAAAGGTAATGAGGAGAGAGCATGGATCATGATTTCTCTAAATGATTTAAGATTCATTACAATTCATACAATTCATCAACAATTACACATTTTCAGCTTTCAGTGCAGTGCGTGGAGAACAAGAGAGGCCTTTGTGGGCAGATTGTGTATGATGACGTGTTATACTCCATCAATCTCCAACCTCAGCCAGATATTGATGATGAAGGCATTGTAATCGACATGGGAGAAGATTGAGGCCAGAAGTTGGATTAATGTGCACCTGATGTCAACTATATCATGAGGACGATTTTCACACTATGCAAACCCCTGGTTAACTGCTTTCAGCATAATTTAATAGTTAACGTTATGAACATTATGAAGTTAATATGGAATAAGATCAGGATGAGATTGATACCTGGGACCGACTTTGGTTATCCATGTTCAATACAGTGTTGAAACAAAATATTTCACAGGTAAGAAACAAGTACAATTGAAAATGAAGGAATATATATGAAGGCAGCATTTGTTTCAATTTTGAACAACGGCACTTTAACAAATTTTAAATTCAGTCTTTCTCTTCTTGGAAAATTGACCAAAACATATTGATGTCCGCAGTGCAGGGGTGTACACTTCTTTCCTAAATAAAACGTTATTTTTCCCAATAAAACACACTTTTAAAAACATAAAATGCTATATATTATTGTGTCCCTGTTGTATTGCAAAACACTTGTTCTGTTGTTGAGGTGGGATACAGGTAAGGTTAGGGACAGGTTTGGTTATCTGTTATAAGGGTGTTGTTAAGTTGGGAAGGGTCAACAGTGTTATTATTAAACAATTACATGCAGGTATTTTTGAAATATAAGTACAATGTAAAATGCAGCAAAAGCATAATATAAATGTTAGTATAGTAGTTAAAGACACTTAATATAAAGGGGGCCCAAACATTTTAAAGTATCTAATAGCATATAATTCTCTAGTATGTCACTGTGTGCTGCATTGATCGTCATCGTAGAAATTAGTGCAATAACTAAGCCCTTATTAGAAAGGGAGGACCACATATTTTTGGCTAAATAGTGTACAACCTGTTAACTACAGCAGTATGTAGCAAATTATGGCTCATGGCTGTGACAAAAGCAAAGGCAACTAGTTAAAAAGGGACAAGCCCTTATATGTGCAGCCTCAATTTACAGTTTCAATAGGAAATACGTCAGCACAGGAAAAAAAACTGAAAAGCCATTACATGGGCATCTTTATACATACTGAAAAAAAAGAGACACCAGTGCAAAACAGCCGCACTGTCCAAAAATCAGCACCTTATTCTATGCAAATAAACTGAACAGTGTAAAATGGAAAAAAAGCATATAGTGCAAGCATGCATTACTTCAAATGCATAAGTACCAATATAAATGGTAGAAAACAATGCTTGCATGAAGTCATTACTCCTCCTCGTGGCAACAGACAGGATACATGTGCACGTGATGATGAGACGCTACTTCTGATAGGCAGAAATGAACCAGTCATAGAAGTACTACTTCTGTAGTGTGCCATCTGTCGTGTCATCTCTGTGGTTTTTATTTTTCCTGTTTTAATGTTGCTTTGGAGCATTTAAATGGTTTGGTTATGTTTATATTAAACTTGACCACGTCCTGTAAATTGAATAAAGTGGAACACACAAAAAAAAGTGAAGACTATGACTGGTTGTTGTTTGTTTGTTTTCTTTTTCATAGTGAAGCTTTCAAACTTCAAAAAGCATCATAGGCCTACCATAAAATAGTAGACTCATGCGTCATATTCCAAGTCTTGTGAAGTCATACAATCGCTTTGGATAAGTAACTGGCCAAAATTTAAATTTAAGTCATTGTTCACTGAAAAAAAAACTAAAATGATCTGCTCCAGTCCTCCTTGAGAGTTCATGACAGAAGTTACCCAGCATGTAACCATTGAAACAATGTTGAGTCAGTGTTGATGCGTCAACGCTGATTACATTGAAATGACATTAGAAAGTGATGTTGCTTTAGCGTCACTCTTGCATCCTGGGTTAATATTGAAATAATGTTCAGATTTCAACCACAAATCAATGGTGTTAATATTGCTTCATTACAAAGTGATGTTGTTCTTGCATCACTCTTGCACCCTCAATTAATGGTGAAGCAATGTTGAAATTTCAACCAAAAATCAACGGTAATAGTTATTGATTCAACATTACAAAGTGATATTTTATCAAAATCACTTTTGCACCCTCAGTTAATGTTGAAACTGTTGAACAAAAAAATCAATAGTAATGCTACTGAATCATCATTACACTATGATTGATTCTACATCACCGATGCTGAATCAATACTGAAATTAACAAAAATAATCAATGGTAATATTGTTGAATCAACGTTACACTATGATGTTGAATATACATCACTGCTGTTGAATCAACTCTGAAATGAACAGAAATAATCTTTGGTAATATGGCTTGATCAATGTTACAATGTGATGTTGATTCTAAATACATTTTGTTGAAACACTGAAAATACAACTGAAAAGGAATGTCAAACAATGTTGCCATCTGATGTACCAAGTTAATGTTGAAACAACATTAATATTTCAACTACACTTCAATGCGTTAACAAATTCCTGACCATTTAAAAGTTTGGCAAAAACCTTTTAAAATATAAATGACACATTTCCAGCAGTTGTCAATTTATTTTATTCAATCAATCAATGACAAAAATATATTAAAAGATCATTCTTTAAAAAAGAAAGGGGGAGACAAAAGCATTTCAACCTTTAAAAATAAAATTGGCTTCAGAAGTCTGATGTCGTAACTACAAGTGGTCCAACGGTTCAGGTTTTTAAAAATCTGTCTTACATCAGACTACTGCCTCTTTTCCTTTCAGTTCTCTGAAATCTGAAAAAGAAAGCATGATGTTACTGAAGAACAAGTCAATTCAGTTGTCATATATAGTCACATTCAAGAATGTTAATATACTAAACACAATATGATTCACTTTTTAAAAAAGTTGCTGAACACAAAATATTCTAACTACGATTAAAGTATTGTTAAATTCTGTTTATTTAATGTATTTTTCTAAAATCTATTAATGCTTTAATTCTTCAAATCTATTAATGCTAATTAAACACACCTGAGGCAGCTAATCAAGGTCATTAGGCTCAATGGAAACTTCCAGGCAAGTGTTGGAGCTAAACTCTTCATGAAGAGGAACAAACTCCTCTGAGCTATAGCCATTAACTATATCTCAGTTCATTTTCTGTGAAACTACATAGCATTCAAGTAACAAGTTTATCTTGTAGAATAAAAGAGCTTAGGTTTTTTCAATGAAAATTTCTTTAGTCAAGTCAAGTCAAGTCAAGTCATTTTCATTTATATAGCGCTTTTAACAATGTAGATTGTCTCAAAGCAGCTTTACAGAGATAAATGTATAATTTAACGTAAGATTGTTTTGGCTTTATAGCGGTTCTTTAATAAAGTTATTTTCCAGCTAAAGTTAGTTTTGATTGATTCGCTTCCGTCGCAACGATCATTTGTTTCCAAACTAGGGCCGCCGAGACGACACCATTCTCTCTACACAGACTTTAAACGCGAACCTGTGAGAAACGCTGATGGCGTTCAGATGCGCATTAAGAACAGGTTCTATAGTTATGTGCGTTTGAATATATGTGTGCAGGTTTGGAATTCCCTACAAACCAAACCTAAACAATTTACTGGTGTTTCCTTATAGTTTTGATTCAGAATTTTATTTTATTTTATCAATTCGGGGTAGATACGCAAATTGAGTTTTCCCGACGACGCGTTATCTGTAGAGTGGGAAAGGGATCCTCCATAGGGAGAGACTAGTTGGCACTTCAGCACTGCGTTGACACCGGGTCCAGGCGAAGGTCCTTCATCAGATCTGGAAACGGCCTGGATCCGGCAGGCTGCGGGAAAACCTTGGGATAAACAAAGACACTAAAATTAGCGTAGATGCCATTCTTCTCATGATGTAACAAGTACATCAGGATTTATGGGAAGTGTTCCCGGTTCCAGCTGACCTAATCTATGCAGCCTAATATTGAATTATAGAAGTCTATAATGTATTATGTGAACGCTATGTCAAAGAGATGTGTCTTTAATCTAGATTTGAACTGACAGAGTGTGTCTGCTTCCCGGACAATGGTAGGAAGGCTGTTCCAAAGTTTTGGTGCTAAATAGGAAAAGGATCTACCGCCAGCAGTCGATTTTGATATTCTAGGTATTATCAACTGGCCGGAATTTTGAGATCGCAATAGACGTGAAGGAGTATAATGCGTTAAGAGCTCACTCAAGTACTGCGGAGCTAAACCATTTAGTGCTTTGTAAGTAATCAGCAATATTTTAAAATTGATGCGATGTTTAATAGGGAGCCAGTGCAGTTTTGACAGAACCGGGCTAATATGCTCATACTTCCTGGTTCTGGTAAGAACTCGAGCTGCTGCGTTTTGAACTAGCTGTAGTTTGTTTATTAAGCGTGCAGGGCAACCACCCAGTAGAGCATTACAATAATCTAGCCTTGAGGTCATGAATGCATGGACTAATTGTTCCGCATTTGTCAATGAGAGCATATGACGTAATTTAGATATATTTTTAAGATGGAAAAATGCGGTTTTACAGATACTAGACACGTGACTTTCAAATGAAAGATTGGTATCAAAGAGCACACCCAGGTTCCTAACCGACGACGAAGACTTAACAGAGCAGCCATCAAGTGTTAGACAGTATTCTAGGTTATCACGTGAGGAAGTTTTTTGTCCAATAATTAGAATCTCTGTTTTTTCGAATTTAGAAGTAGGAAATTACGAGTCATCCAATTTTTTATATCAGCTATGCATTCTGTTAATTTAGTGAATTGGTAAGTTTCGTTAGGTTTTGAAGAAATATAGAGCTGAGTATCGTCGGCATAACAGTGGAAGCTAATTCCATGTTTCCTAATGATATCTCCTAATGGCAGCATGTACAGAGTGAACAGCAGCGGTCCTAGTACTGAGCCTTGTGGTACGCCATACTGAACTTATGATCGATGAGACATCTCTTCATTTACTGCTACAAACTGATAACGGTCAGATAAGTATGATTTAAACCATGCTAGTGCAATTCCACTAATGCCAACATAGTTTTCTAGTCTATTTAAAAGAATGTTGTGGTCAATGGTGTCAAACGCAGCACTAAGATCGAGTAACACTAATAGAGAGACACAACCACGATCGGATGATAAGAGCAAATCATTTGTTACTCTAACGAGAGCAGTCTCAGTACTATGGTATGGTCTAAATCTAGACTGAAAATCCTCGCAGATATCATTTCTTTCTAGAAAGGAACATAGTTGTGAAGATACTGCCTTTTCTAGTATCTTTGACAGAAAAGGTAGATTCGAGATCGGCCTGTAATTGACTAATTCTGAAGGATCAAGTTGCATTTTTTTAACAAGCGGTTTAATCATAGCCAGCTTAAAGTTTTTTGGTACGTATCCTAGAGACAAAGAGGAATTAATGATATTAAGAAGAGGATCTATGACCTCTGGAAGCATCTCTTTCAGTAGCTTAGACTTTAAAGGGATGGTTCAGCTCGAAATGAAAATTCTGTCATCATTTACTCACCCTCATGTTGTTCCAAACCTGTATGAGTTTCCTTCTTCTGTTGAACACAAAAGATGATATTTAAAAAAATGTTGGTAACCAGAAAGTTGCCGGTGGCCATTGATTTCCATAGAAAATAAATACCATGGAAGAAGTCATTGGCTACCATCAACTGTCTGGATGCTAACATTCTTCACTCTATCTTCTTTTGTGTGCAGCAGAAGAAAGAATTTCATACAGGTTTGGAACAACTTGAGGGTGAATAAATGATGACAGCATTTTCATTTCGGGATTAACTATCCCTTTGAAGCTGCAGATTCACCTTATGTAGACCTTAATCTCTTAAAATATCACAAAATAGCCATGTCAGTCACTTTCTTAATAAACACAAGATGTTTTTTGTTATTGTGTTTCAGTGGAAACAAGCTAAACTGAATGGAAATCAGTTACATTTCTCAAATTGAATACAGATTCAGGAATATGAATGATTACCTGATTAAGCAGAGATAAGGCACAGGATATCATCAAGTCCCAGGTCAGGTGATGATGCTGTCGACAACAGCTCAGTGTATAATCAATGTCAGCATTATCAGGCGGGTGTGGGTTTTTTTTTTCATCTTCCTCGGCCTTCATTCCTACTAAAGGAGCAATGCAAGCACTGACGGATGCAAGACATGGGCTATGTTTGCAGTGTAACTTTCTTGCTCATGTTCATGTCTCCTGCACTTCAAGAAATGTGTTAAATGACGTTAGAACTTTATTCAGGAAATTCGTAATGAACTTTACTAAAGCAATGTGCATTTTTGAAGAATGTAGATGCACCATTGTTTGAAACTGTGCTAGAGAAGTCATGTAAGTATGTCAGGTGCTTCAACAAACAAGACTTCTGTATAGGATGCACCTATGTTTTCTCTCTAATGAGGAAGCATTAGACTACTGAGAAGTGTGCATGCAAAACCAAAATGGGCGTTTACCAATCAGTGGCCAATTTCAAACTACAATAAATGTTTTTCAACCATTTTTCAACAGACTTGCTAAACCACCCCACCCCTAAACCAAGCCCCCAGTGGATTAGAGCAAATCAGGTAAAGCGGTTGAAAATGCCCATTGTGGTTTGAAAACACTCCACTGATAGAGAAACGCCCACTAGTGTTCTGCAGAGATACATGCCTGAATGATCTTGTGCTCATAAACTACAAATCACTGTTAGTTCAAATTTCAATGCTGATCCAACACACTTTAAACACTGAAATGTCAATCTCAACCAAAATGATGGTTTGGATCAAAACTCAACATTGAATCAATGTTACCATGCTGTCCGGAAAGTGATGTCTGATTCATGAACGAATCATTCAAATGGGTTTGTGAAAAGAAACCAAAAATTTGTTGAAAAGAATGAACTCAAATAGTTTCAGTGTTTTTCTACGCTGTAAAAAAAAAATGCTGTCTTCGATTTTTTAAGTACAATCAACTTGGATGTCTAAGTGATTTCAAATTAAGTTACATTAAACTGACTTACTTTTTTTTTTTTTTATCTTGTAGCCAATAACTTTTAATGGCTTAAATTATTTTGATGAGTTAAAGCAATGTCAAAAACATGTTGTCATAACTTATTGATCATATCATATTAAAATTTTACACTGTAAAAAAGTTGCTGCTGCTTTAAATTTTTAAGTACAATCAACTTGGATGTTTAAGTCATTTTAACTCAAATGACAATAAATTGACTTAAAAATATTAGCTGAATCTTGTATAACATAAAAAAATTAGTTAAAGCAATGTCAAAACATATGTTGTCATAACGTATGGATTATGTAATTAGTACATTTTACCATGATTAAATCAATTGTGTAGCCTGACGTCGTCATACTCAGATTCTAGACAGAATTTCCCGACCTAAACATTTTGTGGGCGGGGCTAAGTTCAGCTGGCATCCAGGCTATCAATTGTGTTGTCGGGAAACATATTATTTTAATATTTTGTAGTGATTAGTACTAGATTGGGTTCTTGTAAGTAGTTCAGGTTCCTTTACCAAGAATTGAGAACTGATGACTGCTGACTTTCTAGGTTATGTGGAACTGGCAAGATTGCATTTATCGTTGAGGTTTTCCTGTTTTTGAACTATATGTGATTGCTATCTTCTTCTGTAATTAATCATCACTTCATATGTAAGATCTGAGCAATCTTGATTGCATGCCTTCTCATGATGAACGTGATGCTATACAGAAGATAATCAGTATGCAGTAACATGCTTTTATTTTGAGACCTACATTCAAATCATTTCAAGTCATCGTAGAAGAATGTCCTGTAGACTTCATTTTGATTGTTTTACAGGGTATGTATATATTTCACAAATATATATATATTTTAAATCTAATTTCACCACTGGAACATGTGGATTTGATATAAAATGAACTCAATGGACTACTATTTCAAATTCAGAGAAGACAACTAATGTACAGCATCTTCTGTAATTTTTGGAGGTAAATTCTTTTTTCTTCTTGCTATTTTAAATAAATTAACATACAAATGATTGTATATTTAATAGCAGATTTGATTAATCATTGATACGGAGAAGTATCAGTGTTTTAAATTTTGTATTAATAAGATGATTTTACAGCAATTTAATGCTGTGAAAAAAGCTTTTTTAGAAAACAGCAACAAGTGTAAGACTGAAAATAAAAGAAATGTTTGAAATTCTTGAGACAGGCCTTAGTTTATTAATTTGTTTACATAAATTGAAGGGATGTACAGTGCCTTATCTGTTTAAAGATGTACAGTAAGCCAGGGACATATTCCCAGATAAAGCCGCACATCCCACAGTATTGACATGATGTTTTCTAGGAATAAAGTACCTAAAGGTAAAATGCTCAATCTTGCCAAACTAAGCTCTGTTAACTTCTATATTATTGTGATTTAAAAAAAAAAAAGATTCCCACCATGGATTCTCATTCTCCTTTTTTAAAGCTTAACAATAACAGGAATATAATTATCACAAGGATTTGCTACTTGTTACTTATGAGTAGTATGTTTTAATAGTTTCATTTAATTTACATGCCGTATGTAATACTTAATACGTTCAGACGCTGAAGGTAAAATAAAGCCCAATGACACTTGTAACTTTTTCTGTTCGTTGTTTTATTTTTATTTTATTTACCTTTTATGATTATTTTTCATTTCTTTTATGTAAAGCACTTTCGATACCATTTTGAATGAAACGGTATTACATAAACGTTGCTTGCTTTGCCTAGTTTTGCTGTTGATGCTTTTATGTGTTTGGAACAGTAGCTGATGAAACATATTAAATCATCAAATTCTTTTGACAAGTATATGAAGGTTTGAACTCATTGGTGATATGTACGAATGTGCGAATCCACAAAAGGTCACGATTTAGTCACATGGGTAATTACCCGGAAGAAGAATATTTATATGCAGTTGGTCAGTGATTACGATTGTTGAAAGACAATCCAAAAAAAAAACACCAAAAACTGTTAATCACAATATTTCAGTAATTAATTGTTTTTATACAACATCTTCATTCAACAACTTGGCTCAGATTGTCAGCATAATGGTAAGGCAAAACTAGCATTGAGTGCCAACACTGTGCTAACAAGTGCTTTAAAAAAGCGCAAAGATTCGAGTTAAACATTGTAATATTTGCTTTCCTTTTAAAATAATAATAATGTTTTTCATTACATAAGGGTACAACTTGCTGCAAATTTGTTCGAGAAAAACCTTCGGAGAAATACACTCTCTTGACGGAAGATGATGTGACTGATGAATTATTGAGTCAATCTCAGGTATATAATTCATATAGAGACAGAATTATTTTAGGATTTTAGATAATCTCTACAAATGCCTGCATGCATCTTTCAGATTTCTGTCCAATGTAAGGAGAACCCTGAGGGTCAAGACGGAATGGTGGTATTTGACATGGAAGCCTTTCCGATGGTCAACATCCTCAAGATCTTCCTAAAGTCAGAATAAAAAGCAGTAGCTCGGCAGATCGGAATTTGAAAGCTTCACGTCAATTTTGTCATGGAAATGTCTTGACATTTTTAATAATTAAACATTTTAAACAGCAATAAAATGTGGTTATTTTTTGTATTTCAGACGTTTTTATTCTGTTCTCAAGACTAGAACTGATATAAGACCACACACTTGCTATACTTCCAGCTAATACCATCAAACAGGTCTTCAATCATCTCCTCCATTGGCTGCCTGTAACTGGCCACATCAAGGCCTCTGGTATGTAGAGGGAATTTTAAAACTAACATTTGTAACATGTTTAAGTGCTATAATCGGGTCCCCGGTGTATCTACCAACCCAGAAAAAGTGAAAAGTGACCCAGTAACTTTGTTTTGGTAAGCCTTTCTCTGCAAGCATGTAAAAAATATAAGCCGATCAGATTTCGCTCCAAAAAGCATTTTTTGCAAATGCATGGATTTTTTGGGCAAAGTTGCACATCAACCTCTACAGTGGACTCTTGTGCATCTTGTGCATCCAAGTTGCTCCGGAATATCCACCCATTCCTTCTATCCTATGAGACTCTTGTAAGGCTGGTGCCAGTATGTCTGATCGACCCCTCGATGAAACAAAGGGGCCCTCCTGAGAATTAACACTTGAACTATCTCCTGCATATGTAACAGGAACTTCCGAGACGCAGCACACAGTGCAGCTCACACTTCACACACACTATCTCCCCTTCATCCCCCTCCTCCTCCTCACCTAAAATACACTGAAAACCTATGCAGTGTTAAGTATGTACAAGAAGTAACTATGCATGTTTGATATCGTTTAAAGTGTCTCAGTGCGCCTGGTAAAATGGTCTCATTCTCCCAACCATAATGAAAAGCTAAAAGAAGTTATAAAATATGAGAAAAGTGATGTATCTCTAAAAGGCTTTCCCTCCCCCAGATCCTCCATTCAGACTATACCTCCTGTATGTAAAACAAGAACCCATTCAAGTACAAATTCTGATCTCACAGTGTGAACCCCTCAATAGGGAACCAAAATCTAATTATAATGACAGACACCACCATTTGGTAAGAGTATTGAATTATCTGGGTATATAAGGAAAAGGGGCAGAAAAGTTCGGAGAGTCTGTAGGTTGACTTCCCACACAACTGCTGTGTGTAATTTTTGTTGCCAGGTAATAATTTCTACAAATTCCTCTATTTCTGAATTGTTGTTATGATATGCTTAACTGATGTTTTTATTCTTATGAATTGGATTTTGAATTATTGCTTCATGACCTGGTCAATAAATTGTAAACGTTTGATTTTATTCTGACCGACTCTGAGATTTGTTTTTCCCAAGTAGATTATCGGATTCGTAAATTTCCACAAGTTTGCGTCAGAGATTAGTGACGACTAATACCTGGTATCAAATTCAAGTGTGCTTGGCTGAGGAGACGAGTTATTTTCCGTCTAGAATCAGCAAATGCTGTTTGATCAACCTAGATTTGGGTGCGTCTAATTACCTGGAATTCCATGAGCTTGGCCAAACCAAAGCCATTTTAAGAAAGGTAAAGTTGATCGACTAACGTCTTTTAATGGTGGTCAAGACCTCTACTAAAGCAAAACGATTGAATTAAGTTCCTGAGGAGGCATTCAAGGGGCTATGTACACTCACCTAAAGGATTATTAGGAACACCATACGAATACTGTGTTTGACCCCCTTTCGCCTTCAGAACTGCCTTAATTCTACGTGGCATTGATTCAACAAGGTGCTGAAAGCATTCTTTAGAAATGTTGGCCTATATTGATAGGATAGCATCTTGCAGTTGATGGAGATTTGTGGGATGCACGTCCAGGGCACGAAGCTCCCGTTCCACCACATCCCAAAGATGCTCTATTGGGTTGAGATCTGGTGACTGTGGGGGCCATTTTAGTACAGTGAACTCATTGTCATGTTCAAGAAACCAATTTGAAATGATTCGAGCTTTGTGACATGGTGCATTATCCTGCTGGAAGTAGCCATCAGAGGATGGGTACATGGTGGTCATAAAGGGATGGACATGGTCAGAAACAATGCTCAGGTAGGCCGTGGCATTTAAACGATGCCCAATTGGCACTAAGGGGCCTAAAGTGTGCCAAGAAAACATCCCCCACACCATTACACCACCACCACCAGCCTGCACAGTGGTAACAAGGCATGATGGATCCATTTTCTCATTCTGTTTACACCAAATTCTGACTCTACCATCTAAATGTCTCAACAGAAATCGAGACTCATCAGACCAGGCAACATTTTTCCAGTCTTCAACTGTCCAATTTTGGTGAGCTCGTGCAAATTGCTCTTTTTCCTATTTGTAGTGGAGATGAGTGGTACCCGGTGGGGTCTTCTGCTGTTGTAGCCCATCCGCCTCAAGGTTGTGCGTGTTGTGGCTTCACAAATGCTTTGCTGCATACCTCGGTTGTAATGAGTGGTTATTTCAGTCAAAGTTGCTCTTCTATCAGCTTGAATCAGTCGGCCCATTCTCCTCTGACCTCTAGCATCAACAAGGCATTTTCGCCCACAGGACTGCCGCATACTGGATGTTTTTCCCTTTTCACACCATTCTTTGTAAACCCTAGAAATGGTTGTGCGTGAAAATCCCAGTAACTGAGCAGATTGTGAAATACTCAGACCGGCCCGTCTGGCACCAACAACCATGCCACGCTCAAAATTGCTTAAATCACATTTCTTTCCCATTCTGACATTCAGTTTGGAGTTCAGGAGATTGTCTTGACCAGGACCACACCCCTAAATGCATTGAAGCAACTGCCATGTGATTGGTTGATTAGATAATTGCATTAATGAGAAATTGAACAGGTGTTCCTAATAATCCTTTAGGTGAGTGTATATCTACGATTGTGTACGTGTGAATACGGCAAATCCCAGATATTTAGCCAATTACCTCTGTTTTGATAATCGGAACTGACGAAATTGTGCCGGAGGCCTTGCGAGGAACTCGAAGCGATATAGTTTCCTGATCTTAGCGGGTAAAATATAATCAGAGTTTAAAAGAATAATAAAATATTCGTTCACATTTAATGATGCACAGACATTTTTCATTTATGAAATAATTATGAAAATATTATTATGAAAATATATTGCATTTAACCTTGTTGTGTTGCGAAAAGGAAAGACAAGTAATACGCAGAGAAACCTTCCCCGCATTATTGGAAACCCCCATTGGACCAATAGACGGGCTTACACTCTTGTAGGTAAAAAAATATTGCAGCATCAAGCAATATCTAATGAGTCATATCACAGTTCAATTTTCCAAGTTTTGATTTTAGATTGGGAGACAATTCTGATTAATCATCTGTCCACTATAGTGGACCTCATGCATCAATGGCTATATTCCAGCTACAATTCATACTTATACTGTGAATGTTGTTTTTGAAAATACTTAATCTGCAGTAACTTTTTTTGACTGTAAATAAATGTATTTGTATTATTAGAATGTAATTTTCATTTACATCAAAAAAGTAATGTGATTACATAATGTATGTGACTTGTAATGCATTACTTGTTAGATCAAAAAGTAATCTGATTTCGTAATGCACGTTACTTGAAATGCATTAGCCTACTTGTTAGATCAAAAAGTAATCTGATTTCGTAATGCACATTACTTGTAATGCATTTTTTTACTTGTAACATCAAAAAGTAATTGATTACGTAATGCACATAACTTGTAATTAATTACTTTACTTGTTAGATCAAAAAGTAATCTGATTATGTGATGCATGTTGCTTGTAATGCATTACTTTACTTGTTAGATCAAAAAGTAATCTGATTTCGTAATGCACGTTACTTGTAATGCGTTTCTTTACTCGTAACATCACAAAGTAATCTGATTACGTAATGCACATTACTTGTAATTAATTACTTGTTAGATCAAAAAGTAATCTGATTATGTAACATGTTACTTGTAATACATTACTCGTAACATTTAAAATATGATTACATAATGCACATTACTTGTAACGCATTACTTTACTCGTAACATCAAAAAAGTAACCTGATTGCGTTATGTATGTTACTTGTAATGCTCATTTCAGATGAGATTGAAAACACCAGGGCCCGTATCCCTAAAGAATTTTTGTGCAAAAAGTGGCTCCTAGCGGCCAAATTCTAAGAAAATTCTCAGAGTCATGATGGTTTCTTAGAATTTCCCCTAAAAGTGACACGAAAATCCAAGTTAATATAAAAGCTATTCCTCAAGATTCCTAGCGCTTAAAAGGGCTCCTAAGGCGAGATCTGCTAAGAGCAGGGAAGAGGACTTTTAGTGGCTTAGGAGTGCCAAATTTTCCTCGTAACATACCTTTATGTTCGTTCACCAACTGGGCCAGCAACAAACCTTGCTCCTCAGTCCAGTTCGGCTTGCGATTCCTTTTTTTCTCCATTTTCTGTGTTTGTAGGATATTTGTTAACAAGCCTTCATAAATAGACCAGCCAGCAATCACAGACATTGATAAAAGCTGAGCCGTGTTACCCTCGTTAAGACCACACTGAGTTGTAACGTTGCAATTTCTTTAAGGACAATTAAGGACAGCCCCTTGAGATAGGCCATCTTGTTTTCAATGGGGTCCATATGGGAGTGAAAGTACAAAATATGCCAGCTAGGATATTAATATGAGCAAATAAGACACGAATCATTATTTGAACAGGGTGTAATGAGCTTAAGTTTTCACATATTTTCCCCTGGTTTCACAGACAGGGCTTAAGACTAGTCCTAGACTAAAATGTAAGTCTGAGCTGTTTCCACTGAAATAAACTTGCACTGACTGATCTTAAAAATATATCAGTGCCTTTTTAGTTTTAAGATGCACATCGGTAATGTTTTTTTCTAAGCATGTTTATAAAAATTACTTAAATGTCCTAATTGATCTATGGTCTAATCCTGGCTTAGTCTAAGCCCTGTCTGTGAAACCGGGCCTTTAGATTCTAATGTTAGGCTATAACCCCTACAGCTTACTATTCATTTTCCAGATATTTTCTTGAATGTGAAATATTATTTACAATTACAGTCTGCATAAGATTAGAGTGTATAATTATATTTATTGATTTGAGGGTACATCCTTTGCTCATTATCACCAAAAGTTCATTTTCATCAAACTTGTAGGATCAACCAATCACGGCTTTTGAAATGATGACTCATACCTAGCAACGGGGTCAACCACACCTCCTCACTAAGATAGGATTTTCCATCCATTCCTTGCTCAGAGTTCACTGAAAATGTTCTGGAATCACTTCTAAGCTAAAACTCCTGGGCCCGTATTCATAAAGATTCTAAGAATCCTCTCAGAAAACTCTTAATTTAGCTTAAAAACTTTTATGTAGGAGTCTTAGCTTAAGAGCGATTCGGGACCGATCTGAGAGCAACTCTGAGTAAGGAAAATACAAAAACTTTTATCTTAGTGAGGAGGCGGGGTTGACCCCGTTGCTATGTATGACACAATCTTTTGAAGACTGTGATTGGTTGGTTGTCCAAGAAGAAAAAAAAAAAGTGATTTTAAGTATAGGGTCTATTCTAAGCCTCCACTTTGAACTTACATGCGTAATTTTTCCTATTTGATCGTTCTCTCACACACACACACACACACACACATTATATATGTGTATATAAATCCTTTTTTTATTTACCATGCTGTTGATTTCCTATAAGGTATTTGATTGCTTAGAATGATAAAAATTGTTCCACTCTTTCCAGTTACACTGATTGCTGGCATGTCTATTTAAGCGGTGGTTTGAATGTTGGTTTTAATGTATCAAACGTGGAATTTTCCCAGTTGCCAAATATCGTAATGTAGTGATTACTTTCATTTCAGGTGCTATGGCATTTCTGCGCTGTGTCGGAGATATTAGCGTGTCTCTAAAAAGATCAGTCACAAACATGATCCCTGCACGATCTAATCTATAGCGTCTTATTAACTCACTGTCATCCATTGTCTGCAACACATTTCTTCTCCCTCTTCGTCTTTCTGCCATTTTCTCCTCTGCTAAAGAAACTCTTAAGCCTCTTAAAAGTCCTCGTCCGTGCTCCTAACAATTTTGACCTTAAGACCTCTTTTAAGGGTTAAGATGCTTTCTGAATTACTTTTTTCTTTACTAGGAGGTTTTCTTTCATTTTAAGAGTAAACGCCCACATTTCTAAGAATTTTTTTAGAATTTTGTCACTAGGAGCTACTCTTTGCATTAAGATTCTTTATGAATACGGGCCCTGGGCCCGTATCCCTAAAGATTCTGAGAATCCTCTCAGAGAGCTCCTAACTTAACCTAAAAATTCCTTGCCAGGAGTTTTAGCTTAGAAGTGATTCCAGAACATTTTCAGTGAACTCTGAGCAAGGAATGGATGGAAAATCCTATCTTAGTGAGGAGGTGTGGTTGACCCCGTTGCTAGGTATGAGTCATCATTTCAAAAGCCGTGATTGGTTGATCCTACAAGTTTGATGAAAATGAACTTTTGGTGATAATGAGCAAAGGATGTACCCTCACATCAATAAACATAATTATACACTCTAATCTTATGCAGACTGTAATTGTAAATAATATTTCACATTCAAGAAAATATCTGGAAAATGAATAGTAAGCTGTAGGGGTTATAGCCTAACATTAGAATCTAAAATATGTGAAAACTTAAGCTCATTACACCCTGTTCAAATAATGATTCGTGTCTTATTTGCTCATATTAATATCCTAGCTGGCATATTTTGTACTTTCACTCCCATATGGACCCCATTGAAAACAAGATGGCCTATCTCAAGGGGCTGTCCTTAATGAAGTAGAAATTGCAACGTTACAACTCAGTGTGGTCTTAACGGGGGTAACACGGCTCAGCTTTTATCAATGTCTGTGATTGCTGGCTGGTCTATTTATGAAGGCTTGTTAACAAATATCCTACAAACACAGAAAATGGAGAAAAAAAGGAATGTGCAGCTGCTTAGGGGAACTCCCTAGGTCTTAGCAGATCTCGCCTTAGGAGCCCTTTTAAGCGCTAGGAATCTTGAGGAATAGCTTTTATATTAACTGGGATTTTCGTGTCACTTTTAGGGGAAATTCTAAGAAAACGTCATGACTCTGAGAATTTTCTTAGAATTTGGCCGCTAGGAGCCACTTTTTGCACAAAAATTCTTTAGGGATACGGGCCCTGGCAAGGAATTTGTAGGTTAAGTTAGGAGCTCTCTGAGAGGATTCTCAGAATCTTTAGGGATACGGGCCCTGATCTCTAGGTTTTCTCAGAGGAGGGCTATGCTAGAAATGTGTCCATCTTGAACATAATCAGAATTATCAGCTAATAAGGGTAAACTGACGTACTCTGGTACACTGGAGGGAGCATCTGAGTGGTTTCCACAGTTGTACCTTGACAGGCTGTAGAAAATTCTGATGGAATCACGTCCTCATGTTCTGATATCAAAGATACGCCAAGTTCAACTTGTATGAAGTTAAATTGCCTTTGCAATATTTCACATTTTTTGTATAGATTTTATAGTTTTCACATGATTTTATATAATTTTATTGATTGGTTTGTTAAATACACACACTATATCTGTTTGATTATTATATTATATTTAATACAGTATCTCTTCAGTTTAAACCATAAACGCATGCTGTCCACTCAAGTGGACATCTGAAAATCTCTGAAAAATTTGTAATACTTTTTTTTTTTTTTTTTATCAAATCTTGTTTTACATGCCCTAAGAGCAATAAAAACACATAGGAAAAAAATCCTGACTGAAGTTATCATAATTCATGCATGAAAGGGTTCATCTGCACGTTTCCACCCACAGCGCTGCCATTTGGTTTACAACAGTGTTACCAGTTCTAATGCAATGGCAAAATTTCCAGCAAACTGTTCTGTCTCGCTGCACAGACGAGCACAGAACACTATTTGACCAAAAAATGTCACAGCTGTTTTATTAAGACCTCATGGAACTAACATTGTGTAAAAGTTAAACATTATGGTTCATGCAAGTCATGAGATGAATCAATGTAACTCCACAACAACAACAACTACATAAATGTGTCCACTAACCATTCAGAAACGTCCAGGTTCAGTCCAAAAGCAACCTCTTCCTGAGTCTCTCCATCAGGCTGCACTCCGCTTCTGGTTATTTTTTAGACTTAAGATGAGTGAGATTCGCTTGTTTTGTTATTGCTGAAGTATCCGAAGCTCGTGGAAAGGATCGACCCTCTTCTGAACAGGGGCGGGGAGCAGCAGCTCATTTGCATTTAAAGGGACATACAAAAAACGGCTGTTTTTGCCCAAACCCAAAAAGAGGCAAATTTGACAAGCTATAATAAATGATCTGGGGGGTATTTTGAGCTGAAATTCTGGGGACACCATATATTTATATTACATCTTGTGAAAAGGGGTATAATAGGCCAAACTAGTTAACCTTTGATTTCTCTTTACAGGCCTTACATTTAACATTTGAAATTAATAATGTGTCAGCAGTATTTTTTAGCCAAGGTTGTAGTTTTAAAAACTCTGAAGATATTCTGGCTAGACAGTTATTCTACATTTAATTGTCCCATGATATACTGAGTAATCAACGATGAACAATGAACCAAAAAACCCATGATTTTGTTGATTTTGATGATTCAGATGATTCCAACATCTAAATTTGCTTTACCGGTAACAGAAAGGGTGGATGCTTTTTTGCACCGATTGAACCAATTGTAAAATCGCGCTCGATCGGCCCAAAGTCCGGCATCCGACCAGCGCGGAAGCTCTCTACGTGTTACTGTCTTTTCTGTCTTAAATGCAGTACATTTGAATATGTATTCTCTCGTTATTTAATCTGACTCCATAAATGAAAAGGTTTTAATGATATCTGTGCATCATTAAATGTGAGCGAATGTTTGACTATTCCTTTTAACTCTTTAATGAAAATAATGTCAAAGTCAGTTAGAATAATCAAATGTAACAATTTATTAAGTCAGGTAAATGTAGCATGCCAATTTCATAATCAATTCAAAGATAATCGATACAAAACATCAAATGTTCTGGTATAAAGAGAAGACATGTGAACCCAACATTATACATGAAGCTGAGAGTCTTGCTCTCAGCCTCACGGGCTAATCTAAAATATAGAAAGGCCCCAATCTTCTCGTTGCATTTCCCTATATAGACAGAAACTTCTTTCACATGGAAACATCTGCTAACAATGGGAATTTACATTCAGAGTTGACACCTTTTGGGTGTTAGGAGACCATTTGTCTAGAGACCACCTTTTGTGTGCCAGTTATCCCTAAACTCTTAAAACCTTATTACCTTTTGTTTTACTTATTTGGAAATGAGACATTTGTACCAGTCGCACTGAGACATTTCAAATGATACTAAACATGTCTAATACTCTGTGATAATCATTCACATTAAACTACATATTTTCTTGGGTGAATTCAGGTGATCTGAGTATGAGAGAGAGAGGGTGAGGGAAGAGGGAATGAAATGTAGATTAGGATGACTCGGAGGTGAGACTTTCGTCTCGATAGTGCACAAGGGGGAGTTCAAATGTTAATTTCCAGAGAGGTCCTTTGTCCTCTCAGGGTCTGGTCGCTCTTCAACCAGACTGTCCGGCATTTTCTTATTTCTCAATTCTTACAGTTTTCCCTCCTTGACTCCGTGGGTCAAATTCAAATGAGTCCCTATGGAGTCACTGATAAATGTTTGTTGTAATCCTTGAGATGTAACCCAAAAATTGTCTTTTCATTGTTAGCATCTGTAGAAGCTTGCAGAGGGCTGTGTTCACCTGCAGAACACCTCATATCACCAGGTGTATGTAGCTTGAGTTCAGCAGGTGGATGAATGCGCTCAGGTTTTCTTCCTGTGATGTGAGTAGATTTCATAGAGTCAATCTGGACCTTTGTGACTTGTTCAGTTGATGTGCCATTCCTTCATGGAGAAACTTCTGCTTCTCTAGCACCTTCCCCATGATGATAATCTGACCCCTCTTGACCAATCCTGTCACCTCCAGCGGTGCGGTTGTCCGGGCAGACCTCAATGGATGAAGGGGTTCTCCTTTGTTCACACTGCTTTGTCTGAGACACCTGAAAAGCATCTTAAATGTCCACTTCACGATTGAGCACTTATGAACTTAAAGCCGTAAGGAAATGCATAGGAACACATAATGCAACAAAACAAAATCATGTCATGTTCAATATAAAATATCATGTTCATGTCAACAAGTGCAAATGGTACATCTGGTCTCAAGTGTTTCTCAGGTCATGTATGGTAGGGTGGTCCCATTTTAAATATCAAATTCTACTACTATGATGATGTTAAATGGTAGTGGAATTTAAATATTCTTGGTCTGAATTACTCAAAGGAAATGCAGCAAGAGGTTGGTGTAATCTAAATAATCAAATCAATGGTACGCATCAATAAATCTTGTAATAACAGTAATAATAATATTCAATCACAATTAGGAGGAAATGCATGTGTGTATATATATATATATATAATCACTTTGTTTGTTCAGCAGTCTTCCAATGCAAGCCACCTATGCAGATCTAAGAAGTGACTTGGAACATGCTTAGTCATACAAGAATGGAGATTGTTCATTCATTGCAACAGTTTTGTGTGTGTGTGTGTGTGTGAGAGAGAGAGAGAGAGTGTGTGTGTGTGTGTGTGTGTGTGTGTGTGTGTGTGTGTGTGTGTGTGTGTGTGTGTGTGTGTATGTGTGCCCTTGTTTATATTACATTGTGTACAAATGTCCCCATAAGAATAGTAAAACCTGAGATCACCTACATTGTGGGGACCAGCCAGCGGTCCCCACTTTTCAAAAGGCTTATAAATCACACAGGATGAGTTGTTTTGAGAAAGTAAAAATGCAGAATGTTTCCTGTGATGGGTAGGTTTAGGGGTAGGGTTAGTGTAAGGGGACAGAATATACAGTTTGTACAGTATAAAAACCATTACGTCTATGGAGAGTCCCTACTGTGTGTGTGTGTGTGTGTGTGTGTGTGTGTGTGTGAGAGTGAGTGTGTTTGTGTGTGTTTTGTGTGTGAGAGTATGTGTGTGAGAGTGAGTGTGTTTGTGTGTGCGCTGGCTAAGTCACAGTCGATTACAGGGTTAAATTGCAAATTTTGTAACTGATTGAAGCGCTCACACTTCAGATCTGTCCGGTTTTTATGATGTTTCTGTTATTAGTGGTATGTTGAGAAATCAGGGGCCCTCTGATTTTCCAACCACCCTAACAATCAGAAAGTTTAAACATTTTGAAATTTAATAGCAGGTCTGTCTCTGTTTTATAATTTGCATCATTGACTTGTGACTGTAGCCATTCATATGTATATTACAGTGTTTTCCCATGAGTTGGCAGTGTGTTGTGAATAGCGTATGCTATGTGTGTCTCTGTTAGACTGTCATCATGGGATCGGCTTTACCATCCTATGTGTGTGAAGCTATCTGGATCTGTTAGTGTGACGATGGACAATAGATCTTTAGTGAAGTGACACTTTTGGACTCTATGTCATCTTTATCTTCTTATGGTGTGTAGTGTTCAGCCTGGATAGACTTGATCTATTCCAGGTGATGATGCTGTGAGGGTGTAGTGATGGTGTGTGTTCAGTGTTCATGTCTAGGAGATGGGTGGAATATAATCTATAACAATTGTGTTGCAAATTTAGTTCCAGTTCTATACTGGGAGGCCATATTTATGCAGTGATGTACTATTGTGAGATGTGAATGGCCTCTTGAAGTGTCTTTTCACCCATCTCCTGAGTCTCAGGTTATGTTCTAACAATTCCGCTGTCCTGGCTTTGATCCAGGTGGGGGTCCAGCCCATCCTGGCATCCTCCGAGGAATTTGCAGAAGTAAACCTGAGACAGAAACAAATGCAGAGAGAACCACAGTTCATTCTGATATTTTCAACAACATCAAATTCAGACATGTGGAATTATTTTACTTGTTCCATTATCATGTCCATTGCAATTTTAATTCCAGTTGTCACATGAAACCGAGTTTCATTGACCAGGTCTGAATTATTGCTGTTGTTTCAGTGCAGTGTGTGACACCTAGCTGCTCTTGCAGTTCAGCCTTCACAGTCTGCTGTGTCATATGAGCATTAGAGACCCCAGTTCTGCTGGGGAAATTTTCTGGATTAATCAGAGTTTTATCACTCGTAGGGTCATGAGCTCATGGCTTTACTTCAAGTTGCTCTCATTACCATAGATATCATATATAAACGCTAGATGTCTTATGGCGCAGTCACTTCCGGCATCACCGTTCGGCCATCTTACGGCAGTGCTGTGTGCATTAAGGTGAATGATCAGCACGTACACAAATCCTCATATCTCGATGAAATCGCGACGGATTTACAAACGGTTTGGTTTCTTACAAACGTTATTAACATGGCTATAATTCCGAATGCTTGAACATGCATGTTATAATTTTTCATATGTATGCAGTTTATGTATACAGTGTCGTAACTACATCTCTGACGTTTATAACAAACCAAACCGTTTGAAAATCGGTAGAAAATTGAGCAAGTTATGGTTATTTTAAAGGTACATGCACCATTAAACGAGTGAGCGAGCACCCTGTCGCAAGATGGCCGCCGTGTGCGGACGTCGACCTCCATTGGCCAACAGCGCGTACGAGGTATCTAGTGTTTATATATATATCTATGCTCATTACAGCCAGATCTGTGGGCAGAAATCATTTCACCTGTTTCGGTGTTGCCTGCTTAGCATTTGCTGTTTTATGGTGTCATTCACACATTTAGTTAGTGCAGATCTCTTGTGACTTGCAAAAGGCTGTGGTACTTCTGTCTGATGTTTATCATTTCACAACCTCCTTGTAAATTTACTTCTCTGATCAGATTAAATTTTAGTTGGTGCACCCAGTCAATGATGATTTGGTTTGTGCCACCTGTGCCACACTCCTAGCCGTGTTTTTTAAAGGAGTCATAACCTGCAATTTTCACTTTTCCACGAGAATCAATGTATGTTATGATCGACTAACGATTATACACGGGCCGGGAAGCCGATATTTAAAAGTGAAGCGTTTGTTTACCTCAGGGTAAATAAACCACCGCGCGTGCACGCGCACTCAAATACGAGATTTTGATTTCAGCTCCCTCTTGACGTCATGAGGTAGTAGGATATACCATATATGGACACCGCAGCAGGAAGCAAGCCTGCCCTTCCCCTCATAGTCAGTTCAGTCGAGAAAGATGGAGAAACCGAGTGCACACCGGACTTGCTCTGTGGTTGATTGCCATAAAAAACATGTAAATGTGTCGGATCGGACGAAACTATCAGGGACCAGTGGATGAAATTCATTTTTAATGACGCTGTCCCAACAACCCTTTCAGCTGGCGTGCAGAGCCATATAGAGCGTCCACGACAGCCAAAACATCGCATTGATCTCGCGAGACAATAATGCCTTCAGAAATAAGGGTAAAAGTAGGTCTGTGTTTATTTTTTTTCCACTTTTCTTTTTTAGAAGGGCCTGAAAGACTATAATACAGCAGTAGGTATCCAATGTAATACTAGGTTATGACTCCTTTAAATGCAAAAAATAAAAGCACACCCCTCCCCCTTTGGCACTGGGTAGCACACCAATGAAATTGAATTTTAAGGATTAATGTCACACTTCTCCAATTAATGCCCTGCTTGGTGATTATAATATTTATGTATATTATAATTCGAGTTATAATACAATTATATTATATTTAAGAATATACATTTAATTATATTGTTGTTTTATTTGTTAAAGTGTTTTCAAAAGACGATTTATTTTAGATTTGGCCCTGTAGTCGCAGCAGTAGCCTACTGGCCAGTGCATTGTATGCACAACAATGGTCAGGCTGAAAGCCAATGTCGGGACTCTGTCGTTAACACTCAATGAACCGCCAGCACATGCTAAACGCATGGTCAAATCTCTGCTCGTTCTCATGTCAATACATTTGAATATGAAAAGGTTTTTTGACTCAGGGCTGATGAGATGCACATTCGCTGTTTCTCTTTGTTAGATTTCAAATGCCTTTTCGTTTCGTTTAGTCTTTTTAAAGACTGTATGAAGGCAAAGTGGCCATTTTAACGTTTGATTATTCTATTTACTCTTTACTTTATTTTTTACCCGTTTTAGATTAGGAAACTATGTCGCTCAGAGGTCCTCACGTTTTCTGTTTAACGTTGGTCTCACGATCACAATCCGCCAGTTTCGGTCACTAAACAGAGGTAGCCTAATTGGCTACATATCTGAGATTTGCCGTATTCACACGTACACAATCAAATATACTTTGGTATAGCCCCATGGAATTGCATCTACCTGAATTTAATTTAATTGTTTTACCTCAGTAGAGGTTTTGGCCACCATTATAGACATTCGTCGACCAACTTTACTTCTCTTATAATGGCTTTGAATTGGCCAACCCCGTGGTGTCAGTCCCACGTACACTTATCTTAAGTAAAACTAAATTTGTTGTAATGAGAGATAGAGGACCAAACAGCGAGATTGACAATAATACAGTCTTTAATGGAAATGAGAAGCGAATCACTGAAGCAATAAAGAACGTAAATCTTCTCAGGATTCTCAGGAAACAGTCAACTGAAAACCTCGCTTTGTGGAAATCAACATAAACTGCTGGTGGCAGAAATCACTGGAACTCAGGATGCGCAGCGAGGCGTCAGGCGAAGTAGAGCTCCGAGTGGAGACTGGAGTGAGAGGCAAAGTCCGCCGAGAGAGAAGGTACCGTAGGCTGGATACCGCGTCTTGATCAGGAACTCAGCGTCTGAATTGGCAGGGCAGAGTACAGTGAGCCAGCAAGAGTAAGGATGAGAATACTGACTCGAGGAGAGGCTTCCTCACGAACCACACAGGACAGGACAGGACAGGACAGGACAGGACAGGACAGGACAGGACAGGACAGGACAGGACAGGACAGGACAGGACAGGACTCGTTGACAAGAGAGGTAAGAGAAGCGTCTTCAGCATTAGATAGATTGGAATAAACTGACAAAGAGGCAGAGAAAAAGAGTGTTAGAAATAGCAGAAAACATCAGGGGGAAAGGGGAAACAGGTGAGATGAATGAGCGGAGATTAAGGATAAATGGGAACAGCTGGTACTGATGAGACCAGGGTGATGGTGTAGTGAAAAAGTGTGAGATGTGGCCACAAGAGGGAGACAGAGAAAGAAGGAACCCGGATCATGATATTTGGAAATGAGACATTTGTACCAGTCGCACTGAGACATTTCAAATGATACTAAACATGTCTAATACTCGGTGATAATCATTCACATTAAACTATATATTTTCTTGGGTGAATTCAGGTGATCTGAGCATGAGAGAGAGAGGGTGAGGGAAGAGGGAATGAAATGTAGATTAGGATGACTCGGGTGAATATGGGTGTTTCATAAATACAGTATATATGAAACACCCATATTCAAGTGTTGAAATTTTTTTTTAAAGTTTTGTGAAAATGGTTTTAAAAAAATGCTGGTGCTATGTTGCAACTTTAAAAGAAAATGTCATATTAGCTATTATTGTGATCATTTGTAGCGCAAATCATTTTACCTTTTACTGCACTGATGATTTTACCTTTTATTCTTCTAGTTATTTACTATTTAATGCCACTATAGGTACACATTCACAGAAAATAACTTACTTTTACAGTGTAAATATCATTCCCTATGGGGCAAACAAATGGAAAAGCTCATGGGAAAACGTAACTATTTTAAGAACATAACCATCACTTACTGGGGCATATAAAGATGGTTGTATGAAAATGTACAAATTAAATCCAAATGTATTAGCCACCAATTCACCAAAATGTAAGGTAGTTACGAGTTGCCATGAGATTGTGTTGGTTTCCCATATTTAATGTTCTTTATGTGCATTAATCATCGTTTAAATAAAATGATGTAAATAAAAGCCTAAAAGTTAAATATCATCATTTAAAGTGATTGTGTCTCTTCAAAAAACCTCTATTAAACAGTTTTATGGTCTTTTTTGGAAATTTACAGCCCCCAGCCACCAGTTGCACTATAACTTCGGAGTAATTCTCATTTTGTGCTCCACAGAGGAAAGTCATATGAGTTTAGAACGACACGAAGGTGTCTAAACAATGACCATATCTTAATTTTTGGGTGAAATATTCCTTTGAAGAGCATGGTTATTCTCAAATCTGAAATTGATGCTATAAATTCTCCTCCCCCTTCACATCTGTCACAATAATTATTATTTATGTTTTACCTTTGCAGTTTAGATAATCCATACATCTCACATTTTTCAGCAGGGTATCTTGCTTTATTATTATGAATTTATAAAACAAACTTAACAACAACATAAGGGCAGATTCTGTCAGCGAGGCTGATGACACTTTTAAGTGATGCTTGAGTGATAAAGAATATTCCAGAATACAAGTAAGATTTCCTTTGATTCCTCCATCCTCATTTTCTTTCCTCGCATCCTTCCTTCTCATCTAAGGGGGTAGAGCTGAGACTTGAGGATAGGAAATGAGGATTCACAAATAAAAAATGAAAAGCACCCCTGTCTTTTTTTCAATGGACCAGATGGGTGGTGCATAATTGATTTTTTAATAGGGTTAAGCACTACACACACAGAAAATTAAAATTCACTGTTCATTAAAAAAGAGTCATAAGACATTTTAAATGTCACATTTTTTTATTATTTGAAAACTAACATATTACAGATAATATACATGCAAAAGACTATACCTTTATAAACCTTCTAAATATCCTTCATTTGTGGTAAAACCCTGATTTAACAAAAAATTATGCATCTTCATTTTTAATATGAGCAAAAAGGGCCACAAGAGATATATTTTCAGATTATTTAACATTTATTCCAGAATTCAAGAGTTCAATATCTTCTGGACCACATCTATGGAGGCTTTAATGAAAATAGCGTTGTCTCTGATATAGTTTCTTTTCTTCATCTCCTCATGGGTGACGAACTTTGGGTAGCCGAATCCCAGCATGCTCTCATCCAGACATCCCCCACGAACACTTCCCAGAGCTCCAGGCCGCGGCCTCTGGAAGTTCTTCCAGGTGGGATCTGGGTTGAAGGTCTCTGTGATGTGCTGGGGTTTGGTGAACGCCGGGTCGCTCTGATCCAACAGTGAGAAGGAAACACGGCAAGGGAAAGGCCACTCCAGCAGCCCATCGTACTCTCCTGGTAGAACTCGAATGTAGACTGATAAATGAGAGCCCTCGCCACTGCCGTTCCCATTGGGAAAGGCAGACACTTGCAGACGGTAACCGTAGGTATGGGAGTAGAAGGCAGGACTAAACAATTCCAAACTCCCAGAAGTCCTGATCTTAGCTTCTTGAAGTCGCTGGCTGTAGTCTGTGAGCTTCCAGAGCAGTGTGCCATCTCGACTTCCAGAGAGTTCCTCCACCCCACGCCGCAGTTCCCTGAGCTCCAGCCTCTGACGATTCACTAGACCACACAGAAGAGTGAGGTGGGTGTGGGTGCCCTCCTCAAGGTGTTGTGCCACTCCAGTCTTAGGGCACTATGAGTAAAACAGAGAGAAAGACGTGCTAGATATTTTTATATTAATTTCTTAGTAAATATGGCTAAACAAATGAGAGATACTGTGGTCCCAAAACATATTTCATGTCATTTTGGAGCAGCCCCAATTCCTAATCACTCCTATTCACAAGTGCCTTGATGAGTCCAAAACAAAACCTTTATTTTTTGTAAAAACTTTTTTGCTTAAAATATTTATTTACAGAGTGCAGCAATTCCCACTAAAGTTTGCTTTGTAAATAAACTTCCTGATCAATTTCAGCTCCTCAGCATACTATATACAGCTTTGAAGAACTTGATGTTGCAACAGAAACTATTTACTGTCTCTTTTTCAGAAATTTAGAGACATGGATTAAGGAAAATAGTCTGACACCATGGTATAATGAGCACACTCGCCTTCAAGAGAGCAGCCCAAAAATGAAGCGCAGCTGAAAGAAAACAAAACTATAGGTATTTCGCATTTTGTGGAAGGACAGTGTTACTGCATTCAGAAAGGCCTCAAAAACGGCTAGATTTGATTACGTTTCAACTCTTTTAGAAAAGAACTGTAATGATGTGGAGGACGCAGTAAGATCCAATTGCAGCTTTATTAGAATAATCAACAGGCAGGGTAAATCAGGCGCAGACAGAACAATGGAGATAATCTCAGAGCAGAAACAGAAAACAGGCAAGGGTCGAGGCAGGCGGCAGGAATCACAGTCCAATGAACAATCCGGGTCAAGACAGGCAGCAGAAGAATCAGAAGTCGGTATAAACAATCCAAGGTCAGTAACAGTTCAGCAAACACAGGGAAACCGCTCAGAAATTGTACGCCGGGCCAATGCAATACTTCGCAGTGAACTGAAAAGTGACAGAGGTTTATATGGGTGTATGTGAATGAGCTGCAGGTGGATGAGATGAGTGTGGATGAGCTGCAGGTGTATGTGCAATCAGTCCCAGGTAAGCGGCATGATGGGAAGTTGAGTTTGTGATGTGATCAGTCTGGTGTGGAGTGCCCTCTGGTGACTCTCAGAGGCACTCCAGCTGGTGATCGTTACAAGAACAAACACAACGTCTCGGTTACGGATGTAACCCTCGTTCCCTGAGTGGGAACGGAGACGTTACGTCGGATGACGACGATTGGGGTTTCGCTTAGAAGCCTATCACCTTCGAGTATATAAAACGAGCCAATGGCAATGAAATGCCATGGGTCTGCGGAATTTGCATAGCGTAACTCCGCCCGCCGCAGGGGGTATATAAGGAAGTACGCTGCACAATGCAGACATGCCTTCGCTGAGGAGCCGAGACTGGCCCCAGGCGTTTTTCAGCGGTACAGCGGAAGTGGCAGGAAGACGTAACGTCTCCGTTCCCACTCAGGGAACGAGGGTTACATCCGTAACCGAGACGTTCCCTTTCGTGGTCACTCCGAGTTACGTCGGATGACGACGATTGGGGTTCCAGTCTAATCACGCCACCTCGGCTGTCTTCCAGTGCCCTGCGTAAGTCTGAGCTCCCTGTTGTGAGACTAGCACGAACGAAGGAGTCCTACTTAACACAGGGATACCAAGGTACACTGGGAAGCATATCTCCAGAGAGAAATATGCAATCATGCCCAGCCATTGATGGGGGGGACTTAGAATACACATATGACCCAGAGGGATGCATATGGAGAATCACTGGGGTGTCCAGCCGCAGGTGGAATTTTAAACCCCAGGGGTGGCAAGGTGGCTTGCCAAGGGAAAGACACACGCTCACAAGGAGACTTACAGTGGAATACACATGTGGGGGTCGCCCAGAGGGGGGACCATGCACATGGAGGCACCTAGTCAAGCGCAAAAGCTGCGTTATGGCAGATTGGCATAACTCAGGCGTTGACGTAACCAGTGCTGGAGGAAACTCAGAGCTTATCAGACTCACCTGAGAAGAAAATCGCACGTATCCCGTCCGTGGAGAGGAATGGCGAGCAAGCGAAGACACCTGAGCAGAATCTAGCACCGGCTGGTTGAAGCGAGTACATGAGAAGAAACTGGCTCTACGCGGAGATTATAGAATCTCGCGAATGTGTTGGGTGTCGCCCAGCCTGCAGCTCTACAAATGTCTGTTAGCGAGGCGCCATGCGCTAGAGCCCAAGAGGAAGCGACACTACGTGTGGAGTGGGCTTTCACACCAAGGGGGCACGGACGACCTAGCTGCTGGTATGCCAAAGCAATGGTATCCACTATCCAGTGAGATAACCTTTGCTTTGAGAGAGCCTTTCCCTTCAGCTTCCCACCATGACAGACAAAGAGCTGGTCTGAGGTCCTGAAACACCGCGTTCTGTCTACGTAAGCACGGAGGGCGCGTACTGGACAGAGCAGTGCCAAGGCTGGGTCTGCCTCCTCCAAGGGCAGCGCTTGCAGGTTCACTACCTGGTCTCGAAAGGGTGTGGTAGGAACCTTGGGCACATATCCAAGCCGGGGTCTCAGGGTCACGTGAGAGTCAGCCGGCCCGAATTCCAGGCACGCTTCGTCAACCGAAAATGCCTGCAGGTCCCCTACCCTCTTGATGGAGGCCAATGCAACCAGGAGCGCTGTCTTCATTGACAGGAACTTAAGCTCCACTGATTGCAGAGGCTCAAAGGGAGCACTCTGCAGGGCAGTTAGAACCACTGAGAGGTCCCAAGAGGGAACGAGGGGAGGACGAGGAGGATTTAGTCTCCTCGCTCCCCTCAGGAACCTGACGATCAGGTCGTGCTTTCCCAGAGACTTACCTTCAACTGCTTCGTGATGTGCGGCAATGGCGGCAACATACACTTTCAGGGTGGAGGGAGACAGCCTTCGCTCCAACCCTTCTTGCAGGAAGGAAAGCACGACACTGATCGGGCATTTCGTGGGTTCTTGATGTTTAGAAGAACACCAGTTGACGAAGAGGTTCCACTTCAACGCATAGGCATGTCTCGTGGACGATGCTCTAGCGGAAGTGATGGTAGCCACCACCGCAGGTGGTAGGGTACTCAAACCTGCCTCGTCCCGTCCAGGAGCCACACGTGGAGGTTCCAAAGATCGGGACGAGGGTGCCATAAGGTGCCCCGTCCCTGAGAAAGGAGGTCCTTCCTCAGAGGAATTGGCCAGGGAGGTGCTGTCGCGAGGAGTACTAGTTCGGAGAACCAGGTCCGGTTGGGCCAATACGGGGCAACCAAAATGACCTGCTCCTCGTCCTCCCTGATCTTGCGCAAGGTCTGCGCAAGAAGGCTCACTGGGGGAAACGCATACTTGCGTAGGCCCCGCGGCCAGCTGTGCGCCAGTGCATCCGTGCCGAGCGTGCCCTCGGTCAGGGAATAAAACAGGTCGCAATGGGACGAGTCGTGGGAGGCAAACAGGTCTACCTGTGCGTCGCCGAACTGATCCCAAATCAGCTGAACCGTCCGGGGATGGAGTCGCCATTCTCCAGCGAGAGGCCGAACTCGAGACAGCTCGTCGGCCGCCTGGTTCAGGTGTCCCGGGATATAAATGGCTCGAAGCGACCTCAGATGCTTCTGACTCCATATGAGGAGGTGGCGAGCGAGTTGCGACATACGGCGGGAGCGTAGACCACCTTGATGGTTGATGTACGCTACTGTTGCGGTATTGTCTGATCGGACTAGTACGTGCTGACCCCTGAGCAGCGCATGGAAGCGGTGCAGGGCGAGACGTACAGCCAGCAACTCGAGGCAATTGACATGCCAAAGGCGCTGGGGTCCTGTCCAGGAGCCCGCGGCAGCATGACCATTGCACATGGCGCCCCAGCCCGTGTTGGAGGCATCTGTTGATACAACAACATGCCGGGAAACTCGTTCTAAGGGCACTCCGGCCCGTAGAAAACTGAGGTTCGCCCACGGGGTGAAGGTCTGACGGCAGGCTGAAGTCACTGGGACTTGGAGCGTGCCGTGTTGCCATGCCCACCTCGGGACTCGATCGCGAAGCCAAAGCTGAAGCGGTCTCATATGAAGCAATCCCAGCGGCGTTACTGCGGCTGCGGATGCCATATGCCCCAGGAGCCTCTGAAAAAGTTTCAGTGGAACCGCACTCTTGCCCTCGAACTGACGAAGACAAGTCAGCAGTGACTGCGCGCGCTCGCTCGTAAGCTGCGCGCACATGGCGACCGAGTCGATCTCCATACCGAGAAAAGAGATCCTCTGCACGGGGCAGAGTTTGCTCTTCTCCCAGTTGACCCGAAGGCCCAGACGGACTAGGTGCCGGAGCACTAGGTCCCTGTGTTCGCAAACCTGGTCTCGAGAGTGAGCTAGGATCAGCCAGTCGTCGAGATAGTTCAGGATGCGAACCCCGTGTTCCCGGAGGGGAACAAGGGCTGCCTCGACGACCTTCGTAAAGACGCGAGGGGACAGGGCTAGCCCGAAACGGAGAACCGCGTACTGGTATGCCTGCCCCTCGAAAGCAAACCGTAGAAACGGTCTGTGTCGAGGTAAAATGGAGACATGGAAGTAGGCGTCCTTCAGGTCGATCGCTGCAAACCAATCCTGCGGCCGCACACACTGGAGGATGTGTTTGGCCGTGAGCATCTTGAATGGCAGCCTGTGAAGGGAGCGGTTCAAGACGCGCAGGTCGAGGATTGGCCGTAACCCACCGGACTTCTTGGGTACAATGAAGTAAGGGCTGTAGAAGCCGGACTTCATTTCGGCTGGAGGGACAATCTCGATCGCACCCTTCGCCAGCAGGGTGGCGACCTCCGCTCTCATGACAGGGGCATTGCCACCGACCATAGTGAAGCGGACTCCCCTGAAGCGGGGAGGAGATCTCGCGAACTGAATCGCGTAGCCGAGCCTGATGGTTCTCGCGACCCAGCGGGACAGTCTGGGAAGCTCTAGCCAGGCCTCCAGAAAGTGCACCAGCGGGGTCATACGAACCACCGACGTACCGTCGGTGGGGCAGCGAGGCGGAATGACCGGCACCGGCGAGGGTGGCATAGCGGCCCTGTGCGGGGGCACGGTCATTAACCGCGTCCTGCCAGAGGAGGCCAGGGGAGGGCGCGCGTCCCACGGGGGCGTGCTCTGGCAGGGGTCTGGCGACAGAGGGGGATGAGAGGAGCGTGGCCCGTGGGCGGCGCGTGCTGTCATCCCACACCTCTGGGACAGAGGAGGGCGGCAGTGGCGGGACCCGAGGGTGGCGCGCACTGCGGCCCTCGGACTCTGTCGGCTCAGGATTGGGGAATTCAATTCTGTCTTCAACCACATCAAAGTACTGCTCGTCGTTGGACGAGCAGCGGGGAGTGGAGAACAAAAGATTCTCCCCCGGCCCTCCACCGGGGGAAGGAGTGGCCCTGCTACCAGCTCCTGGGACAGAATTGAAGCCAACCCTGAGCAGCCCGTCTCAGGAGCGCCGCTCGGCCTGGCGTTTAGCGGGCGACGGGGCTGGAGAGGGCTGTGGCGCCTGCCTGCGGCTCCCTCCACAACGCGGCCCGGGTGAAGGTTGCTGCTGGGGCCGTGCGGGAGGGGCGGCCGCGGGAGGGCGCCCTCGGCGGCGAGCAGGCTGAGGATTCTGTGCCGACGGCTGAGCAGCAGAGCGTCGGGGCAGAATGTGCTTGATAGCCTCAGTCTGCTTCTGGGCGGTCGAGAACTGTTGGGCAAAATCCTCGACCGCACCGCCGAAAAGGCCGGCCTGGGATATGGGAGCATCCAGCAGACGAGTCCGCTCGGGCTCACACATATCAGCCAGGTTCAGCCAGAGTTGTCTCTCCTGGACCACAGCTGTGGACATCACCAAACCCAGGGAGCGCGCGGTCACCTTCGTCGCTCGGAGAGCGAGGTCGGTGGCGGCGCGCAGCTCATCAACGAGCCCTGGGTCTGTCCTGCCCTCGTGCATGTCACGAAGCATCTGGGCCTGGTAGACCTGCAGAATGGCCATGGCATGCAAAGAGGCAGCTGCCTGTCCCGCCGCACTGTAAGACTTCGCCACGAGAGTGGACGAGAATCCACAGGCTTTGGACGGGTGCTTAGGATCACCACGTGATGAAGCGCCTGCCGGACACAGCTGCATCGTGACAGAACGTTCAACCGTGGGAATCCCAGTGTACCCACAAGCATCAGCTCTATCGAGGGGAGGAAAGGCGGAGAAAGCCGACGAACGATCGCGGGAAGACATGGGAGCCTTCCAGGACCGCGTGACTTCCTCATGCACTTCCGGGAAGAATGGTATTGGGGTTGGGCGGCGACGAATGTCAGCGGCCGCTCCCAAAAACCAATCATCCAGCCGCGAGCGCACTGGATCGGGCGGCGGGGACCACTCGAGCCCAATGGCCGCGGCTGCCCGGGAAAGCATGGCAGTCAGCTCGGGATCAGACTCGGGCAATGCTGGCACGCCCGAGGGCGGCAACACAGCCGAATCCTCACTTCCCGAGGACTCATGCCCACCTTGTGATGCAGTGATCGACATTGCATCCTCCTGTGGAACGCCAAACGAAACGCGCGGGGCCTCCGTAGAGGGACCGGCGGTTTCGATTTGCACGCTCGCGGGTACCAATGCTGAAGAGGGGTGTGTGGACCGTGGACGTATCGGCGGTTTGTCCCACACAGATACCCTCAGGTCACCCTGGCCACCAGCCGAAGTACAGCCTCTCGGGGAGACCGTAGATCGGGGTGTGGATGAGGGGACTCTCGCTCTGATGAGCTCATTGAGTCTCGACCGCAGCATGGAGATGGTCATGTTCCCGCAATGAGAACATGAATCATCCACAAACGCTGCTTCAGCGTGATCAACGCCCAAACACGCTAAGCAGAGATTGTGCCCATCAGGAGAAAATACATCGCGACCACAACCAGAAGTGCACGGGCGAGACATCTTTAAAAAGACGTGCCACATGCAATGCTCTTTTTGTGAGAGGAAAACTCCGCGGATGTTGAAGCGAACAGGGAGAAATCACACTAACTGTCAGATCACTGACAAGATCAGCAGGGAAGTGTGCACTCGCTGAAATCGCCATCACACCAACACCGGAGAGCTCGCTCGTCTCGAAGGTAAGAGAAGACTAACTCAGAATCTTTGGCTTGCAGGAGTGGAGAAGTTCTCGGCTCCGAAGCGAAAGCATGTCTGCATTGTGCAGCGTACTTCCTTATATACCCCCTGCGGCGGGCGGAGTTACGCTATGCAAATTCCGCAGACCCATGGCATTTCATTGCCATTGGCTCGTTTTATATACTCGAAGGTGATAGGCTTCTAAGCGAAACCCCAATCGTCGTCATCCGACGTAACTCGGAGTGACCACGAAAGGGAACCATGGGTATTTATTTGATACAGTGGCTAAATTAATGAGAAATAAAACTTCAACTTCAGATGTTTCCAACCAGCACAGCAGTAATGACATTATGAATTTCTTCCATTCAACCGTTTGCTACAGTATCGCATCAGACGTCGTGCTATAGATCCCCTGAGGAACAATTCCATTCATTCTTTGCTATAGGAGAGGAAGAATTGTCTAAACTTGCTAAATCATCAAAATCAACAACATTGCCCTATATAACAACTAAGCTACTGAAAGAAAAGTTCCAAAAGTCATAGATCCTCTTTTCAATATTATTAATTAATCATTGTCATTAAGATACATACTAAGAACCTTTAAGCTGACTGTTATTAAACCTCTTATACTAGAAAAGGCTGTATTCTCACAACTATGTTCCTTTTTAGAAAAAAAATGGTATTTGCAAGGATGTATCTTAGTACTGAGACTGCTCTCATTAGAGTTACAAATGACTTGCTCTTATCATCCGATCATGGTTGTATCTTTCTATTAGTGTTACTGGATCTTAGTGTTGCATTTGATACTATAGACCATTTTTTTGAAAAGACTGAAAAATTACATTGTCATTGCATTGTGAAGTTGCATTGGCATGGTTCATATAATACTTATCTAATCAGTATCAATTTGTAGCAGTAAATGAAGAGGTATCATATCGATCACAAGTTAAGTATGGAGTACCGCAAGGCTCAGTACTAGGACTGTTGCTTTTCACCCTGTACATACTACCCTTGCGAGATATCATTAGGAAGCATGGTGTTAGTTTTCACTGTTATGTGATTATACTCAACTCTATATATTAATACCAAGTCCAATTCACAAAATAAATGGTTGTATAAATTCACATAGTTGATATAAAACAGAGGTTTTAATCATTGGACCAAAGCATGTAATGACCAAGAATACTGTCTAACACTTGACGGCTGCTCTGTCAAATCTTTGTTGTAAGTTAGGAACCTGGGTGTGCTCTTTGATACCTATCTTCATTTGAAAGCCACATTTCTAGCATCTGTAAAACCACACTTTTCCATCTTAAAAATATATCTAAATTACGACATATGCTCTCAATGACAAATGCAAGAAAAGTGAATGCGTTCATGACCTCAAGGCTAGATTATTATAATGCTCTACTGAGTGGTTGCCCTGCACGCTTAAAGGAATAGTTCACCCAAAAATAAAAAAATTCCATAATTTACTCACCCTCAAGGTATCCTAGGTGTATATGACTTTCTTCTTTTAGCCTAACACAATCAGAGTTATGTTAAATAATATCATGTCTCTTCCCTTTGTAATGGCATATAATAGTGCCCAAGTTTTTGAAGCTCCAAAAAACACATCCATCCATCATAAAAGTAATCAAAGCTTTATAAACTTTAATCACTGGCTTCCGGCATATGACGTAGCGTAGCGCAAGCTCAGGTGAGAATAGTCGCCTCTTGCGAAAACCAGGTAACTCTCTTGAGAACGTGCGTACGGCTGTTGCCAGAAGCCAGTGATCAGAGTTTATAAAGTTTTAAATATGAATATTTTTCTTATAAAAAACCCATCGCTTCGCTTCAGAAGGATTTATTAACCCACTGGAGTCGTATAGGTAATTTTTTTGATGGATGGATTTTTTTGGAGCTTCAAAAACTCTTCAATGTCATTACAAAGCTGGGAAGAGCCAGGATATTAATATAGCTCTGATTGTGTTTGGCAGAAAGAAGAAAGTCATATACACCTAGGATGGCTTGAGGGTGAGTAAATTATGGGATTATTTTAGGTGAACTATTCCTATAAAAAATTAAAAAACGAATAAAAAAACTCCAGCTGGTCCAAAATGCAGCAGCAAGTTTTCTAGAACCAGGATGTATGACCATATTAGCCCGGTTCTGTCAACACTGCATTGCCTCCCTGTTAAACATTATACATTTTAAAATCTTGCTAATTACTTACAAAGCACTCTAAATGGTTTAGCTCCTCAGTACTTGAGCAAGCTCTTAACGCGACCTCAAAATTCTGGCCAGTTGATAATACCTAGAATATTAAAATCAACTGCAGGTGGTATATCCTTTTCGTATTTAGCACCCAAGCTCTGGAACCTACTTCGGGAAGCAGACACACTCTGTCAGTTTAAATCAAGACTCAAAACACATCTCTTTAACCTGGCATATACATAACACATTGTCACATTTCTATAATTCACAGCATAAATTAGGCAAGGGATGCATAAATTAGGTCAACTGGAACTGGGAACACTTCCCATAACACCCGATGTACTTGTTACATCGTAAGAATGGCATCTACTCAAATATTAGTCTCTCTGTTTATCCCGAGGTTTACCGTAGTCAGCCGTATCCAGTCCGTATCCAGATCAGATGGTGGACCTGCACCTAGACACGACCACAACGCAGCCCTGAATGTCAGCAGACTGTCAACTAGCCAATCCCCTATGAAGGCCTCGTCGACACAACAGCCATCAGCACAGATCCTCTGCAAAGACCACAAGAACCAGACAAGTCCTCTGCACAGACCCTATGACCAGCTTCGTCTCCATGCTGGCATGATGAATCCGATCTTCAGGCAAAAGGAATTGGATGAAATATTTAAATGTTACCGATCCACAATCTGATTTCTGACTTGTAATCAGCCTGAATCACACTGTGATTCGTTCACAAAAGGAACGCTGTTTGCATCACTGAATCTTTTTCCTGTTATCACTGATTTGAAGCAATTTGTATTGTACCAAGCGCTATATAAAGGTGACTTGACTGGGCCCACTTTTTTTTAGCTGCCTTGGTTCCTGGAGTAATTTTTTCATAGGAATAAAAAAGAAAAAGTATTTGTTAAAGAGTTACCCGTCATGAACCAAACCAACCACCTATGAGATGATTCACTGAATTACAAATCAAAAATGTATTTGAAAATCAGACAAAAAGAAAAAGCTATAAAGTCACCATGAAATTAAAATTGATATTTCTTATTTTCTTATTCTTTTTTTTATGGAAAATTGCAGTGTTTATTATAAATAATTTTTCAGTGCACAAAAAAGAAAATGGTTAACTATTAGCAGGCGGTACCAAACTCGGCCACCAGACGCCACTATACAGACCTCAGGGAACTGTGTCAACTTGTGTAAAAGTTAAACATGACGGTTCATGCAAGTCGATGAGATGAATCAATGTAACTCCACAACAACAACAACAACTACATAAATGTATCCACTAACCATTCAGAAACGTCCAGGTTCAGTCTAAAAGCAACCTCTTCCTGAGTCTCTCCGTCAGGCTGCACTCCGCTACTGGTTATTTGTGAGATTTTGGACGAGTGAGATTTGCGTGTTTTGTTATTGCTGGAGTATCCGAAGCTCATGTAAAGGACCGGCTCTCTTCTGAATGGGGGCGGGGAGCAGCAGCTCATTTGCATTGGGACACACACAAAAACGGCGTGTTTTTCATCACACCCAAAAGGGGGCAAATTTGAGAAGCTATAATAAATGATCTGGGGGGTATTTTGAGCTGAAATTTCACAGACACATTCTGGGGACACCGACTGAAAAGGGGCATAATATGTCACCTTTAAAGGAATACCACCAGTGTTATTTTGTTATCTAATACAATGACAAGCAAACATTGTGCCAAATACATTTTGGGCCACCTGTACTTCTCAAATACAAGATATGAAGTCTAGAATTCATCACAGAGTTATTATATATTCATAACTGTAGATCATACCCTATGTTTGCAGCCAGCCTCCTTAAATGGGCAAAGCACCATAGCAGTGTTGCATCCTTCCTTTACATGTGCCATTAAAGTCTCTCGAGTGATACCCGGTGTGCCGCACCTGTTAGGGCACTGCACAGGGAAGCGTGGACACTGCTGCTGATGAGGCTGTGAATACAAAACACACCTATGAATGCACTCCCTTTACCACAAACAAAACAATACATTAAGAAATGTAATAAAGATAACTGAAAAGTGTGCTGTGTGTGTAAATAAATGATGAAAATGTAGGATGGTAGCATAAAGTCCACTGACCTGAATAGTGTCATAGAGGAACTCTTTTCTGCAGTATCTGCAGGGCAGTTTGCGTTTGGGACACTCTGACACAGAGTGCTGGGCCAACAGTCTCCGCACCATACGAGCACCACATTTATTCTCACAGTACACACTCTCCTCAGGACAATCACCCTGGTGACTCTAAATGAGGACAGGGAGGGATGTGTAAGAGCTGTTGTGCAGCGTTGAAACAAGATGGATTTTGCAAACCATGTCTCATCAAAATGCAAGAGACATTAAAGTAATAAATCAGATGTGTTTTTTTTTAAGTTGTTCATGTTAATATTAATACATTACCATTTCTAAATCATTACAAATATTAGTAAACTTAAATGGGTTGTATTTGTATGATAAAGTGTCAGAAGTCTGTCTGACCTCATATGCCTCCCCGGTGAACTGGTCGCCACAGTGATCACAGTGTAGTTTTCTCTTAGCGCAGTCATGCTGCAGGTGCTCAGGCAGTTCACGTCGCAGCAACTTCACAGAGCAACGGTTTGGACACGACACCACGTTAAACTCACACATGGACAAATGGGCCTGGAGGGGAAGCGAGAAACACAGTGTGAGAGTGAGATTTGGCTGTTTATTGCATGTCTTGCCTCTGCGTTTGGGGTCGGTAAGACTTTTGAATGTTTTTTGAAAGAAGTCTCACCAAGGCTGCATTTATTTGATCAAAAATACAGTAAAAACAGTAATAATGGTAAAATATTATTACATATTTCATATAATTTAAAATGCAATTTATTCCTGTGATGGCAAAGGCATCATTACTCCAGTCTTCAGGGTCACATGATCCTTCAGAAATCAATCTTATATGCTGATTTTCTGCTAAATAAACATTTATTTTTATTATCAATGTTAAAAACAGCTTTTTTTTTCTGGAAACCGTGATACCTTTTTTTCAGAGGTGGACAGTAACAAAGTACATTTACTTGAGTACTGTACTTAAGTACACTTTTTGAGTATCTGTACTTGACTTGAGTATTATTTTTTCTGGAAACATTTTACTTTAACTTCACTACATTTGAAAGACAAATATCATACTTTTTACTCCACTAGACCACTACATTTCGTCAGTCAGGGGATGATTTTGGTTGCAGGGGTTGACTCGACGTCGGATTGACGTCAACATCCAACGTCAGAAAGACGTTGGATTTTTGTTGGAAATGAAAGTCGGGTTGATGTCAGAACCCGATGTTGGTTTCTGACATCAACCCGATTTTCATTTTCAACCACAATACAACGTCTGTCCAACTTTGGAGATTAACGTCAATTTGACGTTGGATTCTGACGTGGGGTTTGGTCTTCTAAATGCGAATTTTGTCATTGTTTTGGAGCACACTAGCTTATAGGCTAACATATTCATACTAAAAGCCAAAAAACTTTAAATAGGTCACTATTTGAGAGAACAGCCATTTGGGTGTCCGAAACCGTTGTGGACGTTATTGAGTGCACTTATTCAATCTCACATTCGATCCCACTTCTGGAATGGTGTTCTAGAAATACATTTGATATTGATATGAGGGTAGGTAGGCAGGCATAGATTCAGAGGCATAAGGTACCTGAATTGTAGAACAATGCATTGACATTTACTTTTTTACTTTTGATCCCTAAGTACTTTTAAAAACGAGTACTTCTGTACTTTTACTTAAGTAAAAATCGGTCTTTACAACTTTTACTTGCAACAGAGTAATATTTGACCAGTAGTATCTGTACTTTCACTCAAGTAAGGACGTTGTGTACTTTTTCCACCTCTGCTTTTTTTTAGATTCGTTGATGAATAGAAAGTTCAAAAGAACAGTATTGATCAAATCTACCAATTTCTTTCAAAAAACAAAATCTTACTGAGCCCAATCTTTTGACCAGTAGTCGGTAGTCAGTATGTATTTGCATGAAGCGCACACTGCAATAAGTAGACACTGTAATGTACAATAGCAGCCTACCAACATACTGGCAGCATCTAAATTGCAATTCTTAAAAGGATTTCAAAAACCATAAAGAAATCTATTCAATCCTACAAAGATGTATGTACAAATATCTACAAATACGAGTGAGATTTGAGTTTGTGTGCGCATGATATGCCGTTTGTTGACCTGGAGAAGCTTGTTCTGCGCGGTCCAGCGGCAGCCCTCCTCACTGTGGATGCAGCGGATGGGCAGGGACAGAATCTGCTGTTCCAGTTCCACATCTGGAAAAATCTGCAGAGAGAATTACACATTTATACCAGTGTACTGGAGCTGAACATGCAAGAACATTTGAAAAGCATAGCTATTTAACAAATGATTATTTGAACAATTGCTTTCATACAACTGTTCAATAAACAAGAAGTTAAAGGGTTAGTTCACCCAAAAATGAAAACTCTGTCATTAATTACTCACCCTCTTGTCGTTCCAAACCCGTAAGACTTTCGTTCATCTTTAGAACACACATGAAGATCTTTTTGATGAAATCTGAGAGCTGTCTGTCCCTCCATTGACAGCTACACAACTACCACTTTGACGCTAATCCATAAGAATCAAGCGGTTTAGTCCAAATTTTCTGAAGAGACTTGATTGCATTATTTGATGAACAGATTAAATTTAGGCCTTTATTCACATATAAACATTCATCAACTCACTCATCAGTTGTGGTAAACAGAAACTCAAGCATGTTCGCTTGACGTGTGAGAACCAATGAGGTTCATTCTCGTGTTACGGCATGTTTGAGCTTCAGCAAGAAACCAATTAGGTTTGTTCTGTTTATGTTCGCTGATAAAAAGTTTACATGTGATTAAAAGCTTAAATTCAATCTGTTCATAATATAAAGCGATCATGTCTCTTCAGAAAATTTTGACTAAACCTCTTGATTCAATAATGGATTAGTATTACGATCTCTTTATGAACTTATTGAAGCATCTAAGTGGTAGTTGCGTAGCTGTCAATGGAGGTACAGAAAGCTCTCAGATTTCATCAAAAAGATCTTCATTTGTGTTCCAAAGATGAACATAGTTCGTCTTACGAGTTTGAAATGACATGAGGGTGAGTAATTAATGAAAGAATTTAAATTTCTTCTTTAAATTCTTTAAAAGCAACTATCCCTTTAAATTTCAGTAGCTTATATTTTAGACACAATATTGACAGTAATTTAGTTGATTTTTGCTCTGCCAAATAAAATATTTCCAAACGAACTCAAAGCCAATTTAATATATTCAGGACTGGCTTATGTAAGAATTAAAAATAAGTAACATTTCTATATTTAATATAAGGTGAAGCGTGTATTTTATTTCATGTTAAAATATGGTCTGTATAGTCTATTGAATAATTTCTGTTACAACATCAGAGGAATGATCATCCTTGGATAAAATCAGAAGGGATTTGAAACTTTTGTATTTTATGATACACTCACTTTGGCATAATCCAGTGGCAGATGGTCCTCTGGGCACTTGAACACACCTTCACTGTTAAAAGCAAAGTTGCATGTTATTCAATAAAGAATCACCATGATGAATTTGTCTTGTTTTTGCCACATGAATGTGTTAGAATTTCATTTGCATTTGATTTATTTCTACATTATATGTTGTGGGTTGAAAAGCAGTTCACAACTGCCTCTGACTGATGCCTCCATGTTATAAAGCCTAAATGAATCACGGCCAAACTGATTTGACAGGAACTTCAGAATCACCTCCCACACCACAAACTGACGGAGAGCCTTCAGGAGAATGTGAGTGAATCATCCATCTGGGATGGTGACGCCCCCCAGCATACATAATATGGGGAAGCAGTACAATCAACACATCCCATATTAATAGAGCTGTGATCTTTCCATTACGTGTGACACAGAAGCACATCGTCATTTCAAAATCCTATGGGGAATTTCCCCAAAAGTCCCAGGTGGCTTCATAAGAAGGTGGAAAATGTGATAGCTGCATTTTTTAGGCAAATCAGAAGTGTCATGCATGTGCCCACTCAGATTTTTTAATCAAATGGATTCAACTTTACCAGTTGCGCAACCACACAGACACAGATCACGCAAAACTATAACTTTCTATACTGTCTGTTACAAGTACTGCTATAAGCAAACAGATTTTTCCATCAGTGACAGCACAAATTATATGGATTTAAAGACTGCGAATTGAGAAAAGTCTTAAAGGGGTCATATAATGCCATTTTTGTACAAGCTAATATGATTCTTTAGGGTCTAAATTAAAAGTTTGTAATACACTTTAATTAAAAATTCTCATTAGTATTGTAAGAAAACACTAATTTTACCTGGTCAAAAACAGCTCTGTTTTCAGCACGCCGTTTAAGTGCATGTGTCTTTAAATGATAATGAGCTTTGCTCACCCCGCCCCTCTGTTCTGTGCGTACACCGTTTGTAATAATAACACAATAACCATAAGGCGTTGTTCATTATAAACGTGGGATTATGAATTATATTGAGAACGTCGTACATAGAAAACATGCCGTAATGTACCCTGAGTGTAAACCTCAGCCGCATTCATCGTGAAGCGTGCTAGCGATTTGCAAAGATTAATATAAATATTAATATAAAGGTTAATAAAACGTTACACTCACTTCAGTTCTTCTGGAGGTGCAGCAGGAACACGAATAGTTGGTACCGATCCTTTTTTCAGGAGCAGCTTCTTAGCAAAACCAGCTTTATACTGACCCTCCTTTATAAAGCAGTCTGGTGTGAAATGATTCGCGCAAACATGAAAGCATTGACGTTGATCGTGGGGAATATTCCCTTCGAAAACAAAACTCAGCCACTGCGTCTTCAGCGGTTCGGATATAGGAACATCAAAATGACTGCTGTGTCCCTTATTACACCCAAGAACAGAACACCACAATCGCTTAGACACCATTCTGCTCCAGCGTATCAACAATGTCCGCGCGGACTATGATTGACAGCTCGCTCACGAGCGAGGGCGGGTCTGTGTTGAAACGCTGCTGTCAATCAACAATCGTGGGAGGGGTGTCCGATCTTGTGACGTCACAAGATCGAAGATTGGGTAAACATAAGAAGATTTAAAAAAAAACACTGGATGGATTTTTATCATTTTATGATGGTTGTGTACAGGCACTGCCAACACACATTTCAGTACAATCAACTTGTAAAAGTGCATGTACCATTATATGACCCCTTTAATATAGGTGCAGTAAATGGTGTGTGAAAATAAACGCGAAACTGTATAGAACATGAAAATGCGCTAAACTTGAAGAAATAAAGCCAGCAGACACAACATTAAATATCATCTGCAGAATGTTTTCCCCTTTTGCCTCACATGATCTTTCATTAACGCTGCAGGAAGCAATTGCATAAACTGGCATGATATTAGTTTTATTCTTCTGCACGCACTAAAACACAGACACTTCCGTTAGTTGGTGGAGGAATGTGAACGAGCAGAGCTGCTTGTGTTTCAGAGCGTGCGGATGGAATAAAACCACCTGTAAAATTTCTATGCCGATTGTCGCTTCAACTCTCAAACTACACAACTGCTCCTGAGGTAAAACGCAATGAAATGATATGACGGTTTGACGGTCTCGCATTATGCTGCGGATTTAAATGTGAGGCATGAATTGAAATTATTTTAATACAGTTTACATTGTTACTTTTCATGCAGGTAATGTTTCTGAATTTATTTGACATTTTCACTTTTTGTGTAATTTTTGAGGACTGGTCAGGATAATTTTAATAATTAGTTTTTTTGTTTTATATTGTTTTTTTGGTGATTTTTGCCTTTTATTATGACAGGACAGTATAGAGTTGACAGGAAACGAGGTGGGAGAGAGACGGGGGATGGGATCGGGAAAGGTCCACGAGCCGGGACTCGAACTCGGGCCGCCCGAGCGCAACGGCGCTATATGTCGGCGCGCTGACCACGAGGCCATCGCCGCCGACAGTTTAATAATTTGTTTTTAATAATTCATAACATTTTGACAGCCCAAAGTGACAGGCTGCAGTCCACATTTCAAAGTGCAACGGGTCATTAAAGTAGCATTAATGGGAAAAGTGTATTTCAGTAGGTGCATTGGAGTGTATTAGGAATACACTAAAGTACTAAAGTACGGAAGCTAGTTATTTTATTTTAGTTTGTAAAGTTTTTAATATGGATATTTTTCTTACACAAATGCATCACTTCGCTTTAGAAGGCATTTATTAACCCCCAGAGCCCTGTGGAGAACTTTTATCATGGATGGATGCACTTTTTGGGGGCTTCAAAATCTCGTCATCCATTCACTGCCATCATTGTGTTGGGTGAACTATCCCTAAGTATATCTTTAGTTGGACCTCAGCACTATTTTCAGATAACTAAAGTAGGCTACATCAAGTACAAAATTACCTGTTCCTATTTAGCAGACTTTAAGTATACCAGTTTAGTATAATTCTATAGTATAATATAATTTATATTAAGTGCATAAATATGTAAATGTATTTGTGGTATACTATTTCAAATACATTTTCTCCCTTTGCTGAATGCTCTCTTACCACCACAACCAAATAATTACAATGCCCTTCAGGCAGATGCATGCTATATCATGTTATATGTTGCACTGAGCCTATATGAAACATACTGTTCCTATATAACAGTATTGCTATTAGGTTAGGTAAGAGAGCAGATCATACACTGACTCTTTCTTGATCACATTTTAAACCACTGACTGGATGAAATTCAATCCACGGATTTACATTTTGAATAAGTAATTCATTTAAAATGAATAGTCTAATTGAAAAGCATGTGTTAGTCCGATAGAATGTGAATGGACGAGACTGTCCATCACTGTGATAACATCGACAAGATAACACAGGACAATGAGTGTGATTGTTTCAGTCATTATACCTGTGAGCAACACAACTCTGCATTATGACTATGAGAAAACAAGGCATGGAATGCAAAGAATGGGTCATAACCCAAAACTTCGCTTGCTTACAGTTGAGTAATACTACCAAATAAACTGACTCACTGCATACTTTCATTTCACATGAATTACTTTTGGCTGTGTTCAAATGGGGATCACAAAACTTCTAAAAAAATACCCTAAGCATTCTGCAGTATTTTGATTATGCTATAATCTCTTACATTCTAATATGTAAAAAACATGTAAACATTACACTTTGTAAAACTTCTATTGACAGAAAGACTAAGAGTCTGTAGCCTGAGGGATTTTGTGTCACTGTCATCTTGCTTGGCCAGTTTGGTGTTTGTTTATTACTAGGCTGTCATAGGAGTAATTATTTTTAAGTGATACTTCATATAGACAAAGAAAAGTGTAATAAGAACACAGCCAGTTCAATTATTTAAAAATGCATTAAAAATGCAGATGGTGACTAAAAATACGCCTGAATTTCTGACCCTGCTTAATATTTTTGTGGAAACAATGACAGTTTTTTTTCAGGACTATTTGAAATACAAATATTTCATAACATTAAAAATGTCTTTAACTTAATGCAACCTTGAATAACTCTTACTGACACAAATGTTTTGACAGTAGAATATACCTTAAAAATGTATTAGAATGATTCTTATTTAGCCTAATTGTTATGAATTACTCACGTCAACAATGATTTACACTTAACATTCATGTATTAAATATGTATGAAATATATTGTGCTGCATTTCATGATTATGCTATACCATTTTAGACATTTTAGAGTCAAATTGTATTCTTTTTTAAACTAATGTCATTATACCTAACGCACCCATAAAATAAAAACTTTGAACGCAAATAAAATGAAAATTAACACAAATATTACATTTCTAAGAAAGATTTCTCTTTTTAATTGTCTGTTGTTGTGGTTTTTTTTTTACTTTTCTTTTCATTCATCAATGACCCAGATAATATTATGATATGTTATGTCCATGTATAGATGTCACACGTCAATATCTCATCACGCTTCACATTACAGTGTGCATGTTATGTGCATGGCATATAACGTTCATTAGATTAAAACGCCAGCGGCCACAGTTTGAGCTTTCTTCTTTCGTCGGACAGGTGTAACGTTAGGTTGAGAAGTTTCAGCGTTACCTGAGATACTCCTGCAGGCAGGTGTCGCAGAATCTGTGTCCGCAGGTGGACACCTGCACCGGGTCCCTCATCGGCTTATCACACAGAGGACAATAAAACCTCCTCCTCGGTCTCTCCAGAAACTTCAAATCTAAACCTGGCATAATAATAGCCTACCTTTGTTTGTGAATTTCAACTTCAGACTGCAAACTGATAAACTGCCGCAATAAAACTTTACAAATAAGCTTAGTGCAAAGATGAAGAATCCTATTGGTAGGTTCAAATCCCACAGTAAAACAGTTTCGGTCTATCATGACATTTCCGTCTTCTTCAGTCAGTAAAGCGCAGGGGAACGTTTACTCTTTCCAACTGTCCGTCTGCTCTTCTGCCCCGCCCACAGGAGCGAGAGGAGGAGGAGCCACGAGCAGTGCTACTCTACTCTTATTATTCCTGACATACTATAGCCTTTTGTTTTATTCATATTTCGAATTAGTTTTAATTTGTAAATTTTTTTGTTATTTTTTTATGTTAAAGTTTTAGTCATTTGTATTATCATCATTATTTGTATTATTTTAAATATAATATGTCTATATAGTTTTATTTTTATTTAAAGTTTTACTTATTTTAGTACATCGAAGTGTTTTTGAGATAGGCCTACTATTAGCCTATTGTTTTCATTAATATTTTGATGTAGTTTTTATTTTAACTTTTTCATTTTCATTTTAATGTTTAGTCATTTTGCTGTATTTTTTTATTAGTTTTTTTTTTTAAGTGTTTTTAAAGTTAAGCTATATATATATTATACATATACATATATTAATATGTATACATATATTAATATATATAATATATATAAATATATATATATATATATATACATATATTAGTGCTGTCAAATCGATTAATCAAGATTAATCGCATCTAACATAAAAGTCTGTAAATATATAATATATATGTGTGTGTATATATATATATATACATATATATATATATATAAACGTGTACACACACGCATACACATACAAATCGCGATTAATCGCATCTAACATAAGTCTGTAAATATATAATAGGTGTGTGTATACAGTATGTGTTGTATATATGTATATGTATATATATAAATGCACATATATACAAACTTTTATGTTAGATGCAATTAATCACAATTAATCTGACAGCACTAATACATACACACACACACACACACACACACACATATATATATATATATCGATCACAGTTAACGTTTAAGTAACTAAATATTTTTTTTTATGGTTTTAGTTTTAATTTCCTATAATAACCCTGAATATAGTGATCCAAATTTAAGTTGAATTGAAACGGTTTGTCACGCTTAACGAAATCAACGAGACCAAGACACTGATGAACAAAAGATCTTTCCTCCTCCCCCGGTCACCTGTTTTACAGTATTAACAAAACAGCCTCAGTGTTGATGTTGATATTTGATACCTCAACACGTCCATAGGGCTCACAAGTCAAATGGTATGAAAAACATGTGTCTCAACAGAGAGAAGTATTCATTTATCACATGCGCTTTATATATCCATATTTTAAAACATCCCAAACACCCTCACAGTGGGTTACTTAAAGTGCATCTTCAGTACTGAATCTTGTCTTACTGGAGTGTGTAAATGTAGAAGCTTTTCGACAGTTTCATCGAAACAGGTTACATGCTGCAGAACCAGTTTTACTTCCTCGTTCCACAAAGCAATATTGGTTGACCTTAGACTCCTTGAATAGGCCATGTCAGCAGTAAAAAGCACAGAGCGTGTTCAGTTGATCTGCGTTAAACTCCATGTTAATGTCTCGTCAAGACATGACGCATTTATGCTCAGCTATTGTGACTCTTGTACAACCCTTCACAGAAAACTATGAGTGACTGAAAAAGTGCTTTTGTTTGCGTTTAAAAATGATTCATTTTAGTTAATGTGTCAGTGTGTCGATTTAATTGGAGTCATCCACAAGAAGGAGTACATGTGAGCATTTGTGTATTTGTGTAGGAGGACAACAAAGAGCCAGATAAAGGAAAGAAGAATAAAACGCAAACAGAAGCCATGACGAACATGACAGACATTCTTCCACCTGCTACACAGCCAGTGAGATGCCAGAAGCTACACAATTAAACTAGAAAGCCCACATGCAGCTGTGTAAAAACAAGTTTATTGTTACATTAAAAATTATTTCTGTGTGTCATAAAAGTATCTCAAAATCTATGGCATTACTATAAGGACTAAAAATGCTTTGATCCGTCAGATACATAACATTCATAATGTAGCATATATTATTAGAGTGAAATGGTTGTCAGGTATATTGTAGAAATATTTTTAGGAACACATTACATTTATGGTGCAGTTGGTCTGCTTTCTTAAAGATATAGTTCACCAAAATCACCCTCACGCTGGTGCAAACCCATATTGCAGTCCCCATATACTTGCATTGTGTGGAAAAAGAGCAGCGTTACAATTATTCAAAATTCCTTCATTTGTGTTTCAGAGAAAAGGGAAAGACAAACTGATTTGGGGCATCATGCGAGTGAGTGAGTGAACTATCCATTTTAAAATGAAACGTTCAGGATAACTATGTATTCTGTATTATATTCATCATATGAAACAATCCTTCATAAATAAATCTGGCGGAACCACATAACTGCAGCACAAACCGCTTGTTAAGCCTTCACAAAACTCACAGTTAGACTTGAAATGTGCATTTCTTTAAAATGCTGGACATCTTATTCAAAATACATATAAACACATAATTAGTGTGTTTATATATTGCTTAAGAAAAAAAAAATTATTAAATCTACTCTGAGTGACCTTAATTTCCTTCATTAAAAACATCCCATACATGGACAGGATGGCGAGCATCTGCATAAAAAAAAGTGTATTCTAAAATAAACACTGATTAAAGTGCTTCAGATATCATAATTAGCATTAAAACGGCATGTTAGTTTAAATGGCCTAAAATGCATCATTGTCATAATGATGGAAATGAATCATGGCCATGATAATATAACGAAGGCAAAGGAGAGAAGCAGCACTTCTGTAGGAGTTTTCCCCCCATCTGACCCAGGTCTTCTGAGTGGAGGTAAGATTTCTTCATATTGTTCATTATTAATCAGTATAGTTTCTCTGTAAAAACAACAAGAAGAGTCTGTCAGGAATCAAATGTTCATTGAGAGTTTTAGCTCTGACATCTGATTGGATGAGCCATGTGATTCTATTTTTAATCTATTTTTAAGATAATATTTATATATATATACAGTAGGATGTTATTAAACTATACCACTTGTTTATTTTGATAATTATTAATAATACATTTTATTCATTGAACACTGGTGTCTTCAATCATACTGGTATTTTATAAAAATATAATATCATATATATTTAATTATATAATTAATTATTATAATATACTATAATATAGAATAATATACAAAATATTATATATAAATCATGTTTATTTAATAATAAATGGAAACAATCTATACTAGTAATGTTAAAAAACATTATCAGTTGGTGGAAGAATTGCTTATTTTGATTATTATTAGTCATAAATTCTATTGAACATTGGTGTACTAGTGCTACTAGTATTGTTTTATAAAAATTATCAATATATTTTATATGTATAATAATATCTATATAACATATAATACAGTATATTAAATATCTATATATAAATAAAAATGATACTTTCGTAAAAAAAAACTTGTATGCTTATTTATACAAAAACAAATCCATAAAATACTAAATAATATCAAATGACTTCTTTTAGAAGTAGAAAAATAAAAATCTATGATGATAGTTTTAAAAATCGTATTTCACATGATGCTCAGTTACCTGTAAAATCACTGCAACAAAGACCGCCAGCAGAGCCAGCAGCGCCATGCGGCCCAGACTGCCAAAGTCGACGTGTTTGAGGATGAAAAAGCGTGCCCAGCCCAGCTTATCTGCTGTATGTGGTGGATAACGCATCTTATTCACCCCCTCCATCTTCAGCTGTTTGATCAGACAGCCGCGCAAGTGGCTCAAGTGGTCAAACCCGTACTTGCCATGATAGCGGCCCATCCCACTGTTACCTGCAGGGGGAGTCCAAGAGCTGAGCTACAGTACAGTCCACACATCAAAACATCACATGCATGAGACTCTCTGAAAAAAACAAAAGAAGTTTACTTAAAAAAAAACAAAAAGAACTCACCAACTCCACCAAACGGCAAGGAGCTTACAGAGAAGTGCATCAAACAGTCATTGGCCAACACTCCACCGCTAGAGGTCTCCGCTATCATGCGCTTGATCAGCTGTAATCAAAGAACAGATCTGTACCATTGTCTTAAGTAGAACATGATTTTTCTCTATATAATGAATGAATGATCCTTAAACCTTGTTGTCTGAAGAGAAGATGTACAAGGCAAGGGGCTTCTCTCTCTGGTTGATGAATTTGATGGCTTCATCTGCACCGCTCACTGTCAGGACGGGCAACAGAGGCCCGAAGATCTCATCCTGCATCACCTTGGCATCCGGCTTCACGTCCCTTAAAACTGTAGGAGCTGTGAAGATATCCATGTTGAATAAACACCTTATTCTGCAACACGGAAGTAAGCTATTTTCTGTTAGTGACTTAGCATTAGCAATGCAGCTAAAGTTTACCAATGTAGCACTCTGACTCGTCGTTTTCACCCCCCACAGCGACGCTGCTGCCCTCCAACAATGCCATCAGTCTCTTGAAGTGGCGCTCATTGATGATGCGTCCATAATCCAGACATTTTTTGGGGTCTTCGGTATAGAATTCCTGATCAACACAAATGAAGGCATGTATTGGCTTATTTTACATTTTATATTTATAGAATGTTAAATAGTGATAGATTTCATATATACATGAAATTTAATCATTTTCATCAAAATAAATTCTTTTTATTTGCTTATTTGCACTTTTTATTTAGACTTCACTAATTGCTTAAATTCCAATCCGTTCATATGAATGAATATATATATATATATATATATACAGTCTTTATATGTATATATATGAACAGAGTGGAATTTAAGCAATTATGGCCCACTAGGAAACAAACTTTCCTAACATATATACTAGTAATCCATACCTCAAACTTTTCATTGTTAGCCTTCTAAATCAATAGAATTATTGGTAACTCTTTACAATAAGATTAAATATTTTAATGATAGTTAATGCATAAGATATCATCAACTAATTATGATAAATAATTTATCTCAATAAAATATTTGTTATCACATTTAATGTTAATTTATAAATATGCTATTGTTAGTTCATGTTAGTTTAAAATGCATTTACTGTTAACATTTGTATCAATACAAATGAACTTTCATTCACAAATAACCTACATACATACTTTAATATTCTTCTTGATCTCTTCAATCACTCTGTCTTGTATACTGGGGTCACACAGTATGTAGTCCGGAGCAATGCAGGTCTGACCACAGTTTGAATACTTCCCCCATGCAATACGCCTGTAATGTCACAGAGAACACGTGTTCAAAATCATTTCACCGATTCATTGCATACAAACATTCAAGATTAATAGAGTGCATTAGTGCCCGCCCACTTTTTCAGCGGCGTTGGTTCCGGAAGTATTTTTTCCATTCATTTCTCCCATAGGCATTTCACAAAAGGCTTCGACCAAGCCAGTCAGCTACGAGGTGAATCATAACATTTCAAACTTTTGATTTGAAGCAAAAGTATTTGAAAATCAGACAAAAATTCAAAGGTAAAAGACTGTGTACTTAACGACTTTAGTGAAAGAAAGAACCACAATCCCATGAAGCATTGCAAACAGCGAACAAATTAAAAACGATTGCGAAATAAAAAAATACTAATTCAAAATGTTGATTATATATAACAATAAATAATAAATTCAAGTATTTTGAGAGCATAGGAAGAACGACTTGATTACGTCATTTGGTGAGATCTTTTGGTGCGTTTTACTTATTTCGACTCTGATTGGTGGAATTTTCTGTACAGCATCATGGGTAATGTAGTTCTTCACCACGAATTTCGCTGTTAAAGGAATAGTTCACTTAAAAATGAAAATTCTGTCATCATTTACTCACCCTCAAGTTGTTTCAAACCTGTATGAATTTCTTTCTTCTGCTGAACACAAAGGAAGATATTTTAATGAATGTCGGTAACCAAACAGTTGATGGACCCCACTGACTTCCATAGTATATTTTTCCTACTAAAAATGTTGTAATCTGTTTCAACAGTTTGGTCTCTGACATTCTTCAAAATATCTTCTTTTGTGTTCAGCAGAAGAAAGAAATTCATACAGGTTTGAAACAACTTGAGGGTGAGTAAATGATGACAGAATTTTCATTTTTAAGTAAACTATTCCTTTAAACACGATTCTTTTAAAACTAAGTTTATAATAATGTAGCAAATACTATCGATTAACAACCTCATAGCTCACAGTAAAACTGTCTTTAAAGGTTTCCGAGTTGTCGTCAAAAATCGATTTCCCTATGGAGAGTCGAATGGAGTTTTTACTTCCGGAGTCCGACTGTTGTAAATGGACTGACCGGCATGCGACGGCGAGGTCACAGTTGTTGTCGATGTAGCACGGGCTCTTTCCGCCCAGCTCCAGAGTGGACGGGGTTAAGTGTTTCGCAGCAGCCTCCATGATGATTTTACCCACTGTACCGTTCCCAGTGTAGAAGATGTGATCAAACCGCTGCTTGAGCAGCTCTTGGGTCTCTGTCACCCCACCGGTGACAACAGGGTACAACTCCTGAGATTAGCACCATCAGTATGAATAAATTGCACTGTATACTAATTCAAATGTATATACTATCCTTTTTATTTGGTTAATTTAAATTATAAACCAATTTGTTATAGAAATGTATGAAAGAAATCTTACTTTGTCCAAGTACAGTGGTAAGAGATCCTCCATTACTTTGGAAGTGTGAGAACTGACTTCAGATGGCTTGATCACAGCTGCATTACCTGTCAAATTACATAGTATTAATTATAATATGACAATATTATTATCAATTTTCTTAAATATTGACAGGCGTTTTGTATCTCCACATGTTAACTTAGTAACACCCACTGATCTATATAAATTATAGACTATAAAAAAAATATGATCTGTAATAACTTTTAACACAAACACTTCAAATTTATCTCTGTTTTGCAAACCTGACTTTTCACTTAGTAAACGGTGACTAACATTCTTCAAGACAGATAACAGACAGAGGGATAACAGCTGAAGCTATCTCTGTATATAGTGATAGTGAGTTCAAAAGAGCAAATACAGCATTTTCAAAAAACTTGCAAATAATGTGCATAAGTTAATTCATGCATTATTCTCAAAATGGGACAATAAATAAATAAATAGTTTTAAAATCTAAAGTATTTCTAGGGGTTATTTTTGCAAGTGCTGACATTGTTGATAGTGACTAAGGGAAAGGGACAGCACTGTACTTTGGTCTGTTGGCACAGGGCAGTTTCACATAAGTAGGACAAAGTACAGAGTAACACAGTTATCCTTAAATGTGCTCTTCATTTATGTTACTAAAATGTTTGTTTTTTCCATCTACACTATAAAAACTGAGGAGGAGAAGATGTAAAACCGATTGTTCAGACAAATGCCTCATATTTAATGTTTTAAAGTGGGTGGAGAATGTACAGTCACATACACTGGGGTTCATAAGTCTCAGACCACAATGGTCAGATGGTCACATCTGGTATTCAAAATCTAAATTAAGCACTTTTGACATTTTAAAAAGTTATGATGTAAATAATTAAGAAATATTTTAAATGCTTGATTATATTTAGATCACTAATTAAATCAGCAAATTTAATCAGTGCTGATGAATAACACAATTATCAGGTTTTGCACATTTTTGTGGTTCATGCAGCTCTAGTGCTGCTATTATTAAAGGTGCAGTATGTTATTTCTCAAAGTCTTTGCTGAACATAGTTGATATTTGAAATCAACACAAACAAACACACCCCTCTCTTCATTGCTCAGCCTCTAAAGCTCACCCTCCAATGCTAACCGCCCTGCTCTGAGTCAGCCTCGAACCCCGATCGCTGGCATGCGAGGCCGATGCAACAAGGACAAGGACCCTAAAGAGTAAACACTGCATTCTCTAGCAGTCATCAGTCTGCACAACTCTCACTAGCTGGTCTCCTCACACACGCAATGCAAGAGTGGAAGTCTGTGTATCGTAGCAGAAGCGCAACAAAATAATGCTTCGCGAAAAATAAAGCGAAGATGATGAACGAACGACAAGGAAGCACAAAAAATTAACATACATAGACAAGAGTAAATACAAACAAGAGTTGGTTGTTAGTTGTGTGATGGATTTTTAATAGATAAGATAGTAAACTAAATTTTAATCTTACCATGATATTAAAGGATTAGTTCACTTTCAAACAAAATTTTGCGGATAATTTACTCACCCCGATGTCATCCAAGATATCCATGTCTTTCTTTCATTAGTCGAAAAGAAATTAAGATTTTTGAGGAAAACATTCCAGGATTTTTCTCCATATAATGGACTTCAATGGCAACCAACTATACCAATGTTCAAAGAAGGTTCAAATGTCCGTCTCAATGCAGCTTCAACGTCTCGACACGATCCCAGTCGAGAAATAAGGGTCTTATTTAGCGAAACGATCGTTAATTTTCAAAAAAAAAAAAATATATATATATATATACTTTTTAACCACAAATGCTCCATCTCTGAGATGTGCCCATAGACAGTAAAAGAAATGGACACAGCGACCCCATTGGATTCAACGGAGAAAAGTGAAGTCAATTAGAAGCACTCACTTCCTGATGGCTGACCGTACTGCACAGACTCAAACTGAGCTTGACGACGTAGATGTGACGTGAGCAACCTGTCTGTCTTCTAGTAGCTGTGCCAAGAGAAATCTGAATCATTCCCTTCCGAAACTTGCAGAGACGGAGAGCGTGAGTAGGAGGTGTCCATGAGCTAGGAGCAGGAGCAACTTTTGCTAGGTATTCTGATGAATTATTTTGTCATTTTGCCTCCACGTCCCCCCGATTGCCCGCAAGCTTCTCCTCCTGTCCATACGGTAATTTCTCTACTGTGCGACAGAGAGTCGCGTGGTTATGACGCAATCGTTAGCCTATTTTTACAAAAACTGTAACGGGTTTACATAACGGGGCCATAACGATACAAGGTAATGGAGCCTTTTATACATTTTCGTGTTTCTTTAGAAATAAATCATGGACAAATGGAGTCTTTAAACGCCTCAGATGTAAAGTTATTCGCTGTCAAAGTGACGCCAAAATGAATGGGAGTCAATGGATTGCTAACCGCAGGTGATGGTCTGCTAATCAATGGCGGCACCCGGGGAAGCTTCAGTTTTTTATGAAACATTGGCCCCCTGGATGTGCCACGCATTGCGTCATCACGTTGGAAGGGTCACGCGTCACGTCATCTATCGACATGGATATCTTGGATGACATTGGGGTGAGTAAATTATCAGCAAAAAAATGTTTGAAAGTGAACTAATCCTTTAACAATTCTAACATATTAACCTTACTTCCCCTTTTGGTCTAACATTCTAACATCTGTCCTTTTGGATAGAACATACTAAAACGTTCTGTTCTTTGTCTATTTGTGTTATGGAGAATTCTCAAGTGCTGACCATGACAAAATCAAAAATACACTGTCTGTATTATGTCATGATATATTGAGTAATCAACTGAGTTCTTAACCCTTTACAATGATTTTTTGTTTATGCCAGTACCAAGGGTAAAAAAGTGGGGGCTTGCTTTACCAATTGAACCAATCATATTGATAGAAGGTGACATGAGTTAAATCATGAGTTAGTCACTTGATCTTATTTGTTGTGTCTGTCTTTATCCTATAAAACCTGATGTATTCCATTTGCTGGTGGGATTCTCTCTGAAATTTGTCTGAGAACGTCCGGCCGTGCTTCTTCTTGGGGGAGATTCTCTAAGAACTGCTCGGGAAACTCTCCCGGCCGTGATTTAAGCATCTAAAGGACTTTTGCTGAAGTCTGTCTGGTTATTATTGTTGCGCAGCAGGTTAGTTAAGGGAACAAGTTAGGGATTACTGACTCGGCCGACGTCGACTGAGACGAGACCCAGAGAAACTAACGTCGACTGTAGACGTTCGGGGACGTCGATTGTAGACGAGACCCAGGTAGACTAAACGTCGACTGTAGACGTTCGGGGACGTCGATTGTAGACGAGACCCAGAGAAACTAACGTCGACTGTAGACGTTCGGGGATGTCGATTGTAGAAGAGACCCAGGTAGACTTAGGTCAGGTGCGAAATAGGTTTAGGAAAAATCTACCACGATTTGGCGGGCCATTCCAGGAGTCCTCTGAATCTCCCTCTGTCGGTGGACGGGGACGATGAACCACGTTGTCTTCATTCTGCCAGGGACCATTCCAGACGGGCTAAAATAGCTTAAGGTTAAGGTAGGAAGACAGACTTCACACTTTAAAATGCTTCTAAATTAATTAAAAGGTTTAATTTTGGATTCTGTTAAGTAAAATTTTGAAGAAAACTGGTGAACACATTTAAAATATTTAAGAGTTGAATATGTTTTTCCCTTGGCTATTAAGGGCAATGATTATGGTTAAATTCAACCAAATTGGTTGTGTGAGAGTGCGCCCAGAAAGCTGTTAATGAAACTTTGTTCCTGCAAATAGCAACTTGTCATGCTGGAAACCAGATTTGGGAGGGAAAATACCCCGAGATGCTGTGGTAATGCAACTTTGTGTGAGCACATGGCTTGTGATTTGTTTTACTGGCCATGTGCTTGTGTTTTTTGTCATGTTTGGTGTGGGCACATGGCTTGTCATGTGTTTCCTTGAGCCATGTGCTCACACAAAATGAGACAACAAGAAAGCACACAGCTAGTGAAAAACACAAGTTGCGTGCTACACAGTACAGCAGCTCCAGACGAACAATGACACTCAAACCCAGTGTTACTCACGTATGGAGCGGAATCAAAGCAACCTCTGTGTCTGTTTTCAGGCCTTTCGCTTAGCTCTCTCCAGCGCTGGACAGCTTTTCTAATATTAACACTAAAGCTCTTTCCTGATCATAACCCAATATTCTTATGAGCTTTTATATTTTGTAATGTCTCTCAGCCATCCTTCTTTCTACAGTCTTTCTTCAAATCTCCCTCTTGCTTGTTCTCTCTCCTACACTGTTTCCTAATGCTGCTTGGCTACAAGTTTGTTGTTGTGTCGGTCTGACCAACTTTCAAACAGCGTTTTTCAAATTGTTATTAGTGACACCGGTGGCCGTTAAGTAAACTGCAGCTAGCAACTTTTTTCACACACAACATACAAGAGACTGAACGTTCCCAAAGACTATAGAATTACACAAGACGCGTCACTCGTATTGTTTTGAATGTGGAAAAGTGCAACGCTCAATATGGTGGAATAAGTCCCGCCTTCTAAATAATAGCCAATCGCGATTGGTGAAGTCATCGCGTCACTGCAGCTGCCGTTAGAAGCTCCGGTTCCTATAGAAACAGTCAGACGCACACTTCCACTCGATTACCTGCTGCTATAGCTCCAATGAGGGGCCCGATGGTGACTGCCCAGGGGTAGTTCCAGGCCCCAATGACCAGCACTACTCCCAGGGGCTCAGGCTGGATGTAGACCTGGTCTGAGATGGTCATCATGCTCTTGCTCACGGGTCGAGGAGCTGCCCAATCTTTCAGATTTCTCACAGCCAGGTTAATCTCACTCTCCAGACCCAGAGTCTCATACAAAGGAGTTCCAAATTCACTCTGTCGCCAAATATATAAAGCAAATATCACATAAGCAAACAGAGTTTAGAAGTGGACAATACACAAGTGGATGGGTCACCAACCCTTCTGAGATCCTTTTTGAGGCCCTCTGCGATTTCATTCTGTCGTTCTCTGACAAAACGCAGCAGGTTTTTTAGCTGTGTAATGCGGTACTCCAGTGATTTGCTCCGGCCGGTGAGAAAGGCCTTCCTGGCACGCTCCACTACTTTCTGCTCTCGAGACATACTGTGAAAGGGGAAGTCATTCATTTCACTCTGGTTACAATTCTGTCACATTGAGGTAAACTTCACACAATGATCTCATGTCAAGTCAAGTCACCTTCATTTATATAGCACTTTTCACAATATAAATTGTTTCAAAGCAGCTTTACAGTGATAATAGGAAATTAAAGTAACAGAGATTGTTTTGGCTTTACAGCAGCTCTAGAATAAAGTTATTGTCCAGCTAAAGTTAGTTTTGATTGATTCATATATTATAAGTAAGGGCCAAGTATAACATCTATAATGGTTTGACATCTGAGCCCTTGAAAAGTGAATGTGGAACAAACAAATCTTTCCACAACTGTTGCATAATATCAGAAATCAGATGAAAGCTCATGACCCAAAACTGTTCTTCCTAAAGACATTATGACACAGTGGTCTCTGCATGTTTAAAATGTTTTCAAAATCATCCCATAACATCTATTCTCTTTTAATGATTTAACTTCTGTCATTTCTACTTAGTTTTCAGAGTTTCATGAGCAGTTCAATTCAAAGTGGCTGAAAAAGTGCAAAGAGCTTATCGCTGCAGTTTATAACTTTGACACCACTTTGATTAAATAATCACTTTTCTGATCATTTAATAATCGAAATTAAATATATAATAAATAATCTAAATAAAATATACTACTAAGTTAATAATAATACTATACTACTACAATAATAACAATAATGATTGTTATTATTACTAGCCTATACAGTAGTATTTATTACAATTATGTAATTAATAAATACCTGTAGATGAATAGTAACGAATAGTTACTAATTAAGTAATCAAATGATAAAATAACCAATACTGTCATAAAAATATACAATAGTTAATAGAAAATAATAACTGTGTAAGTTAACGTTTGTACGTGACAGGAATGCACCGAAGAAGTTATGCAACACACATAGCGGGATATGAGACTGTCATACTAATGCGTGCATGCAGAAACACAATGAAATAAAGCATTTATTAGCCGTCCAAAGTGTTTCATATTACAACTCCTTTCTGAATAAGATTAACGTTACATGTCTATATGCGCTTAATCTCTCATTGTCTTGCGCAGTTGCAATTACAAGTTTATAACAGGCTGGAATCGCAGGAGAAGAAACGTGATGAAACAGGTTCAATTTCCTTGTAACGTTACAATATATACACGACATCGCTGCAGTCGAAGCCTCATCGAACATCGATTAATAAGCTTTCGAGAAGGACAACGAAAAGCCTTACGTTTCAGTATATTACCTTCACAGTGCGTCCAGTCCTTTCGCTGTATATGCTATGTGGCGATCAGATAAAGCCTCCGGATCAGATAGCTCAGTTAAGCTGAACGATTGTAAACATTAAACACTACAGTTCCGTTAACAGTCGAGGCTGGAGCGGAGGGGGCGGAGTCTCGAGAGTGGGCGTGGCCACGTCGCCCTGAGGCAGTGTATTTAGGTACAATAAACACACTCACAAAGGATTGACAAAGGATCAGAGCATGCAACGCTGCATTTGGGTTAGGCTATTGCGTCAGATATCATATTCTCAGAATTATGCCTAACCTACTCTATGAGCTTTATTCTTGGCCAATTGAAAAAAACAATTACAAAAAGGGAAGTCAGATTTTGTCAGTGAAATATTGCACAGTTGTACAATGTAACAATGTAAAGGCAACTGTATTAATTATTTTTATGGGTCGAGTCAATGACAGAAAAATGAGACTGTGCTCTCCCAGTGGTCACAAATGTGACTACTTGCATGACTATTTGTCCTGTGAGCATTTATATGAGTAATCTTATATTAATATATTACTTAAATTTAACACATTTTGTAGCTGTATGTGTATGTCATGTTTTAAATGGAGCTTTGATATTAATCTTATCTGTCAGTGGAGCAAACTGTAGTTAAAGGGATAGTTTACTCACCCTCATGTTCTTCCAAACCGGTGTGAGTTTCTTTCTTCTGTTGAACACATAAAAGAAGATATTTTGAAGAATGTTGGTAACCAGACAATTGATAGACCCCATTGACTTCCATTGTAGGAAAAAAAGTCAATGGCTAACGTCAACTGTCTGATTACCAACATTCTTCAAAATATATTCTTTTGTGTTCAACAGAAGAAAGAAACTTATACAGGTTTGGAACAACTTGAGGAAGAGTAAGTGATGACATAATTTTCATTTTTTGGGTGTACTATCCCTTTAAACAGTGCCAATTATACAACAATTTAACACCATGTCAACATGTTCACATGAAAACAAGACAGCTTATGATACATCAACAACTCTTTTTAAACCCTTCAAACTTAAAAAATAAACTACAGAAGAATTTGCTGATCATATTAAACAGTTTGGTTCTGCAAAGCTAATCGTTCAACATTTAAAGCAATACAGTATTTAGGATTTCTTTTGTGCCTTTTTTTGGACTTAAGTCCTCTACATTTTTAATGGTCAGCAGGAAGCAAACCGCATGTTAATTGGTCACTTTTCATGCCAGTCACTCTTAACAGTGTTTTACCTTGTTGCTACAGACTCTAGAGTTATTGTGTGTCATACATTTTTTTAAGAAGCTAAATTATAATTATTAGAATTATAGAATTCAACTAATAAACTGCTTTTCAAATTGAAACAGCAGCTGTGAAAACAGTTCCTCGTCCACCAGGATCTGTGCATAATCTATCATAGCTCCTTCTCTTTCAGGTGGATCTCAGTGGCACAATTTTGGCTTTGTATCAAAAATTCTTCTCAGTAGCACTATACCTCTAAAGTATGAAAACTGGCTGAACTCCTTGAAATATTTCCCCAAACTGACAGACTAAATGGCAGATGTCTCCACATCAAACAAAGAGCCGGCCTCAGGTGTTTGCGGACTGTGAAGGGAGAGGAACACAGCTGCCATGACACGTCATTTGCACCATTGTGACACTACTGTTGCCCTGGGCACAGGAAAAGACAGAAGATCCATTGGAAGGAAAATATATGAATGCAAACACACACATTCCCACATACCAGGCATATACTGTATGGACTCATGCACTGGGTAGACAAATACATTTTGTACAAGGACATCAAACCATAATGTATAGAACCATGATAGCAGGCAGTTATGATATAGTTAATTAGGAAGTATGTTAAGCGTGATGTTGCTATCAGCATTCTTCGTGTTATCTGAGACTTTACCCATTCAGAATAAGCCTCTAATAAAAGTGAGTTATAGCTTTTATTAGAGGATATCATATGCTTGAAACTTGTGTAATTGTATATGTGCACTTGTAGCATGCATCAAATCTTAAAGGCATATTTGAAAAAACTGTACTTGCAGATAATATTAATGAGATAAAAAAGGCCCCTTAAGTATAAAAAGAATACACTTTCATGATAATGTTTCAGTACAATTTTAGGAAGTGCATTATTTTGATCTGTTGACTAACATACTTGATTATAATGTTAGCTGTAGTGTGTTATTTGACATTACATTTAACATTATAATCAAGTAGGTTAAGGTTAAGTTGAAATTTAGTATTTAAAAGCATACACTGTAAATGTGCTAAACTGCAACTTCATCATTAAAAATGTGTAATTGCAAATATATTTAAATGCATGGCAAGTTTCAATATGGCAACACTTTATATTAAGGTGCCCTTTGTTACAATGTCATTTTACATTTAGGCTAAGTACTGAGTAATATTAATATATCTACATGTACTTACTATAGGGTTAGTGTTAGGACTGGGTTTAGTTAAGGGTTAGTTGTATAATTTATTGTTAGGAACTACATGTGTAACAAGGACACTGTAAAATAAAGTGTTACCCAATTTTTGAAGTCTATTTTAGTTGACCATAAATGCTTGTCAGTAAATTCAGCAGTACACTTTAACCATGTTTTAAAGACAATAGAAGTAATTATGAAATTACTTATAAAGATGTAAGTCCTACTTAGTGGGTCAAAAAGCACCCTTAAAGGGTTAAAGGGTCAACCAAAACTGAGAAGTATATATAATAATTTACTCACCCTAAAGCCATCCTCAGTAGGCTATATAACTTTCTTCTTTCAGCCGAACACAATCAGAATTAGAGGTCACTTTCCGGTCGGAACTAGACTCACGTACGGCCGTTACTGGGTGATTATAGTTTATAAAGATGGATATTTTTCGAACAAAAACACATTACTTTGCCTCAGAAGGCATTTGTTAACCCCTTACTTTTATGATGGATGGATGCATTTTTTCGGGCTTCAAAATCTTACCATTCGATCCCATTATAAAGCTTGGAAGAGCCATAGTTATAGTATTTAATATAACTCAGACTGTGTTTGGCTAAAAGAAGAAAGTCATATACACCTATGGCTTGAGGGTGAGTAAATTATGGGATATTTTTCAGTTTTGATTGAACTAACCCATTAAGTTCAACTAATTGCATTTAATATATGTTTAAACTGTAAATAACATGAAATGAAGAGTCTGAAAACATTACATCATTACAACTTTAGGCTACTTACTATAGGCTTATATTACAACATTAGGGTAGAGTGGGGGAAAACGCCCCCCTGGGGTAAAACGCCCCCCACCTGTTTTTCCCAAAATAACCACTAAAAGTAGTCAAGATACATTTTTACTGTTGCTATGCACTACGTTGATAACGGGGATATACAAATCTCTATGGATAAGCTGACACCAGCGACACATTTGAAGAGAAGAGGATTACATGGTAAATGCTATAATTTTCAGATATTAGTAAATAAGTGTTTAAGAGAATATTGTTCTGCAGGATATCGCAGTGATGTATGATAGATGAATAGTGAAGTCTGTAGTTTGAGATCATATGTTATTTATAAGGAATATAATAATATAAAAAAAAAAAAAAAACTCATAGCTTGTGGGGTAAAACGCCCCCTACACTGAGGGGTAAAACGCCCCCCCCCTGGGGGCATAGTTTCTCTATCATAATTACTATAATAAAATATTTCTGTCTATCAAATCCTTTGTTTTACACTTAATGCAGTATAACTATTGTCTGTTAATTTTGCTGTTGATCTATGAAGCAAACTGGTTGGTAAGAAAGGGGGCATTTTACCCCACCTTGGGGGGCGTTTTACCCCACCGCTGGGGCAAAACGCCCCCTTTGTACAAAAATATTTTCAGTGAAAATACTAATTAATTATGAAGGCTGAGCAATTTTAATATTTGGTGAATAACTCCTGCCATAGTCACTCAAAACCGGGATGGCAATTCTAGTCACATTTATGTTTTGTTTCACTGTAATGTCACATTTTCCTTAAGGGGGGCGTTTTCCCCCACTCTACCCTACTAAACAGCCCTCAAATATTCACCAGAAAGTGTTGATACGAGAAGAATATAATATCAACAAAATTGCTTCAACTGAAGTGCTCCTTAAAATAAATTCCTGGAGTGTTGCTTTTCGGTAAACTGCAAGCTGTATAGTGAATAGTGAATTCTCTTTACTTCTGGGTTTTCTGCGACGCATATACAGTAGATGGTTAGGAGCAGAACCGTTAAACAAAAAGTTGTTGTTTTTGCAGGTAACACCCCTTCCCCCATCTCCAGACCGAATATTTGATTTAGCATTAGCTTATTATGTCAACATTCGAAAAAATATATATAATAATAATAATTGGATGTAGGCTACATTGATTTTCAGGATGAAAGTTATGTCTGACTGTGAGAAAAAACACAACCATTTCCCACCAGCCACTTCAAATGAATGAAACAATCATGTAATGTCCTATGAGCAAAGTTTTAACGAACCGAAGAAGTTCAATGATGTTATTTCTCCATATATCCTCCTCCCCCCTACTGGACGCATCAGGAACAACTGCCTGCTTCAGGTCTGCACCCCAGTAGGGTTCAATCTTCAGCAGGCTGGCAGCTTCCAGTCTGATACTGGCATGTCACGTGACCTGTCAGTGGCTGGCTAGTTGTCTGGCAGTCTGCCATTGGCAAGTTTCAGAGAATTCTTTGCTTTACATTTGATGTAGCCTATTTTCAATGTTAAAAAAAAAGTTTCTTCTTAGTTTTTTTTTTTCTAGGCTATGTTAGAGATTTTATGGTACATATAATGTTATTAAATGAATTAACCATGATGGTGTTTATAGTGTTCGTGTGTATTACACTGTGCACCTTCTATTAATATCATTCATCTTCTCTGCTTGTGGATAATACATAATAGCTTAGTACTTTTATAGGTTGGTAAATAAACATTACATTTGTTAATGAAATACGGTTTATTACTGTATCTATAAAACAAAAAATGTTGCCACTAGATTTTTTTTTACTGTAAATTTAATGGCTTTTTTAAGATACTTTCACGGTTTTATGATTCGTGGAATTATTAACTTAAAAAGATCAAAGAAAAGTATGTTTAAAAATGGTATGTTTTCATCCGATTTTTACCCAGATAACCTTCTGTCTACTGCTTTTCTCTAGCCTGGACATCCTGAACCTCTCATTACAGAAGTGGCGTTGCTGCTAATGATGAGGCGAGAACCCATAAGCCCCTACGTCATACAACTATACGAGCGGTTTGAACACACTCGCAAATTCACTCTCATCATGGAGTTCCCCGAACCCTGCGAGAGCTTGCTGGACTTCATCACTCGTCGTAATCCTGAAGTGTGTGAAACAGTAGCACGGGTCTTCATGCGACAGGCTGTGCTGGCAGTACAACACTGCATCGAGCATGGCGCAGAATTTCCCAATATTAACCAACTGCAGAACCGCAGGACCAAACGTCATAGCAGTGTGAGGATGACAGCGCCAGCCTAACAGTCTGATGCCGGAAGTGGGCGGGGTAAAAGCATCTAAGGGGTGGAGATGGGTAGGTTTAGGGGTGGGTTTAGGGATCAGGGGGTGGAGATGGGTAGGTTTAGGGGTGGGTTTAGGGATCAGGGGGTGGAGATGGGTAGGTTTAGGGGTGGGTGTGGTTCTGCAGTCAGACCTATCTCGAATTTCCTGTTGAAGAGAAACTCGTTAGACCTCAAGGTGGTAGACTTTGGCTGCGGTCAGCTATTCAGTAGTGAGGGCTACGAGAGCGACGTGTACGTTGGTGAGCATTTTGGGAGTGTGGAAACCTGAATGTAGTGACGCTTTAAAGGGGTCATATAATGCCATTTTTGTACAAGCTAATATGATTATTTAGGGTCTAAATTAAAAGTTTGTAATATACTTTAATAAAAAATTCTCATTAGTAGGCTCATGTAAGAAAACACAAATTTTACCTGGTCAAAAACAGCTCTGTTTTCAGCACGCCATTTAAGTGCACGCGTCTTTAAATGATAATGAGCTTTGCTCACCCCGCCCCTCTGTTCTGTGCGTACACCGTTTGTAATAATAACACAATAACCATAACGCGTTGTTCATTATAAACGTGGGATTATGAATTATATTGAGAACGTCGTACATAGAAAACATGTCGTAATGTACCCTGAGTGTAAACCTCAGCCGCATTCATCGTGAAGCGTGCAGCAAGCGATTTGCAAAGATTAATATAAATATTAATATAAAGGTTAATAAAACTTTACACTCACTTCTCCTGGAGGTGCAGCAGGAACACGAATAGTTGGTACCGATCCTTTTTTCAGGAGCAGCTTCTTAGCAAAACCAGCTTTACACTGACCCTCGTTTATAAAGCAGTCCGGTGTGTGAAATGATTCGCGCAAACATGAAAGCATTGACGTTGATCGTGGGGAATATTCCCTTCGAAAACAAAACTCAGCCACTGCGTCTTCAGCGGTTCGGATTTAGGAACATCAAAATGACTGCTGTGTTTGTTATTACACCCAAGAACAGAACACCATAATCGCTTAGACGCCATTCTGCTCCAGCGTATCAACAATGTCCGCGCAGACTATGATTGACAGCTCGCTCACGAGCGAGGGCGGGTCTGTGTTGAAACGCTGCTGTCAATCAACAATCGTGGAAGGGGCGTCCGACCGTGTGACGTCACTAGGTCAAACGGCTTGATTTGAGACAGGGGAAAACATATAAGGAGATTTAAAAAAAAAACACTGGATGGATTTTTATCATTTTATGATGGTTGTGATGCCAACACACATTTCAGTACAATCAACTTGTAAAAGTGCTGGTGCATGTACCATTATATGACCCCTTTAAGAAAAAAAGCTCAACAATGTGCAAATGTCTTACTTACAGGAATACAGGATCACTGCCCACCTGAAGTCTTGAAGTCCTGAAGTCACAGAACCCAGATTTCACGCCATCCCAGCAAATGTCTGGGATCTAGGAGTGATGTTTTATGAGATGGTGAACACATCTCGTCTTTTTCGCAGTAGGACGAAAATCATAGAAGCCAAAGTTACATTTCAGAATTCCAACTTATCCAGAGGTGAGTGAATAATATTGAAAACACTGATAAACACACACACACACACACACACACACATAAAGTAAAGGCTCTGTACAGATACAGTTCAAGGTGAAGTATGTAAGATTGTTTAGCTCAACGTGGCACGAGAGTTTGGGCCGTGGTTACTGTAGCAGGCGGAGCCATGGGAAAAGAAATCCAGCTTTAGTTACAGAAGTGAAAGCCGAAATTCGCTACATTTATACCTTCAAAGATTAAATGGGTCACAAACACGTCAAAGTGAACAGAGCGTTGTGATGCTACGCGCTACAAAGCATGCTTGAATACCATACAGCAGGGGTCACTAAACTCGGTCCTGGAGGGCCGCTGAGTTTAGCTCCAACCCCAATTAAGGCGAGACACGGCAGGCAAAAACATCGTTTTTTTTTTTACTGGTCAGTTTTGAGATTTTTGGATATTTGTCTTCAATAACATGTCTTCTTTCAGACTTGTGGTGAAAAAAAGTCCGAAATACACATTTAGGTCTTTATTTTATTACACTTTGACATTTACAGAGGGATTTGTAAATATATTATTCCTAGCCTGATTTATATAACATTTTATTCCAAAAAACAAATGGCGAAAATCATTTTTTTAAGGCTATTGACAGTATTTTCTGATTTACAGGATAACAAAAGTAGATATCCATAAATCCCTCTGTAATTTTTTTCCCATCTAATATGTGAACACAATGAAAACAATTTTTTTTAACCTGGCTTTATCCAATACTCAGATTTATTTAAATAGATATTGCCTAATTTGCATATTTAAACATTAAATTACAGAAAACTTGTAATCAATTTTTTTCTCATCTTAATGTAGGTCAACTGGGAAAGTTTCATGGTGATATCTGCTAGTTAACATTTTTACCCTATTCGCCTGTAGTGTCTCGCCTTAAACACACCTGAACCAGCTAATCAAGGTCTCAATAGGCATACTAGAAACTTTCAGGCAGGTGTGTTGGACCTGGTTGGAGCTAAACTCTGCAGGACAGCGGCTCTCCAGGACCGAGTTTGGTGACCCCTGCCATACAGCATCATCATGCACCCGTTCAGAAAGACACATTTTCATTAAGACAAATGCAACACAGCTTAAAGTATTTCTAATATTGGACCTGAAACATGCCTTCACAAGAACCAGTAAGAGCTGGGTTTGTGATGTTTAAGTTGGGGAAGATGCGATGCACGAAAGGGGCCTTTGCAAGGTTTTTTGGAAAATATGCTTTATTTTGTAATTCTGCTTGACGCCACTAGTGTGGCAGAAACGACATACTTCACTTTTAAAGTTAAAGATGAGGAACATTTTATACATTATATTAATCACGTTTTAGATGCTGTTTTCAGAAACTTTCAGGCAGGTGTGTTGGACCTGGTTGGAGCTAAACTCTGCAGGACAGCGGCTCTCCAGGACCGAGTTTGGTGACCCCTGCCATACAGCATCATCATGCACCCGTTCAGAAAGACACATTTTCATTAAGACAAATGCAACACAGCTTAAAGTATTTCTAATATTGGACCTGAAACATGCCTTCACAAGAACCAGTAAGAGCTGGGTTTGTGATGTTTAAGTTGGGGAAGATGCGATGCACGAAAGGGGCCTTTGCAAGGTTTTTTGGAAAATATGCTTTATTTTGTAATTCTGCTTGACGCCACTAGTGTCGCAGAAACGACATACTTCACTTTTAAAGTTAAAGATGAGGAACATTTTATACATTATATTAATCACGTTTTAGATGCTGTTTTCATAGATTCCAAGTCACAAGACTAACCAGCTCTCTCCTTATTAACCTTTGTACAGAATGCAGGGATCTGATTAGCCAGTGCCTAGCCCGGGATCCAACGAAACGGCCCACGTTAGATCAGATGTCACAACATAAATGGATTAGAAATGATCCACTGTAGATTGGAGAAGTTCAGGAGATTCACTCGATCAGTGGTTTCTGGTGTGAGGAAGTGTAACAAACAGAGTAGGATTATTATCAATTGTCTTCAACTCTGGATTGTTTTGTAGTGAGATTGTCAAATTTGTGTTCATTGTAATGTTCTTGTTATAGTCAAGTCACCTTCATTTATATAGCGCTTTGTACAATACAGATTGTTTCAAAGCGGCTTCACAGTAAACAGGAAAATAACAGAATCAGTGTAAAACAGCTCTTAAAATATCATTCATGAGTTGACTCTTTGTATTGGAAAGGAAAGAACACACAACGCCTTATATATGTCATAAGTCTTATATAAGTCAAAGATTACGTTCAATGTTTAACCTTGTATAATTGTATTTATCTATACAGTATCTATATTTTTTTCTTTCTTTATGTTATTTTATCTGTCCTGTTTTCGTGACATATGTCCTGGGTTTTATTGTTACTGTTGTTATGTATTTGTTACATTTTCTTTCTTTCTTTCCAATTGTCACGTTTTGGGTTTGTTCATGTCATGTTTCCATGTCTGTCATGTGATTCCCTAGTCATGTGATCCTGCCATGTGTTCCCTTGTCTGATGTGTCATGTTGTCATTGGTTCATTGGTTCATTGTTCACAGGTGTCCCTTTGTCTTGTCATTAGTCTGTGTATTTAAGCCCTCATGTTTGCCATGTGTCTTGGTCAAGTATTCTGTAATGATTCTTCTGCAGGCAAGCTAGTAGAACCCACATGCATAAAGCATAAAACAAAAACATGGCATGGCATGAAAAACTCAAAATGAAGACAGAAACATGACCATGAACTAACACAACAGAGGTCACAGGAAACAATACTTGACCAAGACATATGGCAAACATGAGGGCTTAAATACACTAATGACAAGACAAGGGACACCTGTGAACAATGAAACATGAACCAATGACAACAAGACACATCAGACAAGGGAACACATGGCAGGATCACATGACTAACAGGAAATCACATGACAGACATGGAAACGTGACATGAACAAACCCAAAACGTGACACTAACGTAATACTATAATACAATTATTATTTAAAAAAATGTATTCCATGTTATAATTTTAACAGTAAGCCTCTGTTGTGTAGCACTTGTTTTACAAACAATTAAAGGGATTGATTACCGGAAAAAATTAAATACACACAACAGATTTTCAAAAGAAAATTCATAGGGCCCTATAATTAAGTTGTTTTTATGAATTCAATTAATTAGATAGTGTTTGATTAACCCATTAAAATGGATGGTTTGAATGTGATTGTGAAAATTCAAAATTACACATGTGTCCTGTACAGTTGTAGTGCATCACATTTAAAATGAAACATCTGTCTTTATGCTTTTTTTTTTACAAATAAAAAAGTACAATCGCATTAACAGTTAAGCACAGTTAAAATGAAACCTCTAAATTATCTCAACTCAAATTCGGTTATATTTACAAAATCCAATTAAGTTGATCAGTGAAAACATTGGAAATCTTTTCTTTTTTGTCAGTTAAAAACAGGTTCAAGAGAACAAAAATGTCCCAACTTTTCTGGAAACGGGGTTGTATATTGATTATTGCCTGCTTTGTATTTTGTATTGTTATTTGGTGTTGCTCTGTTTATGTATTGCCATGTAAAAAACATTTTTAAGGTCAGTTGCTCCATTTCAAGTCATTCCAACTTAAATTTGATTAAACTGCATGACTTAAAAAATCTCATATAACTTTTACAAAAAGTTGAAACTGCTTAAATTATGTTGATGAGTTAAAATAATGTGAAAACATAAGTTGCCATGACTTACTGATCATAGAGTTTGTACCTTTTTCAGATGCTTACACCACTTTTTTTAAAATGCTGTTTCATGTTTAGACATTTTTCTTTTTTTCTTTCATGCACTGGTCAATTTTGGGCTATTTGGCTTTTCTTATTGTGCGGACTAGTGTTTTTATTTATTTTTTTTGCATCTGTAGATTTCATTTACAATACAAATCTTTAGTCAGAAATCTCTGTTTCAGTAGCACTCACAATTTGAAGGACTTATAGCATTATATGTATTTCAACAATTACTGTTTGATGGAGGCAGAGGGTTTTTAAAATGTGGAAATTTGACCACTTTTCCACTTCGCCTGAACTTACTAAGTTTGAATGTTATCAATGTAAAACATCTTGCAATTCTAACACTTCACTTCAATTGGCAACTGGTTTCAGTGAATGAATATGCTCAGAAGTGCATGTCTTTTTCTTTGCTGCTGACCTTCGACGATCCAATTCAACCATATAATAGGGCAAAACTGACTCAAGATAAACATTACATTTGTGTTTCATTTGCTTTTGTTTTTATAGCTGAAGAACAAACAAGCAAGCAAGCTCAGCCGAGATGAAAAAAGTAATCATACCATAAAAAGTAGTTTAGTTAGTTACTTTTTAGGGAGTAATGCAATATTGTAATGCATTACATTTCAAAGTAACTTTCCCCAACACTGCTCATAGCTCAATACTATACTGTCTGCCACACTCAGTCACTTTTATGTGGCCATACTTGTCTTTGTGAGTGAAACACTCATTTATGCCACTAGAGGATGCACTTATCATTGTGAAAGAGAGAAAAAGAGATGAAGGATGTGAAATGGAACTTACAATTACACTTCCTCTATTAACTTTCCAGATTATTTTAAGATATACTATATATTAGACTGAGACTTCAAATTTTTTTATAGGTTCATTAGAAAAAATATATATTCCATTCCACCAGTGGTGACAAGCCAAGGCATATATAAAAACATTGAGAAAATACGACAATACTGGTTGCATTGGACAGAAAGTTTATTATTCAGCAGTTCTATACTTATAACAAGAACAGTTCATGAGTTAATTCAATATCATATTATATTGATTCATAGTAATATGTTGATCAGAAGCTTAGTTCTAATGCATGCAAAACCATTGTCAGATATAACTGTAATGTAACACATCAGGAATACTTAGAGAACTATTGATAGTACTGATTAATCCTTATAAATGACTTCTAATTAGACAATGACATTAAAATCTTTGTTATTAACGCATTTGTTTCTTATCTTTTTTCTGACATGTCTTTTTCTTTACATCCCAACCAATATTTGCCAATGGATCTTGGGTAAGGCGGGTTTACGTAGTCAATGCGTTTGGTCTGCAGGTCCACCCTGTAGTATTTATCTATAGAAGAGCAATGCCACAATATTAATACAAACGTTGAAAACATATCAATACAATGTGTGTGTGTGTGGTTGGGGGGGGGGGGGGGGGGGGGGTCAGTAAGTTTTTTTTTATGTTTTTGAAAGAATCTCTTACACTTACTAAAGTTACATTTATGTGAATATTTTAAACAATTTAAAATAACTTCTATTTGATTAGCCTATATATTAAAGTTAATTTATGGCATTTTCAGCATCATTACTAGTAACTAGCATTACTTCAGTGTCACAGTGATCCTTCAGAAATCATTCTAATATGCTGATTGGCTGCTCAAGAAACATTTCTGATTATCAATAATATCAATATTGGAAACGGTTGTGCTGCTTCTGAGTTTTGTGGAGACAGTGATAAAAGTTTTCAGGATTCTTGGACTAATAGTTTGTTCATTCTTTGATGATCAAAAGAACAGCACTTACTTACTTTTGTAACATTATGGGCCCTATCTTGCACCCAGCGCAATTGACTTTGTACACTGACGCATGTATCATTCCTATTTTGCACCCGACGCACAGCAGACTTTTCCCTCCACAGATACACGTCGCTAAATTAGGGAATGAACTTGCGCTCCCGGGGGCGGTTCAGCGAAAAGAGGAGGCGTGTTCCGGCGCAAACGTTCCCTGGTGCTATTTTACAGTTTCAGAAAACAATTCCGCCACAGACCAGGAAAAACCTAGTCTAAAGTCAGTGGCACGTTATTCAGATGCTATTTTAAGGGCACATACACTTTGCTTCTCTCATCTACAAAGACGCAGCAGTTGACATTTTTGCAAACCATACATAATTACAAGGAAAAATATTCCACATGAGGGAAATCATTGTTGTGTCCATGAAGATGTGAAAAAATAGGCATAAATCTAGCTTACACATTTACCCAAATTATTATACGCCTGTTTAACCTAAGCTTATTTCGGTGGGTTTCTCCCATCCCCATACAATCTCACTTCTCTGTCTTTTACTGCCCTGACGAGAACGTCGGTCTCCTCGGCTGTGAACCGCTCCTGGCGTGCGCCTGGCAAATCCACCGTTATAATAGCAATCTGCCATGGAACAAGCGCCTGCTCTTAAAGGGAATGTGAGATGATGCTCTGACTGGTTTATTTCAGGTTATGCCCAAACCACACCTATGAGTAATGTAGCTACTTCAGGCCAACCCATTTTAGATTTGCGTCGGGCGCAAGAGTCATTTATCCTGCCGGTATAATAGCAACAGCGCCCAAGATCCGCCCACAAAGTTACTCGCGTTTCGCCTTTGATACTTGCGTTTCAGATCATTAAAATAGGGCCCTGTAAGTGTCTTCACTGTCACTTTTAATCAGTTTGTTTAATCCTTGTTGAATAAAAAGTTAATTTCTTTAAAAAACGTACTGATTTCAAACTTTTGAACGGTAGTGTATGTAATTTCTCTATTGCCATTTGTGATTGAATCATAAAATAGCCCCTTACTTTTATAATTAAGTATAATTATAAAATTATAAAAATTGTTTTTGTTTTTTTGTTTTTAAGTTTTTACCCACCTTCCAGAGTGCACCTTAAAAGGAAACTTTATGTTTTGGATTCATCCTAACAGAATGAACAGAACATTATCATGACCTGAAATACCTTTCTTAAAGAAGAAGACGTTCTGCACAGGTGTGGCCTTCTCTTGCACGACCTCCACATCCATGTAGTCCATCGGCTCGTAGCTCATGTCAAAGAAAAATGGACGTCTTCCACGGCCCTTTTTCTGATTTTTTCTACTCTTCTTTGCTCCATGATACCTGTATAACGCATATTGATAAATGATCTATACATCTACTGCACAAATATACTCTCAGCAAACCTCAATAATTAACACACCTTTCCTCATAGTCCAATCCAAAGTCGTCCCAGTACAGCGAGCTGCTCACTATGTCTCCCCTGGTCTTCTTTCTCCGTCCGGTTCGGCCTCTCCTCAAGCTGCTGGCTGGAGATGGTGAAGGACCAGGGTTTACATACAGTCGGCCAACCATTGCAGCATCTATGGGAGGTTTGATGCCAATCCAGTCTTTGGAAATGAAGCGCGGCCCTTTGTGATGCCCTTGAACTGGGTGGACAGGGAATTTATTGAATTGCATTATTGAACCGTCTGTTTAACAAGGTATGCATGCAAACTTACTGCCTTGAAAGAGCTCAGCAAACACTCTATCCAAGTTACAGTACAGGTTTGTATAACGTGCGAAGGCGACAGAAGGTGAAGACTTGGTCATACGAACACATTCTTCATGGGAAGGCTGGTGTTTGAACTCATATTGGTAGTACTGGTCCCCTGTGGGACAAAGGAAAACATTAAACGTTGAATAAATCCACTGCGTAAGGTGAATAACCATATTTCAGTGCTGCAGTGATGACGTATTTTTGAAGGCCAACTATTAAGTTAGCATCAAACTGATTCCCTCAACAAAAACCCAATAGGATTTTTCCTTTGGCCTTTAGATTGCTGCTGAAAATGCTCATCATGATAATGAACACAACTTTTGTTGCCCTAAATACAACCGACAGAAGGAAAAAGCTAAATGTAGGCTATGAACTACCTCCATGGTTGAATGACTTCAATGTCACCATCACTGAGGCTGTGTTCGAAATCGTTCCCTATACCCTCATTCACTATTCCCTACATTAGCCCACTAATATAGTCCACTTGAAGGAGTGAATGAAAATGAGTGAGTGAAGGCCTGTAGCTTTTGCATAGTTTGTGCTTGCAGTTTGTTTAATAACCATTTGAAACTTGGCAAACTGGCAGCTCCAGCAGAATGAAAATATTTATCTTATACTCTATCATGGAAACTATGTATAAACCTAAATTAAACAAGTTAATAATCACTTTTTATATAAATCACAATTTATACCTGTATGATATTACACTGTACCCACATTGGACCAATGGATGGATGGATGGATGGATGGATGGATGAATGGATGAATGAATGGATGGATGATGGATGATGGATGGATGGATGGATGGATGGATGGATGGATGGATGGATGGATGGATGGATGGATGGATGGATGATTCAGCTGCGGCCGCCATGTTCTGGCAAGATGCTGGAATTCATTCGGTGTGACTCTCACAGTGCATTATGGGTATTATCTAGCTGTTGAGCATACATCGGTTGTACACTCGTTATTACAGTGCATTGTGGGATTGAATAAGTGCACTCGATAACATCCACTATGGTTTCAGACACCACTACAAATGGCTGTTCCCCCAAATATAGCCCTATTTAGGGTATAAGGGACAATTTTAAACACAGCCTAAGATTCCGACAACTTTTTCAGTCTTTATTCAAAAAAACATTTGACGTTTATTGATGTTTATTGCCACTGACTACCTCTGTAGTTGCATTTAGCCACTTGTTGGCAAGTAACAGCTTTAAAAAAATCACAAGGGAGATTACTGATGTGAAAATATCTTGATCTTGTGTTAACCACAGACCTTATTTCAGGTGTTTCACCAAAAACCCATTAAAAAAACCCATTGACTTCAGGACGATGGAACCGGAAGGGTTTTGGCCTACAAAAAAATACATCATCCCCGCAGCACTCTATTATGACCCTCATTTGACTTTCACATACCTTTAAAAAAATACACTTTTTCCTTCCCATGATGACCTGGAGCTGGGATTGCAAATGCAGCATCAATATCATCTGGCATCTTCTCGAAGCCCACAGATATATCTCTTGGATAATCTTCATCCAAGACGTCACCATCAAAACGCCAGTACTTGTTGCCCTGCATTTCAGTATGAAGTTACATAACCTTGGAAATTTTGCTCTAAATATTTTAATTTCTGTCAAATTAGCTTCTTGGTCAGTGACATATGAGTGTCTATGATAAATAAATATTGATTAAAAATAAACTATGGTTTAAAATAAATCTAGTTAAAAACAAATGTGCCATGTTCTTAGAAATGTAGAAATAAAATAAAATAAAATAAAATAAAATAAAATATAAAATATGTGTTTTAATGGGGTTTTTTTCATTAGATTTTAATGGCACATCAAGTAAAAAGTAATAACATATTTCTCTTACACCATGAATAATAATAATTTTTTTAAAGTAAAAAAAATATACATTTTTAGAAATATCATGAATGAATTAAGTTAAAAATATTATTAAGGGTTTTTTAAGGGAGTCGCACCACATGACATTTTACAACCTGAACTAACCTTGTTATAAAAAGCTCAAATTATCTGATATTTTAGAATTCTTAATGACCCTGCACTGTAAAATATTTCTAACCTCCCCAACTCCAAATTTTCTAGTGACTGGTCAGTGGTCACATCTAAACTTTTCAATTGGCCCAAGTGAAATTCTGTAAATTATTAAATTAAATTTACAGAATTTCACTTGGGCCAATTGAAAAGTTTAGATGTGACCGGTCACTAGAAAATTTGGATTTGGGGAGGTTAGAAATGTTTTACAGTGTGTAGGGGTCATCTCTATGACATGAGGTCTATGAGGTCAAAGTAATTTTACTGTATGCATGAATTGCAATATTTTCTATATAATTTTGAATAAATGTATTTAAAGACTGTCAAGTCATTGAACAGTTAAAGAGGATATAGTATGTCCTTTTAGTCTTGATTTTGTATTTGTCTCTACCGTATTTCCTGTCTCTATGAAGCCCCTCCTTCTGATAAGCACAATGTTCTCTGATTGGTCAGCTGGACCAGTGTGTTTTGATTGGTCAAACGCTTAAAGAATGTTTCAGAAATGCCACACCCCTTGATATAACCACAAATTACAGCACACTACTAATGCAACTCAACCAGACCTCCTCCCTTTTTTGCGTATGACTTGGGCTGGAATTATTTAAATGAGGAATATTGTGATGTGTTTGTTCCCAGAAAACTCCTATGAAGGCATTTCAGGAAGTTCAGACACAGTGTGCACTGATATAGAGAATAACTCCCTTTGGAGTGGCTTTGTGCTTTCTAAATTAGCAGACATTTCTCATGCTCAAACATTACACACTTAAAAAGCTGAAAATGTAACAAAACATAATATATCCTCTTTAATATTAAATAAAATCAATAAACAGACCTTGAATATGTAGCTTTTCCCCTGGCAGTTGATGCGCGTGAAAGCAGCATCAATAGGCCCAGAGATGCCCCACACATCCTTGATGAGTTTGGGATACCCAGGCATGACAGATCTGTCATCTAACTCAAAGAAATAGTCTCCTGGAACACAAATGAACAGAGTCTTGTGTTGAAAAACTGTACTTGAACTGAGAAAAAGCCATAGTGATTGATTTCAGCCTCTGAACTCACCTCTGAATGCAAAGATTGAGCCATTCTTCAACTGCATGAATGCGTCAAAGGTGCGACCGCTACAGGTGACGGCGTCGGGATCGGGTGGAAGTGTAGGAGACACAGGAGTGGGAGTTGTGGTGGTGAGGGGCAGAGAGGTGGTGACTGTCACATTCGATTCCTCTGTCGGTGTCACTGAAGAGATCAGATCCTCCTCAGGCACATCAAACATGTCACCACGGGCAACTGAGGAACAATTTAACATTCAATTAGTTGGCCTACAGCATTTTCACAATGTTTCTCTTTAAGACATTAAAAGTGAAATGTGTACTACTTTCACCAAACAGAATTTCAGGAACTTTATACACTCAGAAGAAAAGGTTCTATATAGAACCTTAAATTGTTCTGTCAGGCACTTAGAACCTTTTAGGGGTTCATAACATGGGATGATTTTATGGATCTAGCGTTAATTAATTACTTTTTCAAGTTCATTTTTAATCGTAACTAAATTTTTATAAATGAACAGCTCGTAAACAATATTTTAAGACATTTCTCCTTAGAACCTTTTTAAAAAAGGGTTCTTCAAAATAAAGTCAAGAGCTAGGGTTATTTATAGAATTTTTTTGTTCCAGGTTGACTTTAGTGAAAAGAAACGGATTTTTTGTGTCATGTTTAAAACGTTCTGTTTCATTATCATGGACTTTTAGTTTGTTATTTTCAGTCACGTGTTCCTTTCTTCAGTTTCCCGCCAATCTATCTGTTATTCATTTAATGAGCACAGCTGTTTGTAATGGCTCATTACCATTTGTGTATTCAAACCCTTTATTTTAAATAACTCTTTGTCTGGTATTATTTGTGCACAGCACACTGTTGTGAATTGTTGAATCGTTAATTGCATTCCTATTCTGAGTTATTTAATAAATCTTGTTTTATTTTGAAATCACCTTCGTCTTCCTTGGAAAAGTGTTAGAATACCGGAACACAAATGTATTATGCAGCGAAGTTCTCCACCCTAGCCCGTGAAGGGCTTCCTATAATGGACTTGTCAGTCAGCTTTCTTTAAAGACAGCTCTCAATGAGACTTTAAACCACAGAACTTGACTGGAAGGAGGCTGTCTGGAGAGAGTCTACCCCCGATCCAGACCCAGAGCCCAGCACACCACCACCCCTAACCACGGAGACGACAATGCCAGAGCTCCCATAGACGGAGAGCTTCCATCCGCCGCAAGGACAGAGCCTGTGATGACAGCGTCAACTATCGCCCTGGAGCCGAAACCCCAACATGAGTCTGACCAGGGGTGTGAGCCGACAACTATCATCCCAGTAGGAGTCTTGGTGGAGCTTGACCCAGTGGACTGGCTTATAGACTGGCTTATTATACTCCTTCACGTCTATTGCGATCTCAAAATTCCGGCCAGTTGATAATACCTAGAATATCTAAATCGACTGCTGGCGGTAGATCCTTTTCCTATTTAGCACCAAAACTTTGGAACAGCCTTCCTACCATTGTCCGGGAAGCAGACACACTCTGTCAGTTCAAATCTAGATTAAAGACACATCTCTTTGACATAGCGTTCACATAATACATTATAGACTTCTATAATTCAATATTAGGCTGCATAGATTAGGTCAGCTGGAACCGGGAACACTTCCCATAAATCCTGATGTACTTGTTACATCATGAGAAGAATGGCATCTACGCTAATTTTAGTGTCTTTGTTTATCCCAAGGTTTTCCCGCAGCCTGCCGGATCCAGGCCGTTTCCAGATCTGATGAAGGACCTTCGCCTGGACCCGGTGTCAACGCAGTGCTGAAGTGTCAACTAGTCTCTCCCTATGGAGGATCCCTTTCCCACTCTACAGATAACGCGTCGTCGGGAAAACTCAATTTGCGTATCTACCCCGAATTGATAAAATAAAATTCTGAATCAAAACTATAAGGAAACACCAGTAATTTGTTTAGGCTTGGTTTGTAGGGAATTCCAAACCTGCACACATATATTCAAACGCACATAACTATAGAACCCGTTCTTAATGCGCATCTGAACGCCATCAGCGTTTCTCACAGGTTCGCGTTTAGAGTCTGTGTAGAGAGAATGGTGTCGTCTTGGCGGCCCTAATTTAAAAACAAATGATCGTTGCGACGGAAGCGAATCAATCAAAACTAACTTTAGCTGGAAAATAACTTTATTAAAGAACCGCTATAAAGCCAAAACATTGTTAAAAGCGCTATATAAATGAAAATGACTTGACTTGACTTGACTGAGGAACTGCCTCCCACCCTGAGCTATCTGTACTCTCCTCATCGTCACTGATTCAGCCCTACATAATGCCTGAGTCATCACCCCATATGAATACTGAATTGTCATCAGTGATCCCACACAGCCTCCCTCTCCCACCTCCACTGCAGAGCTCAGCCTCACTTTAGTCTCACTTCAGCTGGTTCCCTGCAACCCTTCGTCTACCCCTCTGACGCCTCCGGCCGCTGATCCCTTCTCTCCACCTCAGCCCGTCGACCTATCGGCTCCTCCCACCCTCGGCTCCACCAGAGACCCTCATCCCTCTGGCTCCACTTGGCCAGCCGTCACCCTGCCTGCGCCGCGGACTTGCGAGCCATTCGCACCACTCTATCTCTCCACCCCTTCGTCTCCAGCGGGCTCCGCCCTCTCTCCGTATCCACCTTGGTCCTCAAGTGCACCTACTCCGCCTAAGCCCTCAGGCACTCTGGCTCCACCTCGAGCACTCATCGCCGCACCCTCGCCTTGGTCTCCAGAGCCAGGGGTGTCACCCATCAGCTCTCCGTCTGCCCCCTGGGATCCCCTAACATTAGCTCTGTCTCTGTCGGTCATCCCGCGGATGTCGTCAGCCCATCCTACACCTTGGCTCCTCCCTCCATTGACTCCGCCGTGGGCTGCGCACTGGGTCTGCACTATCTGGTCACTCCTCCCGTCATTACCACCTGCTCCTCTCTGGTCTTCGTCTGCCTGCCTGTCTCATTATCATGGACTTTTAGTTTATTTTCAGTCACTTGTGTTCCTTGCGTTCAGTTTCAGGTTATTCATCTAATGAGCACAGCTGTGTTATTGTTCATTACAATTTGTGTATTTAAGCCTTTCATTTTGAATCACTTTGTCTGGTATTTGTGCACAGCACACTGTTTTGTATTGTTGGATCGTTGTTTGCATTACTAATCTGAGTTATTTAACAAATCTTTTATTTTTATTTTATTTTGAAGTCATCTTCGTCTTCCTTGGAAAAGCATTACACTTTTTAGTGAAGAGCACAATAAAACGTCTTGGGGTCTTAAAAGTGCTTGAAAGCATATTATATTTTGTTACTGCCATATGTACATAAATTGATGTTTTACCTGTTATGATCTAGTCAAAGACAGAAAATATCATTTCAATATTTAGCATTTACAGTGAAATAACCATTCAGTTTTCAGTGAGGGGGGAGCGGGGCATAACCTAACACTTTTTGACTTTCTCAGTTTGAGTAAATTCACTTGAGGTTCAGAGTATTTATTTTTTCCTGCATTCATTTCACACACATCTAGTAGAATTATGTGGTTTTGTTTTCATTAATTCAGTGTACTTTTTTTTTTCTTGATTTACCCAGAAAGAATGGAAGTGAAATGTGACAACATGCCCCATAGGTGGGGCACAATGTAACATGACCATATGACAGCTTCAAATGTTATCTGATCTAATCAAAAAATATATACAAGACAAACTAAAATATTTTGTCAACATGTTACAACATGCCCCATCTGCGCAACTGGGATTTAAACCTGTGTAGTGCTGGTTAGCGAAGCATTAAAGAACTCTACACTGTTAAATAACAGATTTATTCAAATTTAAATAATATTAGATTTGTCTAATTTTAAATAAACACAAAAAACAGAGATGAAAAATTAACTTCAGTAATGTTCAGTGATATCTTCCAAAGATTTTTTTATAGTGTTGATATAGCAACTAGAAAATACAGAAAATGTTGTCATGCAGGCATGTGTGGAAAGTTTTAAACCATGTGTGTTACAACTAGCCTCATTCACCCCTACCATAGTCGTCACTTCTTCCACAACAAACAATTTTGTAAGTAATAAAGTTTTATCAAAGTTTAGTTCTTGACTAAGAACATAATTAGTGTCTGTGAAGTGCAAGTTTGAGATAAGAGACATGTGATGTGTGAAGAAAACAGCAAAATCAAGGAATCATTGTAAATATATCACTTGTGAACAGCATATTTTATTTCCAATTTCCAATCAAGCTGTACATTTGTAAAATGTGTGAAAATAATTCCTCAAATTCCTGCCATCTAGTCTTTGATTTTTCTCTGGTCTTGAGGCAGGATCATGACAGACCCATGTTTTATGTGCACACACATGGCCTTTTGCTGGGCCATGTGCTTGTGTAGTCTCGTCATCTAGCCCCGCCCTCCTTGTTATCCTTGTTTAGTCATTATTGTTTCCCCATTATCACCTGTTGCCCTCATCATTTGTTCCCTATTTAATCCCCTCATGTCTGCTGTCTTGTGTTGGTTCATTGTCAAACATTGTGTGAGCTACCTGTGAGTATTCCTGTCAAGTGGCTTATCTAGTGAAGTTCTGATCTTGTATTTGCTGTTTGTTTCATAGTCTAGTTTTTGTTACTCTTTATTTGCCCTGCCTATGTTTTGCCCCCTTGTGGGTTTTGTTTTCCCTGTTTTCTGTCACCAATAAACCTTGTGTGTCCTGCAAACTGTCTGTGATTGGGTTCATCCTTCACACTCATAACAGAAACTTCAGGCCAATATTTTTAGATGGGGTGGTTTCTAGATTATTCTGAAAACAAATGGAGAAATGGTTTGTCACACTGTCATTCTGGTTGCTTAGTGTGTATTTCTTTTTTCTTTTTTTTCTCTCTTTTATTGTGTATATGTTGTATGTCTTATGTTTAGAATTTGTATTTAGATAAGTAAAAAAAAAAAGTTAAATGACAAAAAGATTGAAAATGCTATTTAATTGTGTGTATTTAGGATACATAAATGTTTATAATTTTCATTTCCATCAAGGAACGCCATTAAACAATGCATAATTCAAGAAAATTATACTGGAAGATTTAATGTTTATGATGTTTCAGAAAAGACAAAAAAGAGACAGAATTGTTATGTAATGCATGTATATATTGAATTGTTAGTAGAGAAATAAATAACTTTTGGGACTGTGAAAAGTGTTTTAGTCCACAAAGGGCCAAAAGTGCACATAGTTGTTGCGAAACCTTATTGTAAACACCACACTCCCCTCATCTGCCATTGGTCAGTCATAACAGAAAGCCCCTCCCCAATCTCAAACCAATGGTTTAGCCAGTGTTGCTGTGTAGGACTGCTCAAACAAACAGAGCAATGTATGTAGCACCACACAGTAAGTGGGTACACTTTTCAGGGAAATCATCCCATGAATTGTGGACTTGTAGCTGCCTATGCATAATAAACTATAGAAAAAAAAACTAGATGTATTAAAACACACTTCAGCTTTAACAAGCTCAACAGTTCATAAATGTTTGGTCAAGATTTCCTGGAATATGGCCATGATACCACTTTCTACATGGTTGTTTAAGAAATGAAAAGCTAAACACTCCATCAGTTAGGGTTAGAAGAACGTTTACCACACATATAACATGCTAGAAACATAATCACTGCAATAATGATCCAATCATAGACTCTTAAGCATTTGCTTATTTAAATCCAAACCGTTTTTTATTTTTTTATTTCAACATATTACTGTTTTTACTATTATTTTTACTAAAATAAATGCAGCCTTGTTGAGCATGAGAGACTACGTTCTAAAACATCTTACAGACTTCAAACATTTGAACCTAAGCGTGCATTAAAATACAAAAATAAAAGTTTGACATTAATTACTATTTGAATGTGCATCAAGTTCTTACCTTTTGTCTGACAAGTGCTGTCAAAATCCTCACAGCAGCTTCCATAGTACTTGCACATTCTGTCACACTGGCATTTCTTTGTAGGATCAAAGCCACTCTGACAGCGTCCCGTGCATGTGTCTGTGGAAAATGCAATAAAATGTGAATTTTTCTGAAAGTCAATGAGAATAAACCAGCAGTCTAATAATAACAAAGCAGTTTTTGAGGCACTTACCCTCCGCAGCGAAACAAGTCGCCAAAACAAGGGATAATAAAATCACAAATTTCATTTTTAATGCCACATCTGTCAGCAGTGAGTGCCTAAACTGCTCTAGAAACCCCAGCGTGAAAGAACGACAGAGGACAGTTCAGACATCTGCACCGATCGATGGTTCCAAAAGTCACCCTGTTTGTTTAGTCTGAAAGAATCAATAATTAGAACTACAAAGTTTCTCTGTTACACGTAGGCCTGCATGTTACGATTAAAGCCTATATAAGCTGATTTAAAGTTAAGAGAGTTTAACAAAGATGTAACCAAATGAGGTCTGAAATTTATAAGGCTTACAGAATGGTAATAAGCAGGACTGTTTCTGTGGCCTAAATATAGTATTGAGCTACTATTGAGCTGGCTACTATTGATTTCACTGTCTGAGCATCTAAGCTATAGCTGTTTATATTGAAACGGCTGATGTTCAGTTCAGTCTTTAACATTCTAAAGAGAAAAATGAGAGATTATTAACACTTTAAACATTCATATACTGTATATAAGAGCATAGAGGCCTTCAACCCCATTACAGAAATATTTGCATCAAAAGTCTGTTCAATTCATATGACAGGTGTGCTGACCAAGGTGCTGAAATAACTATAACTTTGCTTACTATAGTCGCTGTGAATGTAGTGTCTGTAAATTAGTATCACAATAATTTCTGTTGTTGAAATATCGTTTCATTTTTAATTTCTTTATTTTTTACTGTGCTTGCACTGCATTACTGTGAAGATATTGATAATTCAGCTATTAAAGCAATACATGCAGTCACTTAATGTAATCCATGCAATTCACCTTTATTCAAGAAGGTGGCAATGTCTGATACACGTTTCACTCATAGTTACCGCAGGCAGAAAACTGAATGGGAAGAATCATCAGCAAAATTTGAAATGGCTCTGAGATTTACTGCAGAGCAAGTACTGAACGCAATCAAGTATTAGGCCCTGTCCCAAATGGAACACTAAGCACTCGCGGTCTTCCTCTGAGTCCGCACTTTCGTGCGTGATGCCGCTTTGACTGTCGGGAAGAAGTCTGCTGAGGAGACCGTATTAGCGCGGGCTCGGCAAAAGTGCGCATCAAGGCCGCAAATCGACCACATGGGGGCGCTCGCGAGCACCCTTCTGAGATCTAAAAATGACAAATGGGACACCCTACGGTCTCACGGACTTAACGGACACGCGCACGCGGCAGCCATTGTAAGTCCACAAGACCGAAAGTGCACATGAAGTGTGCCATTTGCCTTAGTGTCTCTGTCACTCGATGGTGGATCTGGTGAAGAAGTGTCAGTGTTTTTTTGTTTTGTTTTTCATTCGTCACATGTCTTCCTTTGTTCCGTTTTCCCATCACTCATTTGTTTCCTTGGTAACCCTCATTAGCTCATCTGTCTCACCTGTTACCTCTTTAGTCTTGTCAGCTGTGTCTCGTTTCCCTGATCTGTTTCCCCATGTATTTAAGCCCTGTGTTTTGCCTTGTTTATCTTCTGATCTCCATCCTACGAAGTGTGTGTGAACCTTCTGTCTGTCTGTACCTGTATATTATATTGTTAGTAAAAGTTTGCATTAGAACTTTTGATTCTCCTTCGTCTTCTTCGGCCTGCACCACACCGTGACAGAAGATCGGGCCGCCAAAAATGGACGATAGGGTCAAAATTATCGTCATGGTTCAGGAGAGCCAAAACTTTTTTCCTTTACCAAGGACTTTTGCCGCCTTGCCGTCACCAGCGCCCTCGACGACGAGAGCCAGAGGACCTTGTTCCGGATCGGGGCCACGTTTAACCATCCCATCGACCTCCCTGACACCACCGGACTGGAGGGAGACTGTCATCCGGTGTCTGGAGAGCGTCGTGCACCGATCCAGAACACAGCCAGACCCAAGGCTTCTTCATGTCATGCCTGCCCAGCCTGAGCCCTCAGACAAGATGGCCGCCACCTCACCGCTTGAGCCTTCAGCCAAGATGGCCGCCGCCTCACCGCTTGAGCCCTCAGCCAAGGTGGCCACCGCCTTGCCGCCTGAGCCCTCAGCCAAGATGGCCGCCGCCTCGCCACCTGAGCCCTCAGCCAAGATGGCCACCGCCATGCCGATTCCTGTTCCCCGTTCTGTTCCTAGACCTGTTCCTGCCCCAAGGACTGTCCATGCTCCCAGACCTGTTTCTGTCCTTAGACCTGTTCCTGCCCCAAGGACTGTCCATATTCCCAGACCTGTTCCAGTCCCTGTTCCAGAGTCTTGTCCCGCCGAGACCGCCCTTCCTGAGTCTTCTGTTCCCGAGCCTGTATCGGAATCTGTTCCCGAGCCGGAATCTGTTCCCGAGCCGGAATCTGTTCCCGAGCCGGAATCTGTTCCCGAGCCAGAATCTGTTCCCGAGCTGGAATCTGTTACAGAACCTCAGCCTGAGCCGGTTCCTGAGCTCCCACCCAGCCTCCCTCTCCTACCTCTTCCCATCTACCACCTCTCAACCCTTCTTCTGCCACTGCCTGTCAGCCCCTCAGCTCCTCAAACCACCTTCGGAGAGGTGGGTTCACCGTGGGTCTGCCAGCCTGCAGCTCCAGCCTGGTCGGTGGATCCCCGGTCTCCGCCTCCAACCTCCGCGACCAAGACTCTACCTCGGCCCGTCGATCCATCAGCTCAACCTTGGGTCCTACCTCCCTCAGCTCCACTTTGGCCCATCAGTTCACCAGTTTCGCCAGGCTCCCTCGTACCCCCGGATACACCTTGGTCGCTCGTCTCTGGACTGCACTCCTCTGGCTACGCCCCGTCCCTTCGCCGTCTTACTAAGTGTGTGTGAACCTTCTGCCTGTCTGTACCTGTATATTATATTGTTAGTAAAAGTTTGCACTGGAACTTGATTCTCCTTTGTCTTCTGCCTGCACCACACTGTGACAGATAGTTTTAAGATAATGTTTGAGATGGCGAATATGTGCCAGTTGCTGAATGTGGGAAATGAGCTCAGACAAGGACAGTGATGATGGTATAAAACATCTGCTCAAACTGAACTCTTCCAAGCTGCAAAAGGTAACAAAAAAGCTTTTTTATTCTTCTGTAATTGTTACTCTAATATCAGGAGAATTTTTATATTATCGCGACAGGTAGAGATCCATCCGTGTTAGATATAGATCCGGGTAGCTAAAGACCCGAATATGTAATAATGATTGTCGAAACATTCATGCATTTAAGGGTTAAAACAATCAAATCATGTTATTTTAAGAAACATGATTAGGTTAGATATTTTATTAAGTAATTTGTACTGGAGTAAACTTAGAATCTCAGATAAGTCGTATGACGTTTTTGTTACTTTATTTCTTTTCAGGCTGTAACTTGATGTCCTGCCAGATGTTATTCAGAAATGGCACAAATGACAAATGTAAGTTAGATGATAATGTAGAATGAATGGACTTTGTCTTTTATTGAGGTCAACTTCCATAAGTGGATCATTGAAAAAAAGATAAAAGTTCATATTCAGGAACAAGGAAGTTTGTCATTAAAGGTATTATCTTGATTTTAAACCATATATGGCCACTGTCAAATTAATTGATATGTCATGTAATAATCAGAAAATCTCAGGAGAACCCTGACATTTGACAAATGCAGATGCCCAGCTGTCTCTGACATGAATTATGACCCAGAGCATGTGTAGAAATACTAAATTCCACAAGGATTCCTGAAGGGGGGTGCATGCGTTCAGAAACAATATTTCAAGACCTTGAGATTATCTCCCAATAGACTGTTTTGGAAGACTTAGTGTCTGTTAGACAGCCATAAAGATGACTACAATGTCCTGCTGCAACCACGGTCTAGCATCAAAGCTCAATGTACTAAAGAAGATAATCTATAATAATGCTGAACAGCTCCATAAAGCTACTGTTATTATGACCTTGTAAATTTAGAGCAGTATCTATGTATTCTCAGTGCCTATAAGGAACATAGACACGGATATTTCAAGCAAATGTTACATTTACTGGATTTACTATCCATATATTGCACTGACTATCAATGTAAAAGGCTTTGAAATTATAGTATTTGGGTTTTATTGGAAGCTGTCCTCCCATCACACACATTAGCTCCAAAGGTTGTGTAGGAGAGATTATGTAACATGAGCTGTATCTTTAAGTAACAGAATTGCTAAAAGAAGATCATAACTTTGGACAAAAGTATATGTTGGACATTTAGCACATAATAGATGAAATATTTTCATTGTATTGGTCAATGGGCTTCAGAGATGAAACTGGTCATTCTTGATTTCATTTTCACATTAAGTCCTTATTAATTACAAACGGAGAGTTCAAAGTCTGTAAAGATGACTAATTCATGTTGATAAAAGTGTAAGTAAAGGCACTAGTCTCAGTCTATAAGATTATCAGGTGTATCACACGCTCTGCTGATCTGTTGATCACTAATGATCTTAAATGTATTACAGTAATCCAGCTGAGCACATCAGGTTTATGCATGAATCAGGTTTCAGGAAAAGACTGAAATTTGTATTCAACATTCATTAACCCTTATCTTAGTTTTGTGAACAGAAAAATAAAAGCCATATTGCTCTTGCACAAGGCTGTATAAAACTATGACATTTTTAAAGTGGAGTTATAGAACTGTAAAAGTCAAACTGGAAAGGTACAAAACATTTTGAAAAGAAAATATGAAGACGAAATACTCATTACGTGGTAAACTAAAATGACTTTCACTGGGCTAAATCATTCAAAACAATTATAAATGTAGATCTACGTGTTTCAGCTACACAACCTTCTTCAGGATTTCAAAATGAATCTGAAGACTTTATGAAGCTATACTGTATGTTTGCTGAATGAATGTGTAATAGCTTTGCAAAGCCGTTGCCGTTGATAATAAGAGTAAGCAAGTTTAGAACGTATACAAACAGAGTCCATGCAGACAGATGTAGATGCAAACAAATGTCTTTCTTTATTACTTGTGCATGTTAAACATGGTCTCAAAACTGGTCTCAAAACTTCTTGTACCTTGTAGGCAGCATAAGATTAAAATCCACCTGTGCACTACCCTGCCGTGCATTCAAAAACTGTGTGCTTCCCAATTACCAACGCACACACTTGTGCTCAGGTGCTCTAATTATACTCACAGAGCCACTCAGTAGACAACAAAAACTTTGCCATACAACAAATGGCTCCTACGGAATGCAATGACAATCATATATTTTGTATTGCTCTTCCTCTGTTAGTGGAGGAGGCCAGACCAGACTCATTTCTTCAGTATCCTGAAGAAAGCTGTGTAGCCGAAACACGTAGATCTACAGATCTACAGTAGATCTTTAATTGGTTTTAATGATTTAGCCCAGCTAATTAAAGGCTTTTTACTTCACCACGTGAGTGTCTTGGAGTATTTCGTCTTCATAATTTCACGTCCCTTTTAGTTTATCCAATGAGCACAAGTGGCTACATAAAGAATAATAAACTGTTCCAATAAACTTGATTTATTGAAAACTACATGTCAACTAACTCTCAGAGTATTAGTAGACTGTAGAGTAGGGTGTTAGGTGTTTGGGTTAGTAGAATAAGTTGACATATACTTGCAAAGTTACTTATAGTCAGTAGAATGTCTGTTGGGGAGCATCAAAATAAAGTGTTGGCAGATATTAAGCAGACAGTTTACTAATACTCTAATGACTGCTAGTTGACTTGTAGTTGTAAAGTAACTCACAGTTAGTAGAATGTCTGAAGTGGGCAATCAAAATGAACTGTAACAAGTTTTTTTTTTTAATGAATTTCTTTTATAAGAAGTCTTTTATGTTCACCAAGGCTGCATTTATTTAATCTAAATAATGTAAAACAGTAGTATTGTGAAAAATTATTACAGTACAAACTGTTTTATATATTAATATAGTTTAAAATGTCAAATTTTCAGTCACATTGCTCCAGTCTTCAGTGTCACATGATCCTTCAGAAATCATTATAGTATGCTGATTTGATGCTAAAGGAACATTTCTGATTATTATTGTCACATCAGAGGATGGTGATGAAGGAAGGAGATGGTGTCACGGTTTGAGTTTGCTTGTTCACGATTAGAGTTTTGCCCTGTCCAAATACCCATACTTGCGGTCTTTGCACTTGTCCACTTGTCTACTCTACTTACATGACAAATTTCCTGTATTTAGCCCAAGTGTTCAAGTATGCGTGAAGACTGCAAGTGTGTAAAGAAAATTTTTTTACCCGATGGGACACACTTATAGTGTTGCAAAAATACGTTGCATTATAAAATAAATGTCTGTTCAGTGGCTGCTATGTAACTAACAGAAGATACAATTTTAAAATTGTAGTGCTTCTAATTACGTGATTAAAAAAAAAAAAAACAGTTGCAAATGTTGTACAAAATACACATACCCTACTCATCTTTGCATTATGGTCTGCAAGTCTTAATTCACAGATCCGATCTTTTGACCATATCTGATTTTTTGGCCCGCCTGTTTATTCACTTTAGACAGGACCGGTATCCGATATCTGTGTTTACATTAATTCCCGCCCAAAATGAAACATTTTCGGTGATCGTTTTACTATGCACATGGTAGACCCTGGTTTTGAATGGCCGTGCTATTAAAATTATTTATATAATTCATGTCGGGTGGTCATGATTAATTTGCCAGCATGGACAAAATAACAGCTGTCATGACTGGTTTGCAGCGCAAAATCTGACGGAACAGATAGCCGACATAGTCCGGAAATAACTTTTTATTTACAGCTCAGATCTAGAATTCTAGAACATACATACATACATACATATACACAAACACCCATCCATCCATCCATCCATCCATCCAATCCATATGGATGGATAGATATTTTAATGAATCAACGAGAGAGAGAGAGAGAGAGAGAGAGAGAGAGAGAGAGAGAGAGAGAGAGTAACCTAATAGTGAAGCTTGTTGGTTTAATTACAGAGAAGTTTTCATCTGATTGCTGTGAAATATAATGTAGCTTTCAGTAGTAAAGCTGTTTTATTTATAAAAGTCACGGGCAGAGGTTTAAAACCAGCTCCTGAATTTTCTGTTCGCACAATTTCTTTTCTTTACAAAGATAAATATAAAGTTCCCACCTCAATAAAAAGCTGTGAGCGAGTGCATGTAGGCACGTCTGCCTCATAATACAACATTAAAAAGCTATATTTTGAATAAACATGACGTAGGTCGGATGTCCATATATCGGATATGTATCTGATTTAAAACCACATTTGGAAGTGGCTCAAATCTGATGCGAAAATATCGGATCTTTCGTGTTTACACGTGTGCAACAAATTCAGATCTGTGTCAGATGTGAGTAAAAGATTGGATTTTTTGTGCTAGTGTAAATGCAGCCTAGGTGTGTTTAGGCCACACACATCAGCACCAGCCCCTGACCAGAGTCCAGAGAGGACTCCTGTCCCAGTCCAGAGAGGACTCCAGCCCCTGATCAGAGTCCAGAGAGGACTCCAGCCCCTGATCAGAGTCCAGAGAGGATTCCTGCCCCTGACCAGAGTCCAGAAAGATTCCTGCCCCTGACCAGAGTCCAGAAAGGATTCCTGCCCCTGACCAGAGTCCAGAGAGGACTCCAGCCCCTGACCAGAGTCCAGAGAGGACTCCAGCCCCTGACCAGAGTCCAGAAAGATTCCTGCCCCTGACCAGAGTCCAGAAAGGATTCCTGCCCCTGACCAGAGTCCAGAAAGGACTCCAGCCCCTGACCGGAGTCCAGTGAGGACTCCTGCCCCTGACCAGAGTCCAGAGAGGACTCCTGCCCCTGATCGGAGTCCAGAGAGGACTCCTGCCCCTGATCAGAGTCCAGAGAGGACTCCAGCCCCTGACCAGAGTCCAGAGAGGACTCCTGCCCCTGACCAGAGTCCAGAGAGGACTCCTGCCCCTGACCGGAGTCCAGAGAGGACTCCTGCCCCTGACCAGACTCCAGAGAGGACTCCTGCCCCTGACCAGAGTCCAGAGAGGACTCCTGCCCCTGATCGGAGTCCAGAGAGGACTCCAGCCCCTGACCAGAGTCCAGAGAGGACTCCTGCCCCTGATCGGAGTCCAGAGAGGATTCCAGCCCCTGACCAGAGTCCAGAGAGGACTCCAGCCCCTGACCGGAGTCCAGTGAGGATTCCAGCCCCTGACCAGAGTCCAGAGAGGATTCCAGCCCCTGACCAGAGTCCAGAGAGGACTCCAGCCCCTGACCGGAGTCCAGTGAGGATTCCAGCCCCTGACCAGAGTCCAGAGAGGACTCCAGCCCCTGACCGGAGTCCAGTGAGGATTCCAGCCCCTGACCAGAGTCCAGAGAGGACTCCAGCCCCTGACCGGAGTCCAGTGAGGATTCCAGCCCCTGACCAGAGTCCAGAGAGGACTCCAGCCCCTGACCGGAGTCCAGTGAGGACTCCTGCCCCTGATCAGAGTCTAGAGAGGACTCCTGCCCCTGATCAGAGTCTAGAGAGGGCTTCTGCCCCTGATCAGAGTCCAGAGAGGGCTTCTGCCCCTGAGTCCGCTCCAGAATCCGCTCCAGCCCAAGAGTCCATCCCAGAATCCACTCCAGCCCATGAGGCTGCTCCAGTCCACAACCCCATGGCTCCCCCCCCCCCCCCCCCCCCCCCAAAAAAAAAAAATTGGGGCGGACGGGACTTTGGATTCCATAGATATGGACAATCTCTCATTTTGTTTGACATTAAATAAATAACACTAGTTATGAAACATAACACTTCAGAATAATCAATTTATTAACATACATTTTTAAAGCATTTAGGTTAATGTTAATTTTTACATATACTAATACATTAACATTTGTATAAATTGACATTAATGCATTATGAATGAACATGAATTAACAATAGTGCATAAAAGTCTATTTATAAATGAACAGTAACAGAATAATAAATGCAAGTAAAAATACTTTATTATTATTTCATGATGTTGAACTAATGCTAATGCTAATCAAATGAATCTACTGTATAAAGTGTTTTGTTACTTGATTATTTCCTTAATCTTTCATTTATTCTTTACAAACCAGCACAATGGCAATTATATTATTCCCGCACATTTAGAAGAGAACTGTGAGAAGCATTCTTTGCATATCTCCGGTGTGAAAGAGACACTATCAGGGTGACTCCAGCTCTTCCATGATGACATTAGCAGTGTGAAAAGTTCAGATGTGCAATAAATAAATTCATTAGTCAGTGTTTTAACAAAACAATGAATTGCGGCTTTAGAAAAAGATAACAAATGGGTTAATCTTTTTTTGTTTGCCGTCTCTTTTACCCTCCCCTCCTTCATTCCTCTATTTACCCTCCCCTTGTTCACACAGTTAATGTTTAATTTTTCTTATGTGACGATGCCTATAAACACATTGATCTAGCTCGACCTTCATCAGCAATCCATCCACCACACACCTGACATCTGCAGCTGAGGACCAGAAGACATGGGACTTCCAGGGATTCCAGAAGATGTTGCATTAATCCTACGCTGGATATGGCTTCACAGAAACTACCTGATCATCTTCATCACCCCTTTACTAATATTGCCCCTGCCGATTGTCATCCCAACTCCGGTAAGTGCCTTTCTACAGGAGTATTTTGTGGAAAATCAATTCAAAGCCATTGAACATGTTAACCAAAATAGTTTCTTTATGCATCTACATTTTGTGTATGTGAATTTGTAATAGCCAAATGACTGAAATATATCAATGTGATATCGGAACATTTAAAAATAAAATCTCATCATCAGCTGAATGATGGCTGAAAACCTCACTGCGCTTATTTATGATCTGTGGAACACTATATTTACACAGCTTGCGGAGGTCATCCTCAAGTCACAAACAAAGAAAATGAAGCCATGTGGCCCACTGTTACTCAACATCTTGAGACCCGGTTACTCTGACCTTAAGAACATCAGCTGAAAAAATAATGCACAAAACTCTACTCTCTATTTCAATCAATTATTGAAATGGTAATGTTAACCCTTAAACGCATACCTCGGTTCTTTAGTGACCTGGGACATCATTCACTACCGTCTTCCTCATCCATTTTTTTAAGTTAGACATCAACCTTCTTAGTATTCCTCAATTAATTCATTATAAACAATATAACAAGAAAAAAAAACAATTATAAAAGAATGGCTGTTTTCCTATTCATTTCCTATTCATTTTTTGTAAAGAGGTTTTTTGCATAACGACCCGAGGTGTGTAACAGTGTAAATATATTTTTCCGCACAACAATAATTTAATCTTTTATGACTGAAGAAGTGTAATTCACTTTTATTCCACAAGGTGGCAATGTCTGAGACACAATGATGAAGTGACGTTTCACTCATAGTTACCGCAGACTGAAAACAAAAGAATAGGAAGTATCATCAGCAAAACTTGAAATGGCACAGCGATTTACTGCAGAGCAAAAACTGAACACAATCAAATATTAGTGTCACTGTCACTTTATGGTGGATCTGGTGAAGAAGCCGTCAGCGATCAAAATATTGATTTGATGAATAGTTTTGAGAATGTTTAAGATTGCAAAAATGAGCCAGATGCTGAATTTGGGAAATGAGCTCTGACGAGGATAGTGATGATGGTATAAAACATCTGAACCCTTCCAAGCTACAAAAGATAACAAAATATGCTATTTTTTATTCTTCTGTGATTGTTATTCTAATATCAGGAGAGTTTTTATATTATCGCAACAGGTAGAGATCCATCCGTGTTAGATATAGATCCGGATCGCTAAAGACCCGAATATGTAAGAATGATTGTCGAAACATTCATGCATTTAAGGGTTAATAAAAATAAAAAAGAATGATCAGACATTTAAGACCCCCTAAAGTGGCTAAACTATTACTATTAGTGTTATTTTTTGTATTTCTTTTGTTTTTTTAAACTACACTAGATAGAATTGAGCTACACGATCCATCATGCACCACAGCACATTCATAGTCTTATATTACAATGTTTAAAGGTCCACCAAACACACACACACACACACACATTACAAACTTTCAGAATTTCATCTTACTTTTTAGCCATATAAATATCAGAAACTGCACCAAATTTGTCTAAAGCTTCTGTTCCATTAAAAAAAGACTTATTTCATTTTTCAGGCTTTACATGGCTAAACATACACAGCCTTTTCTCAAGTAATAAAATTCTTCCATAAAATAAAAGCATCCATAAAAGTAAATGAATTCAAAATAGTTTACAGTCGTTTATGTTCAAGGGTTAGTTTTATCAGCTTTCTGAGAATGATCGATGTGTCTAAATAGGTCTTCAAGAGATACAGTAGTGACCCCTGGAACTTGCACTAGATGTAAGAGATAGAATCAAATCCCACCCTTTCCTCCCCTTTGACAAGCTAAGATGAGAGGATTGCCATAGACCTGAGATCACATCTTAGATGTGCAATGCATCTTATTCACATCCAATAATTCTCTTCTACAGAAATGAGCCCTACTGCTACGTGAACAGGTGATGTATTCCCTTACGTTTTGACACGTATGACTATTGTGTTCTTCAGGAGGCGAGATGTGGTTATGTCATCATCCTGATGGCACTGTTCTGGTGCACAGAGTGTATGCCTCTCGCCATCACTGCCCTGCTGCCCGTCGTCCTCTTCCCCATGATGGGCATCATGGAGTCTGAAAAGGTATTGTTCAAAAAAATATTCCATGATTAGCATTTTGTATTAAAAAAATTCTTTAAATACTTAAGTATCTATCTATCTATCTATCTATCTATCTATCTATCTATCTATCTATCTATCTATCTATCTATCTATCTATCTATCTATCTATCTATCTATCTATCTATCTATCTGTCTGTCTGTCTGTCTGTCTGTCTGTCTTTCTGTCTTTGTCTATCTATCTATCTACGTATCTATCTGTCTGTATCTATCTATCTATCTGTCTGTCTGTCTTTCTGTCTATCTATCCATCTACGTATCTATCTGTCTGTATCTATCTATCTATCTATCTATCTATCTATCTATCTATTACAGTTGTCCTCAATCGCTTTCAATTCTCAAATAAGATTTTTTTTCGCATCGTATTCACAAAACTTCTTAAGGCTAGAGAGGTAGCTCCTAACTTGCCGATTTAGGAAAACTCTTAGTGGTAAAATGTTTTGTGAATATGGCCCCTCATCTCTGAACAGTTAGTTTCTTGTTCACATCAGATTCGAATTTCTTATTGAATTACAATTTAAATTACATGTGTTTTGGCACATGTGTGCAAAAGAGTAAATACAATTTTCTACAATTTGCACAATGACTAAATGCACATGGCTTGTTGATCAAAACTGATGAGTTGATTCTCAGTTAAAGGGGTGGTTGATTATGATTTCACTTTTCTAACTTTAGTTAGTGTGCAATGTTGCTGTCTGAGCATAAACAACATATGCAAACTTACAATGCTCAAAGTTCAAAGCAAAAGGAGATATTTTATTTTAAAGAAGTTGCTTATTAAGGAACTACACGAGCTTCCTCCTGGGTTAGTGACATCACAAACGCTAAAACGTATATAAACCCTTCCCCCGGGAACGCGATTTATAGATTATCAAGACAGAATATGCTAATCAATGACAAGGAGATAACTACACATAAGCTATATAAATTCATCAACTAACCATTCAGAAATGTTGTCTACATGTTGTCACTTCTTCTTCAGTCTGTCCGTATTTGTCCGACTCCGGTTTAAACATAAAAGGCTAAAGGTTTTTTTCATTTTCAGTACATGTCTGTGTGAGGTAAAATGACACAAGCTGTTGAAGCTCCGCCCTCTGTGCCGGGAGCAGCAGCTCATTTGCATTTAAAGGGACAAACAATAAAACTGTGCGTTTTTGTTCAGCCTCCAAAAGTAACAATTTTAACATGCTATATAAAAATATCTGTGGGATATTTTGAGCTAAAACTTCACATACACACTCTGGGAACGTCAAAGACTTATTTTACATCTTGTAAAAAGGGCATTTTACCACCCCTTTTAAACTGTCAAACTCTTCACAACATGTAAAAATGTTTTCATCGTGTGAGCCATCACATGCAAAATGATCAATTGAGTGATCAAAATCTGTCAGACATGTTAAATTCCATGAATGTTTGTAATGTTGTAATGTAATTTGGCAAATAATGTAATGAAATAGGAATCACAATCTTATCACCAACATTTTTGAAAATAGAGGAACATCACAACTCTGAACAGCAGCAGCTACATCAATGCTGTATTTGTATTTATACAGTATACATTTTTGTAGAAATGTGTTATATGTAAACTGAAAATTATTGTCTTTGAAGAGCAATAGGAAGAAATGTGAGATATGTGTCAGAGACAGACATAATACAGTGTGTAAAAATGAACAAGCAACTGTGAATTTTAAGTTTACATGTAACACATTTCTGCAAAAATAAATGTACTGTATATAAATACAAATGTTCATTTACTTTTAGTGTGCAACATTATTGATTTTTCCCAGTTAATATTTACATACTGTCTGAATCTGTATTTAAAAAGCTCAGTGTAATACACAGACAAAACATTCTTGTATAGTATAAAAGCAGTTAAAAACACAAAATTTGTGTATAACACATATTTCCATAGAGAAAAAATAAATATAAACATTTTGACCAGCATGGCTCACACAATGATAAAAACACCTTTTATTTTGGTGCCATTGGCCAATTTACTGACACAATAATAGATTTTGAAGCATGAATTAAATGGTTTGGGTGAGTTACTTCATTTTGCAGACATGCATTAGAGTTCTGATGTTCCAACAAACAATTGTGACAATTGAGCTTACAGTTTAGAGAATGTTAAGACTGTTTCGAAAAATGTCCCAAAGCGATTGAGAAAACTGTATATAACTAAACATAATGGGCAAGCAAACTACTCGCATAACAATTGTTATATAGTTATCATAAGAGATTATCAGTTTTATTACTGTAATCGCAAGCACAAAAGCCATGGAAATCTACTTTAAAGTAATGACTGATCACATGCCCCGAGAGATTTACCTTCATCAGCATGAAAACTATTTGTACAAGCGTTATCTCTAATGATTTGAGAACTTTATGGGCCATAAAAGCAGTTTTTATGAACACCTTTGAACATGTCACCAGCCAAACTGTAATATATCTTTATTTTCCTTATCTTTCCTTCTTTGACTGATTTTAGACACTCTAAAATCTAATGAGTCTGTCAATAAGGAAATACAACCACAGCATACCGTGCTTTGTTCCTTATCCCACAATGCAATGCTCTCAACTTGACTTTCCATCTCCCAAATGAATGGTTATGAACATCTTGACTCTCTTTCTCAGATTGCCAACACATTTTACACAAAATTTGATTAAAAATGCTTATTTCTAAAAGGTTTACTTGATTCTATTTTTTTTTTTTTTTTTTACGTTTAACCATTTTGTAATGCATACAGTTTCACATACTATTTTTGCCACTTCACTCACAAAACTTTTGTGTTCTCTCGCAGTAAGAGAACTTCTAATAGTCTAATGACTGGTAGCTGACATAGTTACAGTTAGCCAACTTAAAGTCCCCCTGTGGTAAACAATCAAGCTTTTAATGTTGTTCATACAGTATGTCTATGTGGTGTTTTTAATATGCTTTAAGGTAAACCATGTACATATTCATAAGTCAATGCCATTGCTGATTATTGTGGCGAGCACGACGAGGTCGAGGGCCGTGGGAGGATGGCGCGAGGCCGGTGGCGTGATTGATAATGAGTGACATGTGACGCACCGGTCTCGCATCTCTCACGGAGGAGCGGAAGCATTAGCATAAAGGAGGAGCGACGACAGTGAAGAGCGAGAGACCGGTGCGTCGCGCACGTGTCACTCATTATCAATCACGCCACCGGCCTCGCGCCATCCTCCCACGGCCCTCGACCTCATCGTGCTCGCCACAATTATTTTCTCCTTAAAACTGCAGTGAACCAAAAGACAGTCTCGAAAATGCGGTTTGAAATCGCTAGTGTTTCTGACATCACAAACTACCTTGTAACCAATCACGTCAACGTATGATGAGTGGATCTCAGAGCTGGTGTGAGTGAGTGGACGCGGGGATAATTTGCATATTCATCATTGAACCGCGTATACTAAATGAGGCAAGGGTGTAGAACATTCAAGCTATTTTAAGACATATCATAAATATGTCATTTTGGTGATCAAAGATGAGTTTTAAGGTATACAATTACTGACTACAGGGGGACTTTAAAGTTAGTAGTATGTCTAAAGTGGACCATCAAATAGCATTACCTAGATTTTTCATATTATTTCCATCACAAAGGTTTTGTGAGGGAACGCAGTTTTTTGGGGTGAATGCAAAAGTTTTGCATGAGAACACAAGCATTGAAATATATGTTTTCCCTATTATCATATCAGTTTGGTGGCTCCGTACACACTGTGTATACATGTAACACAACCCATGTTGACCAGAAATATGACATTAAGGCCCGGTTTCACAGACAGGGCTTATATTAAGCCAAGATTAGGCCTTAGTTTAGGACATTTAAGTAGTTTTTATAAATGTACTTTAGAAAAAACATTTCTAGTGTGTATCTTGAGACAAAACATATTTTAAGCTATCCCAGTGCAAGTTGCTTTCAGTTAAAACAGCTCAAACATGCATTTTAACCTGGGACTACACTTAAGCCTTGTTTGTGAAATCGGGGGTAAGTGTGTTACTTTGTGTTTCAGGTGTGTGTTCAGTACCTAAAGGACACCAACATGCTGTTTATAGGGGGTCTGCTGGTGGCTATAGCTGTTGAACACTGGAATCTCCATAAGCGCATCGCTCTGAGTGTCCTCCTGGTAGTTGGAGTTCGGCCTGCTTTGTAAGATCACACACGATGAAATCGTACGCTTCATTTCTGTCTCAATCACACACTCACCTGTTTTTCACACTCACTTCTGCAGGCTGATGCTGGGGTTCATGATCGTAACAGCCTTCCTCTCCATGTGGATCAGCAACACGGCCACCACAGCCATGATGTTGCCCATTTCTCAAGCTGTTCTCGAACAGCTCAGCGCCACAGAAGCAGACTCTGATGAGAAAGAGCTGAGGGAAGGCCAAGATAATCAAGCGTTTGAGTTGACCGAGGTCAACATCAAACATCCTTTGGACAACGCCACTGGAGACAAACCCAACGGTATGTCTGACGTGTTGACACTTTTAAACTTTATTTTATTATCTTATAACGTTAACCTGTACATTATCTTAAACATCTCACAAGGCTTCAAAACTTTTACGAATGTAGTATGTGAAGCTTTGTTACATCAAGCTGTGTTTAATATATGATGTTACGGGCCAGTTTTATAATGTAGGTTTAGTGTTTGTTTAATTATTTAAACATTTGCAATAGTTTGGGCCGTGTTCTCATTGCCTTGACACCATTTTGACCGGCAGTTGGCAGCCTATAGTGCTTTGAACTCTTCGAAGGAATGAATCATTTGGCAAAGAATTTGGTTTAATTGATTTGGAGTTTCGAAAAGCTCATTTTGACTACAGTCGATAACTAAGACGCAAGAAAAAGCGACTCAGTGTGATTTGAGAGAAATGACAGTACAGCCGTTGTTACACCAAATTCTGTGACCTATCAAATTCTGTGACTGTAGACGGCTGTTGTAACCCTAACCCAACCTTACCCCTACCATTAGCACCTACACTGTAAAAAAAAAGTTGCTGCCTTAAATTTTTAAGTACACTCAACTTGGGTGTTTAATCATTTCAACTTAAATTACATCACATCTTGTATAACTTGTATGAAGTTGAAAATTGCTTAACTTATTTTTAAGAGTTAAAGCAATGTAAAAACATATGTTGTCAGAACTTATTGATCATTTAAATTTACAGTGTAATACGGTCACAGAATTTGGTGTAACACCGGTTTAAGTCACACGAATGAGCAGAACAATATACAGCATTTCCACTATTAACCAATCAGTGGTAATAACACACAGTCTTAAAACTTACATCCCACCTGTTCTTAATCTTGACAGTCAATCCAGATCTGGAGGCAAGAATCAATTCACTCTCTGAATGCAGGAAGAAAGAACGTGAAGCGAAGTACATTCGTCTCTTTAAAGGAATGAGTCTATGCGTGTGTTACTCCGCCAGCATCGGAGGAACTGCCACCCTAACGGGCACCACACCAAATCTCATTCTCAAGGGCCAGATGGATGCGTACGTTTGTCAAGTTTCCTGTCATGACTCTGATCTGTGTTGTATAAAAAATTAATTAATTTCTTAAATGATAAAATCATTCCCATCATTGTTTTGGTCATAATAAATGTTATAATTATTCAAATATTTTTCTCTTTAAGATTATGCATGGTTGTGCACACAATCTGTTGGACCTACAACATAAAAATGTGCATACAGTACTGGAGCCAAATTATAAACTGCACACACATTTGCCCTTTTTTACAGGATTTTTCCAGAAAACCATGGCGTGATCAACTTTGCCAGCTGGTTCGGTTTTGCCTTTCCTAACATGTTGCTGATGCTGGTGCTGTCTTGGCTTTGGCTGCAGTTCATGTACTTAGGTCTTAAGTGAGTAACTTTACTTTAAATACGTTGTGTCCTAGACATACATTGAGTGTTTTTAGCTAAGACCATTGGTTCTCAACTCTTTTGACTCAAAGAGCTCCTATTATTCAATACAATTGTTAAAAAAAAACAATTTTGGCTAAAAGTATTTCTGGCATTTCTGCTGTAATTATGATAATGCTGCTTAATTTCAGACCTTTTTATTACCAAGATTCTGATTCTGTATATTACTTCGATAGATATTAGGGGGAAAAGAAATAGGATTTCATGTTGATTTTTGCATACGTTAGTGCTGTCAAATCAATTAATCGTGATTAATTGCATCTAACATAAACGTTTTTGTTTACATGCGTCGGTATATATTATTATTATTTTAATATATAGTGTATAGATATGTGTGTGTGCGTGTGTCTTTATATACATATACAAATATATATATATATATAAATATAATGATAACATATACACACACACATATATTATGTAACTTTTATGTTAGATGCGATTAATCGCGATTGATCGATTTGATAGCACTAATATATAACCATATAAATTTAATTTAAATAATCATATAATATCAAATGATGCCCTGTTGAAAGTTTGAGTTGAGTAGATGTACCTATAATGGAAACAGCTGGTCATGAAATGTTATCTCAAAAGCAGCTTACAATATAATTTTAATGACCTGTTAATGTTAATCTGACGTTTTTAAGGTAGAAATCTGAGGTTGGTTTAAGCATTCTTTCATTCATTGTTTGGTGAATGTTTCTCCCCAGTTTTAAAAAAACTTTTGGCTGCGGTTCGAAGAATGAGGGAGACAAAGACGCTTACAGAGTGATGAAGAATGAATATAAGAAGTTGGGTTCGATATCTTTTGCTGAGGGCGGAGTGCTTGTCATCTTTGTGATCCTGGTGATCCTGTGGTTCACACGAGAACCAGGCTTCATGCCAGGCTGGGCTACCGAGCTCTTCAACAAAAACGGACAGTGAGTACACTTCACCCCAAAACTTATAGCAATAGTTTACTTTTAAACAAATAAAAATGAAAAGTTTTGGTCATTGCATTTGAATTTCTTCCAATTTTCTCTTTGTCTCCGTAAAGATATGTCACCGATGGCACTGTGGCCATTTTCATGTCAACCATGTTCTTCCTCATTCCATCTCGGATAGACTTTCTCTATTCGATCAAATCTCAGGATGAACATGATGAAGAAGCTGAAGGAGATGAGCAGGAAGGTAAAGTGGCTCTGCTTTCAGAGTATCCGCACAGAATATTTATCAGTTTAAACCAGGTCTTAAACCAGAGCTACTGGTCCATCTGTTTTATAAAGGAGGAGCAAAACAGGAAAAGAAGAAGAAACTGAAGGGTACGCCCACTCTACTAAACTGGAAGGTGGTGCATGATCGCATGCCCTGGAACATAGTCCTGCTCCTGGGGGGAGGATTTGCCTTGGCAAAAGGAAGTGAGGTAAGAGGATGACAGAATGACACATTAAAATGGCAGTAAATGTACATTCATTAGTCTTTTATGGAATTACAGTTACAAGTAGATTTTTTTTTACATTTTCTGAAGAAAAGGAGAAGGTTCTGTGGGGTGCTGCTCACCCATGCGAAACATGTCGACACAAAGCTGGGAGATTTGGATGGTTGCTAGGGTCTTTTTATTGAAAAAAAAAAAAGTTTAATAATGTGTTTTATCATGTGTAAAATGGTAAATGTTAGACAAGTTACGTGCTGAAATTGAATAATATACATGTAATGTAATATAATGGGTAACACTTTTGATATTCCACTTCAGACATTCTATTAATTGTAAGAAACTTTGCAACTACAAGTCAACTAACAGTCATTAGAGTATTAGTAGACTGTCTGATATCTATTGATGCTCCCCAACAGACATTCTACTGACTATAAGTAACTTTGCAACTACGTCAACTTATTCAACTAACCCAAACCCTAAGTCTACTAATATTCTAGTGAATGTTTGTTGACATTTAGCTGCCCCTATATATATATATATGTATATGTGTGTGTGTGTGTGTGTGTGTGTGTGTGTGTCACTACTAGTAATATGTGGATGTGGAGTTTCGTGATGTGATGTGGACATTGTGGAGTGATGCGATGTGATGTGGAGCGATGTGGAGTGATGTGAAGTGAAGCGATCTGAAGTGATGTGGAGCGATGCAATGTGATGTGAAGCGATCTGAAGTGATGTGGAGTGATGCGATGTGAAGTGAAGCGATCTGAAGTGATGTGGAGCAATGTGATGTGATGTGAAGTGAAGTGAAGCGATCTGAAGTGATGTGATGTGGAGTGATGTGATGTGAAGCAACCTGAAGTGATTTGGAGTGATGTGATGTGAAGTGAAGCGATGTGAATGTGAAGTGATGTGGAGTGAATGTGAAGTGAAGCGATGCGATGTGATGTGGAGCGATGCGATGTGGAAGTGAATGTGAAGTGGAGCGATGTGGAAGTGAATGTGAAGTGGAGCGATGTGAAGTGAAGTGAAGCGATCTGAAGTAATGTGAAGTGAAGTGAAGTGAAGTGAAGTGATCTGAAGTGAAGTGAAGCGATGTGATGTGATGTGATGTGATGTGATGTGATGTGATGTGATGTGATGTGATGCAACCTGAAGTGATGCGATGTGAATGTGAAGTAGCGATGTGGAGTGAATGTGAAGTGAAGCGATGTGATGTGAAGTGATGTGGAATAATGTGATGTGATGTGATGTTTGTGTAGGAATCTGGACTATCGGTGTGGTTGGGTGAAAGCCTGGCCCCTCTGCAGAGCATCCCACCCTTCGCCATCTCCCTGATCCTGTGTTTGCTGGTGGGAACGTTCACAGAATGTTCCAGCAACACGGCCACCACCACGCTATTCCTGCCCATTCTTGCCTCTATGGTGAGTACACAGCATACAGAAACCTACCAAACCAATTCTACAGCTTAAATTACACACATTCATTCGACCTTAAAGTGAATTTCGAAGCTGAAGTGTTTAACTTGCCAACAAGTATGGAAGTGGTAATAATGCGTAGTCTCTGTTCTCAGGCCACAACTATCGGGCTCCATCCGCTCTATGTGATGCTGCCCTGCACGATCAGCGCTTCGTTGGCATTCATGCTTCCTGTCGCCACTCCTCCCAACGCCATCGCTTTCTCTTATGGCAACCTCAGAGTCGTGGACATGGTATGGTTAACTACATTTTATATGAGTTTTGATGTTCCATTGGATTTTATAAACCTTAAGTGGGATTTGCATGTGAAAATACAATTTTGGGGACATTGTATATGGAAAAATCAGTGGATAATTGTATTTTCCTTCTGTCTCCAGGCACAGGCGGGCTTCATTCTCAACATCATTGGCATTCTGTGCATCAACCTCGGCATCAACACATGGGGAATGGCCATGTTCAACCTAGGAACCTTTCCCACATGGGCCAATGGCACAAATTCCACACATACACCATGAACGTCTTTACATAGAATTCTTTGGTTTAGTGAGAATACTGAAGGGAAAGAAAGGGGAGAAAGGAAGCTAATCCAAAAAAATGGCATCATCAAATGCACAAAAGTGTCAGTGTGCAGTATTAGAGTGTGTAGCCCTATGGAGCAAAAGCTTAGTTTTTCTCAAAACCTCTTGAAACGATCTTTTCAAGCCCTAAATGAAGTGGCCAGTGAGGATTTACAGCCTCCATTTAGTGTTCAGAATTATGCATCACTTATTTACATATTTAAAGTCACTCAAGTATGAGGACTGTGTAAATGTGAGTTGGCTCCATGTAGCGCATTTTGCCCCAATGTGGCTCAAATCTGATCCAAGTTCAGGTTTTTAACATACTTTGTGGCTTTGGTTTTCACAAGTAGGTTTTCTGTTCTTCCATTTGTGCTGGTTCACGAAATTTAATTTAATTTATAGGGTCTGGATAAGACCTTTTATATTTTAGATCCCTTTTTTGGATCTTTGTCTATTTAATACATTTTAATGACACATTTGAATCATAAATCTTCATTTGTGAGGTAGCACAGTTAAATAAATGCCCCTTAATTTGACGTACTATAAATGCTTAAATGTAAATTTCACATCATTTTTTTTAGAATGTGCTTTGTCAAATAAAACTAATTTTGTGCAAACTTGTGAGAACTTTCATTCACAGCACCTGCTGTAGCAATATTGTTGATAAATGGGAGTATATTTAAGTACTGATGTACTATAAATTGCAAATGCAAGGTAAATCTTGGGACCTGCATTTGTTTTACAGGGTTTTATCTCTTTTCTTTTAGGTTTTTAAATGTTTTTCCAGAGATGACGCTTAACAAGTCTGCATTTTGCGGTTTAAAAATACAGAAAAATACAGCAATATTGTAAAACTATTGTATTGTATTTATTGTATTCAAAATAACTTTTCTATTTGAATATATTTTAAAATGTAATTTATTTGTGTGATGGGAAAGCTAAAATTTCAGCAGCCATTACTAACAGTCTTCATTTATTATTATCAATGTTGAAAACAGTTGTTCAGCTTAAAGGGATACTCCCCCAGAGTTAAACAGTTGAGTTTTACCGTTTTCAAATCCATTCAGCCTATCTCCGGGTCTGGGGGTCCCACTTTTAGCATAGCTTAGCATAATGAATTGAACCGGACAAGACCATTAGCATCTCTCTCAAAAAAATGAACAAAGAATTTCGATATTTTTCCTATTTAAAACTTGACTCTTCTGTAGTTACATCGTGTACTAAGACCGACGGAAAATGAAAAGTTTCATATCATTGAATGTCATGCGTCATATCATTACACCTGCTGGACTCATGGTACGGCAGCAAAGTTTCTTGATTATTACGCAGGAATGAGAGTATAGTTCCTAGCCATATCAGCCTAGAAAATCGCAACTTTTCATTTTCCGTCGGTCTTAGTACACGATGTAACAGAAGAGTCAAGTTTTAAATAGGAAAAATATCGAAACTCTTTGTTCATTTTTTTGAGAGAGATGCTAATGGTCTTGTCCGGTTCAATTCATTATGCTAAGCTATGCTAAAAGTGGGACCCCCAGACCCGGAGATCGGCTGAATGGATTCGAAAACGGTAAAACTCAACTGTTTAACTCTGGGGGAGTTGTAAAATGAGCCTATTTCAAAAAAAAGTGGAGTATCCCTTTAACATTTTTGCTGTAACCGTGGTACTTTTCCCCCCAAGATGCTTTGATAGTTGACAAATTATTTTCCTTGTTGAAAAAAAAACACACAAAAAAAAAACAAATTTAACTATAGTGTATATTAAAATTCAAATACAATAAAGTATCTAAATTTGCTAGTGAAAAACAATAAGAATTTGTTCAAAATAATTGTTTAAGATGACAAATGGCTATAAGAAAATAAAGACACCTTCAGTAATTTCCAAAAAAATCAACATATACATTTATTTCTCTTTTATTCCACACTGGCGTTTGAACGGTCCAAAACATGTTTCATTTTCTCCCTTCTGAAAATCATTTACAATAAATCACAATTATAAATAAAGCTGTTACATGTCTGACTAGAAACATTTTTCAAGTTATTCCTCCATTTTACACACCTACACAAGTCCTTGAAAGCCTCCCCCTTATTCATAAACCAAAAACAGCGAGAGTTTCTTTAAAATCATCCTCCTAAATGCACTTTTTGCACTATGAATACAGGGATCCTTGGATAAGACGTAAAACCTAACCTCTGCTATGTGCACTAAACAGCTGTGAGGGCTCCGGCTCACTGGAATGTGTGATGGAGAGATGAGAAGAGACGCCATCTCTTGATCTCTTTGAACTACTCTTCTTTAGACAGCTGAAAACAGATATTTCTTTCCTATTGTTTTTTACGAAGACAAAAAGAAACCACACGAACCAGACGTTTGAAATGTCAAGGCTTGTAACATGTGCCGTGTTCCCTTTTCGGCAGACTTTTTTTTTTTTTTTGCACAAACGTTGTTTTATCTACACAACCTCTCGTTCGCAGTATGAATCATGTACTTTACGCAGACCTTTGGATGCAAAAGTTCCTAGTATCAACATATTCATGACGGTTGTGCACCATAAACTCCTTTTGAATTGATTTGACTTCATTTTTTGCTCGATTTTTGTTTTTATCCACACAAATAATCAACATCTTAAAATTAAGCAAGTTTGTTCACGTATCAAAATATATCTAATTAAACACAAATCTATCAATTAAGTCAAGGTCTCACCATAAAATCATATTATATTCTATTTAGGATGAAAAGTTCACAAGTATGAAATTCTGATGTAGCTTATTCTGACAGGGAAAGTAATACTCAACATCAACAATATATAGTCTTATTTGTGTTAAACCGTGAGGACGGCCCACTTAAGACGCCCCCCTCTCACTCACTGTCTCACACACACACACACACACACACACACACACACACACACACACACACACACGCACTCTGAATCAAACCCCCCACTCATACACACACACATGCGCACAATGAATAGTAAAACCTAAGTACCATTCACATTACAGTGCCTTGCCCATAAAAAACATGGGACTAGAGTGAATTTGCTCATGTTTGGGGTAAGTTACAAAATATAATATAATATCTATATTTGCTGATGTGAACAATGGCAGTGTGAAATCACAATAGGATATGTATGCATTGGACAAGACCTTATGATACGACACTTTAGATCTCAAAAACAGGCATGACCTGCAGTGCAGGTAGTCGTCTATGACACTGATTCGAGGAGGGCGTGACTGCTGGACAAAGACATGTGATTGGTTCTTAGGTCTGTCAGTCAAACTCTCTGCCTCAGTCCCGTCCCACCGCTGTCTTACGGGCCTCCGCTGTACGAGTAATCTGCTTTGTTGTGCATGACCAGCTTGTTGTCCACAAAATAGAAGCTGTCGGACTGCGTCTCGTAAGGATGGAGGACCATCTCACGTACTGAAATAAAAGAAAACACGTCAGAGAGCTCAAATCACCATTGAGATATGCAGATAATGTGATAATTATGAAGCTTTTTTAAAAGCTCATAGATGCTGTTAGGTCAATGACATGATGTTCGTTACTTGTCTGGGTCTATTCATCTATTAAAAATATATATTTAAAAAGCAATTAATGCATTCAATGACTCGAAGTAAAAAAACGGTTTTGATATTATAATGAACCTTATTAAAAGGATGAAATCCTTGAAATAAAAATTAAGTGCAACGTATCATTTTCACAAGTTTTAATTTTAAGTTAAAAGAAATTACATACACATATGCTGTGTGTGTGTGTATATGTATATATATATATATATGTATATATGTATTATGTTCAGATTCATAATCAGTAGGGTGAAGTTACTATGAAGTGAATCTATGCAGATTATCATTATATATTTGCATAGACATTTGTATTTGAACTAAATACCACAGGAATAAATTGCGTTTAAAATATATCAAAATAGAATTCATTTTTAATTCTAGTAATATTTATTGACTTTTTACGGTATTTTTGATCAAATAAATGCTGCCTCTTTGAGCATAAGAGACTTCTTTTATTACAAAAACAACCTCCGTTGACAATGTTGATGGCACTTACTGAGATCCTCTGAGAGCGGCGGGAACTCGTAGATGTGCTCACAGGTGTTCTTGCTGCTGGGGATGCAGAAGCCAAACTCAAAGTCGAAGCTCTTCAGCAGCTGTTCGCGGAAATAGTGCCTCTCAATCATCCGGAAGTTATTGATGGGGATGTCCCCTACTGTGAATTCAACACTAAAAACACAGAAACAAGGTAGACAAGATATTCAGCAGAGATCTGGCTCTTCAGTGTTCATTTATATGTAGTTTTTCACTTGGGGAAATTTAGATAGTTGTTTACTTATTAAACTTTTCCACGACTGTTCAGCATTCCTTTCCTCAATGCATTACGTGAACTGGATACATTATTTATAATGAGAAGCTTATTGCATCTCCCTCTACATTCTGCCCTTTAGCATGATTATGTGATTTATTCGACAGGTTTAATTTAGAGACATTATTTATGCTCTTTTTGTTGTGATTATTATGTCTGACCTTAATAAGCATGCGCCTGTTGTGGTGGAATATGAGACAGTTCAACTAATGAATATCAACTGTCTGTCCTTTAATGTGCTACTGAGTTTATTTTCTCGCTTTGCAAGAGAGGACAATATGATAGGACAGGACTCCAGTAATGATCTAATTATGCAAATATTTAATGATATTCTGCATGGGTTCATTTTTAGTAACTTTACTCTCCTGATTAATTTAACAGACATTTGAATTTGAACAAATATAGTTTTGATTGGTTGAACCTGACCTAGGAAAATGGTGCATTAAAGGGCAACATACATTACCATTCAAAACGTATTACTGCGAGTCCTATAGAAATCATTCTAATATGCTGATTTGGTGCTAAAGAAACATTTCTTATAATTATAAATGTTGAAAACAGTTGTATTGCTTAATATGTTTGTGAAAACAGTGATGCATTTTTCAGGATTCTTTGATGAGAATTGTAAAAAATAGAAATCTTTTGTAACATTATAAAATGCCTTGTCTTTACTGCCCTTGATGAATCAAATTATTCATTTCTTTCCTATACACGCTCCCCTGACACGTTATCAGGTACACCTGTTCAACTTCTCGTTAACGCAAATATCTAATCAGCCAATCACATGGCAGCTACTCAAAGCATTTAGGCATGTAGACAACATGGTCAAGACAATCTGCTGAGGTTCAAACTGAGCATCAGAAGAAAGGGGATTTAAGTGACTTTGAACGTGGCATGGTTGTTGTTGCCAGACGGGCTGGCCTGAGTGTTTCAGAAACTGATGATTTACTGGGATTTTCACACACAATCATCTCTAAGGTTTACAGAGAATGGTCTGAAAAAGAGAAAATATCCAGTGAGTGGCAGTTCTGTGAGTGAAAATGCTTTGCTGATGCCAGAGGTCAGATGAGAATGGCCAGACTGGTTCGAGCTGATAGAAAGACATCAGTAACTCTAATAACCACTTGTTACAACCGAGGTCTGTAGAAGAGCATCTCTGAACACACAACATGTCGAACCTTGAAGTAGATGGCAGAAAACCACTCCTGTCTGATGAGCAGAGGCGGACAGAGTACACAGCTTCATTACTTGAGTAAAAGTACAGATACCCCTTGCTAAATTTTACTCAAGTACAAGTAAAAGTACTACAGTCAGATGCCTACTTAAGTAAAAGTACTAAAGTACTTGTTTTTAAAAGTACTTGAGTATCAAGAGTACAAGAGTACATTTTCTAAATATTGCATTACTACTGCCACAGTGCTTACATTGGTAAACACAGCAAACACTTGAAGCGAAAACTATCATTAACTTGTTCAGAAAATTGAAATAGTCTGGCGAGGTGGGGCCACGGCTTGGCACATTCCCGGGATGCAATATTTTTTTTTTCCAGGATGGTAGGGGAAGACTCATGAATATTCATTAGGGAAGTCATCCCTGATTGGTCTAATGACCTACCCCTAACCCCACCCCTAAACCTACCTGTCACTGGGGGTCTTATGACCTCCATAACCCCGCCCCTAAACCTACCCATCACTGGGGGTCTTATGACCTCCATAACCCCGCCCCTAAACCTACCCGTCACTGGGGTTAAGACCAATCAGGGATGACTTCCCTAATGAATATTCATGAGTCTTCCCCTACCATCCTGGGAAAAAAAAATATCGCTCCCGGGATGGACCTGCTGCGTCTTCATCCATTGTTTCGTCCATGGTTTCGTCTCTTATCTAAATCTGACCATGGAGTTGACTTTGGCGGAAAGCTGAAGGTGATTGCTGATAGGCTGTCCCAATCAGTGGCGCCTGCACAATCCAATCACATTTGAGAGGGTTTCCGAGATGTTTCTTTTTTCCTTTTAGAAGAAGTAGTAACAGGTACTCGCAGTTATGGATAGAAATGTAGTGGAGTAAAGAGTACAATATTTGCCTCTCAAATGTACTTGAGTAAAGTCATGAGTACTCCCCAAAAATGATACTCGAGTAAAGTACAGATCCCTCAAAATTGTACTTAAGTACTGTACTCAAGTAAATGTACTCCGTTACTGTCCGGCTCTGCTGATGAGAACAGGAAACTGAAGCTACAATTAACACGGGCTTAGCAAAAATTGGACAATGGTAGGGTCAGAATTTGGCGTAAACAATATGAAAGCATGGATCCATCCTGCCTTGTATCAACGGTTCAGGCTGGTGCTTGTAGAGTAATGGTGTGGGGGATATTCTCTTGGCACACTTTGGGCCTCTTTGTAACAAATAAGCATATTTTTAACACCACAGCCTTCCTGAGTATTGTTGCTGACCATGTCCACCCATTTATGACCAGTGTACATCATCTGATGGCTACTTCCAGCAGGATAACACGCCATGTCACAAAGATCAAATCATCTCAAACTAGTTTCTTGAACATGTCAATGAGTTCACTATACTCAAATGGTCTCCAAAGTCACCAGATCACCTTTGGGATGTGGTGGAACAGGAGATTCGTATCATGGATGTGCAGCCGACAAATCTGCAGCAACTGTGTCATTCTAATTTCTAAATCTCTGAGGAATGTTTCCAGCACCTTCTTGAATCTATGGCGCGGAGAATTAAAGGCAGCCCAACACTGTACTAGCAAGGTGTACCTGATGAAGTGGCCGGTGTGTGAATGTGAATGTATTTTTGTAACTATATTACTAACCCAATACGTTTGAAATGGTAGTGTATACACTGACTAATTTTAAAAACTGTACTTACGTGGCTCCTACTTGACGTAGCCGTAAGAAAGCCGGTGTAAACTGATAACGTACAAACCGCCCAGCGTTTGGATCAACATCTCTTTTATCCCCTCCTTTATCTGAAAAAAAAAGAGAGACAAACATCACAATGAGAATTAAATTTATAACATAATTGATATACAGGTATGTGTCTGTTCATAATTGTATATGAAGGACTAAATCAAGAAAATATATATATATAAAAAAGCTGTGAATGCTGCAGGGGTTTTTTTTCTACAGCAAATGCACATCATTCACATTCACAGCACATTACTTCATGAATCACATCCTATTTCAGTCTTCTGTTCCACTTCAGTGAACGTCATGTGACTGCAGTACCACCTAGTGGTCAGAAAATTACTAATACCCCTTTATAACTCTGGAAATGGTTTTACCTAGTGAAATAAAACTTGGTATGTACACATTGGGTAAAAAAAAAAAAGACAAAAGAAAAGACCATTTCTCAGAACCTTTGAGCTGCTCTGCCTAATATTGTGCCAAATAGTATTGCTCATTTGTCAGTTCAGTCTGCAATGATGTGCCTGGCCCCATGATTGCAGCTTGTAGCTATATTATTTTTGTTATTTTATATTATTTTTATTATTTTATATTATTTTATAAGTGTTCATAAAAAGTCCTATAATAATATTTGTAATATACAAATGTCAAAAGCCAAATGACTAGTTAAATTACTAAATATTGTAAAATGTAACCTCGCGCTAACAAACACCTTTTTAGGGACAAAATATATCTGATATATTAGCATATCACATCTCACTGCTGCAGTGGATTATTAACTGATTAACACACTCAAACTTTTCTTTGCAATGTCAAATGTGAAGCCCACAAGTTTGTTACTCAACATTGCTAATTATAGGCCCAAAACTTGGACACAATTGTCAAAATCAAGCCAGCCTTTGTGCTAAGGTAATACAAGTTTGGCTTTTTACATGTACATGTACATGCACATGTACACACACAGTATATTAACTGTATAACTGTGTCAACTGTATATACAGTAGATTAAATACATGGGCCCTGTCCCAAATGGCACACTTCATATGCACTTTCGGTCTTGTGGACTTATAATGGCTTCCACGTGCGCGTGTCTGTTAAGTCCGTGAGACTGTAGGGTGTCCCATTTGTCATTTTAGGCCCCAGAAGGGTGCTCGTGAGTGCCCACTTTGCGGTAGATATGTGCCCTCGATGCGCACTTTTGCCGAGCCCGCACTGATGCGGACTCCGCAGCAGACTTCTTCCCGGCAGTCAAAGCGGCATTATGTCACGAAAGTGCGGACTCAGAGGAAGACCACGAGTGCTTAGGGTGCCATTTGGGACAGGGCCATAGATGTAAGACCCACAAGATCCAGTACACTCTCCATACTGCTGATCACATGACTGGAATCAGTAACCCGCTCACACTCACCTGTGGCTGGTGGTTTGGTGATCTCAAACAGTGTGGTTGCTGTCTCCATATCCCTGATCTTGAAACGTGTGAAGTCAATACTGTACACATTGTCTTCTGGACTACACAGATAGTCTGTGGGAAAAAGAAAAAAGAAAAAAATTAACTACATTTACAAATTAATATTCCTGTTCCCTACAATCAAAGAGCCACGGTTGTAATGATAATGTCAGCAGTTCAAATTGGTACCTTAATAATTTAGTATTACACAGATGTATAAGACAGCAGAGAGTTTACTTGGAAGCAAAGCCAAAAGTGGCCAAAAATGTATCTTAAAACAAAAATAAAATGTATAAATAAAAAACCTTTAATTATTTTATACGATAAAGAGCAAAAATGCAAAAAATAATCACAGACAAAACCGAAACAAAAAAACGTGCACAATTTGTCCAGATATTATAATTGCATTATTTAGGGTCCGTTTGCACGACACCATTTTCAACTAAAAACGTATGCGTTTTGCCCGTTCATTTACAATGGCGTTTTGGGCTCCTAAAAATGCAAACTTTTGAAAATGTGTTTTAAAGTGCACGTTTGAAAACAATACCATTATCGTCTCTGTGTAAACTACAAAAATGCAAATTTGTGAAAATGGTGAAATCATTTGCATGCGTATTACGTGTTCAGTCTACAGGCGTGTAGTGTTTCTTAGTGACATCGCCAACTACTGGCCTGGCAGCAGAATACAGCGTTTTTAATCGCTTTTGTGGATCTGTGTGAACGGGGATCGTTTTCACAACTTTGTCGCCTGTACACGAAAAACACAAAGGAAAAAGTACATAGTACATTTCCGTTTTTAGTACATCGTTGTTGTGTGAACATACCCTTAGACAGATTCTGTGATTTTAAGGGTTTTGATAAGCATTTAACATCCAGGGATGCAAACTCATCAGAGGCATTATTATGATTGCCTGATTACTAATATACACTGAATTCCAAATTCCAAAAAGAAAAAGTGTACTTTAAATATCCGGATGATGGACTTAACCAAAAATAAATAAATAAATAAATAAATAAATAAAGTGTGGAATGTTGGACACCATGCACTCAACTGTCCCAGCTTTAATTTATGTAGCGGAGGGGGTTTCAGATTCAAAATAACCGTATAAAATTCATACACTACATGGTTGAATACATAGTGCGTCATTTGGGACGCAACTAATGAACTTTTACCATGGCGATGACATTTGATAGCGAACACGTTAGCAGCAGTGTCCTAGACGTGACTGCACATGACTCCTAAATAAGAAAACACTGCAGTATGCTACAGATATCCATGCAATCACTCACTTTACATAGCATCTGTCATATCTACAACCAAAAATGACCTGGCCTGGCGCTTGACTTAAAGCGGCAGTGAAAACGGTCAAGATCTGTCTGTTTCAGACCTTCACTGTTACCACTAAGTTACCACAAAGTAAACACACATGAACTCAGTCCGCACTATTTTTGCTTCAGTAAACCCCACAACCATAAGAAGTGACAGTGCCAATTAGTGTTTGCTGCTCTGTAGGTAGTGCATTGTGGGTATGTTTTGCGAGACGTACCCATGAATTGTACACATCGGAATTCTGACTCATTCTTAGGCAGTTCATTAGAGATGCCAGAATGACTGTTCCCGTGGGATGTTGTTTGACAAATAAATTAGACCCTGCTTAGACAAACAGAGGCCACATTAAAAATAAGCCATTTCAAGTCAATAATTCAGTCATCACCCTTATGTTTTAAACAGAGCAATGGTAATCAATTAGTATTTTAGGCCAAGTGCTGCGATTCACAATTTCCTATTCAGAGCACTCAAACTTCAGGGTATTTATACAGTAGCAGTAGTAGTGGTAAATGAACACCAACTGAACCATGCTGGGCCGCGTTTCCCAAATGCATCGCAAACCTAAGTTGATCGTAGAACAATTGCCACCAATGGTCCCTACGATCAACTTAGGCTTACGATGCTTTTGGGAAACGCAGCCCTGGACAGATATAAAGATGGGAAAGGGAAAAACCCTATCATCCACAGCATTAAGTCTTGCAGGGACAAACAATAATGCGAATATGCAACTCATCAGGGCTTACACAATAGCAGCATTTCAATTGCAAATGAGCCATCTATTAAAATGCACAGTTGTTGCCACTTAATATTCAGATTTTGTGTGTGTGTGTGATTTCCTGAGCACACATTCTGGGGAGCGATCTGTCACATTAGGGCTAATGGTATTTAAGTTTCAAAATAAAGCGGTTTTCAGCTATTATTCTAATTGTCTCTCACATTGTAATAACACATCTTCTGTATAACAACTGATAACTGTTTTCTGAAAACTCAGGATGACGTAGTACTTGTTACACTATAAGAAAACCATTTGTAAACATTACCATCATAACACATTTTGCAACCAAATTTGTAAAAATGGAAGTTTACTTAATTTGTGGATCACTTTAATTGCCCATAACCAGATAGAAATTAGATTTAGCCAGACTAAAGATATGATGGAAATTGATTAGGGTGTTATTATTCTTACATCCATGCATTTCCTTCATATTTTCCCTTAATAAATAAAAATGTGGTCATTTCTTCTTGTATGCAATAGCAAGCGATGTTAAAAAGTCAAATTGTGAAAGAGTATTAATGTGCAATGGCATTTTCTAGTAATATATAACGTAATATTTTAATTGCTTCATCAAACTTGTGGTGACCAGGATTTGAATCCTGCTCAGATTTGCCCTTGTCTTGTATGGATTCATTAATTATGTCAAATAGATGCAATGAAAGAAGTAAAAAAATTTTTTAAGTTGTTTAAAAAGGCTTAATTGCCTGTAATACTATTGCAAAATGACAGAATTGGTTAAATTAGTGCACATCAACCCAGCCACAACTTTTAAAGTTGCTAAAGTGTCAATTAAAGAATCATGGTGAAGGACAGCGTTCTGAATGTTGACCGTACAATTCAGTTTATATGCATTTTGAGTTCTGTTGAAGAATAAAGCTTGCCAGGAAATGTATAGACTTGTATGACATTAAATTGGAGACATTAACCAAAAAAGCTCACACGTTATATTGGCTTCAGCGACCTGAACCGCACTGTCTTCATAAGGTTATTTGCAAATTACTCAATATACCACAAAACCCTATTTGCAACACATTAATTCTAATATACCATTTAGAAAGAATGCATCTAATCTCATGTGTCTGCTTTTCTAAAGACAAACCCACATAAAATTGTCCACAATAACATGTTATCAACAACAACAAGATCCAGCCTATGAATGGATTTAACACAGCATGCATTCTAAATAAGCCCACCTGAAAGAAGGTGCATTCCCCTGGTCACATGCCACAGTTTAGCCCCTCCTCTCCGGACACTGTACATGTGGCTCCCCTAAGAGCCCAGGGCCCAGATTAGGCCCTAAGCAGCTTAAGGCGTCTCAGCATGGCAGGGGCGGATTGGGACGCGATCAGGAGATTTAAATGGCAGGCAGGTTTTGAGTACCTCTCTCTCTGCTGCACTACACTGTGATGTAACTACAACTGACCAAACACAGTCCTCAATCATACATTTTCCCATCTGGTTTTGTAATGGCATTAACCACACAGCACAGAAAAACAGACTCTGACTGACCTGAATGAAATGCTGTCTGACCCATAATGCAAACATAGAGCTCTCTAGAATAAATGTTGGCAGCATATCTGTTGGCCAATCAGAGGTTTTTAAGTTAGACAAGTTCTAGTTCTGCACGCTCATGAATCATTATATCCAACTAAGTATAAACGTCAATAATAGATTCTAGATAGATTGCACAGTTTCATGGATTATAACGGGAGTTTTTGCAACCGTATTTAAATGCATGATTGAATCTGATAGACAGTGCTAACCACAGCATTGGACGGAACAAAACAATCTGATACTGTATGCAAAATAACAGAACTGCCCCTTTGTTGTTCACTTTTCAAATCAGTGACTTTTTACATTATAAATTACAGATTTGTTTAAATATAAAACATTTGTTTTATGATCTGTCCTGACAGCGATTCTTTTTTTAATTCACAAAAAGGATGAGATTATTACAAACGGTCTCTTTGCATTTATTGTCAGTATTGGGCTCTCAGTTCCCATGGGTAGGGTACTTTGTATAGTGTGTGAGGATGATCGTGTTCGTCCGCCAACACCGAAGACCATTTTTGAGCCAAGAAAAACCCTGTATATTGTACATATGGTGAAAAGTGATCTACAAATAAATGTGAATTGAAAATGTGAAAAATGTAATGCTAGTCATCTGATTCATTGCTCTGTTGCATAAAAGCTGCTATTTTGGAGGTTGCTATTTTTATGACGACATTTTCCACTTTGCCCCTTACAATCAGTTATGAGATATGCAAGCATTTTTGAATACATGCAAGTATAAATGAGATTTCACAGTAATGACAAAACTATTGACTTCAGTGGCGGCTCGTCAGGGGAGGCACATCAGCCTAGCCAAGATTTTGAGGTGAAAATAGGAGAAGGACGATTTAATGTTAATAAAATTCCCAGTTATTTATTCCATTTCATGGCTCAAAATGTGTATTTTTTCTTGTAATTTCACCGCTAACATGTTAATGAAATGGAAAGCACCGCTTTTCTTTCACGGACGTGCCGAATCTGCCGACATAATTACAACCGCAAAGGGATAGAGAGGGCAAATCCATAGCCGGCCTCTTTTAGGCCTCTTGTGCCTCAGCTGGTAAAAAATAAATAAATAAATAGCCAATCACCATTGAGTGTTTCACCTTCAGCACTTGAGAAAAGTTACATAGCTGGGGAGGCTAGCCTCCCTCGGTATATCAACCAATCATCGAAAACACGTAAATTACGTGAGATTAGTTTGAACTGCTACTGCTACCCTGATAATATACCACCAACTACATTAATTGTGGAGAGTTGCGATATTGAATATTTGATTGCCAACAAATTTGAAGGAAAACTCCATGCTTAAAGGGATACTCCACTTTCTTTGGAAATAGGCTCATTTTACAACTCCCCCAGAGTTAAACAGTTGAGTTTTACCATTTTCGAATCCATTCAGCCGATCTCCGGGTCTGGCGGTACCACTTTTAGCATAGCTTAGCATAGATCATTGAATCGGACAAGACCATTAGCATCTCTCTCAAAAAAATGACCAAAGAGTTTCGATATTTTTCCTATTTAAAACTTGACTCTTCTGTAGTTACATCATGTACTAAGACCGACGGAAAATGAAAAGTTGCGATTTTCTAGGCTGATATGGCTAGGAACTATACTCTCATTCCTGCGTAATAATCAAGAAACTTTGCTGCCGTACCATGAGTCCAGCAGGCGTAATGATATGACGCAGCGCCTGAAAATAGTCCCCAGCTCAGTAACTTCCAACGTGACCGGGACTAAGTTTGTGTAACCTATTAGACCTATTTTCAGGCACTGCGTCATATCATTACGCCTGCTCGACTCATGGTACGGCAGCAAAGTTTCTTGATTATTACGCAGGAATGAGAGTATAGTTCCTAGCCATATCAGCCTAGAAAATCGCAACTTTTCATTTTTCCGTCGGTCTTAGTACACGATGTAACTACAGAAGAGTCAAGTTTTAAATAGGAAAAATATCAAAACTCTTCTGTCATTTTTTTGAGAGAGATGCTAATGGTCTTGTCCGATTCAATGATCTGTGCTAAGCTATGCTAAAAGTGGTACCGCCAGACCCGGAGATCGGCTGAATGGATTCGAAAACGGTAAAACTCAACTGTTTAACTCTGGGGGAGTTGTAAAATGAGCCTATTTCCAAACAAAGTGGAGTATCCCTTTAAGCTGGATATATAGGCTACAGCAATCAGCTTTACTGAACGGCCCAACACGCTCTTTTAACACGGACATTTAAGAAGGGATGGATGTTTGCTTCAAGTGATGGGCTAGGTGAGTGAAATTATATTTGTATTATCTTGCTGTATGTGTGTAATTTTCTGTCTAAAAGTGACCAAAAAGCCCTTTAAAGCAGTTAAGCAAATAATAATAAACATCATCGTCATTATCCTCCTCGGCAAGGGATCCTCAGACATTACAATTTAGTGTGCCGCCTCTATTTTAAAACCCACGAGCTGCCACTGATTGACTTACATTTCAATTCATTCTAGCAGGGGTGGAGAACATGGTGAGAGCATCAAAAGCAGAGAAATGCTTAACTTTATGCAAAAGAAAGGCAAAAAAAAAATGTGTAGAGCAGCTAATCCTAGATGTCTGTCATAAGACTTTCAAAACCTGCTTTGAGGCGTGAGTTACAACTGCACTAGGTGATTACATTCATTCAGAGACTTTTATAATAACTGACTCATCTTAAACCCATTTAATAATCTGTGCAGTGAATGACGGCGATAGTAATGAGGATTAACGCAGAGATGTAATTCCTCAGCATCCGCTACATAACAACTAACACCTTTAGAGCAACACAAATTAATTTAACATCGACTTCTGTTCACTGACTACAAATTACACTTTGTACAAAATCACCTCTCCACTCCATCGCTCCATCTGGCTATTCATCTATGGCAGATTTTTGTCCAAGAGAGACACAGAGACTGATGGAGTCTGCGTGAGTTTGGCTAGAAATGTGTGTAGCAGTACATTAATAAGAGGTGACCAGTAATCCGCTCTCAGGCACATCGCCCAGATCAGTGAGGTAATGCACAGAGTAGCAGGTGTGTGTCTATGAGTCGGGAATGAGCCAGTGTCACACTAACATGTCTCACGGTGGGCGGCAGAGACAGAGCGTGCCGGAAGGGTTTTGCTCAACAGCTCCTGTAAGATACATGAATACAGCCAACGTTTTGTCAGAGCCATGGTCTAGGAGTTCCAATATTGAGCTGTGGTGCTCGTGCAAGCAATGATAAGTATTGAAGTATTGAATCCTACATAGGGTTCAATATTGTGCACTATATAGAGTCTACAATAATATCGTGTTTGTTGTTTTAACGATATGCAATCTGACATTAGAGTATGTCCCTCATTTTACAAGAGCACACCTAGCGAGTAAACGCATAGACTACTAGATGATGTAGTATAGTACGGCCATTCCCAAACTGTGATCCGTGGACCACTAGTGGTTCGTGAGGGTACTGCAAGTGGTCCGTGGAGAGGCAAAATAAAATATAAAATATTTTGAAAAAAATACTTTTATAAAAAGTTTGAAAACCCCTGGTCTAGTAGGTTAGACTAATGCACTTGAGCATTTAGAATGAACGCTTTCTGATTTAGTCTATTAAAATGCATTTAAAATGCCCCCAATATTCAAGATAAGGGGGCAAGACGCCTCTGTAAAAATGTGATATTGATTTTATATAACAGTTAAATAGACAAGTTAATTAAGTGACTTACATTTTTAGACACGATAGTGCCTGTTTTTGCTCTATTTCTTCATCGAAAATAGTTCCAAACAAAGCCACAGGACTTTCACGGGTGTTTTGTTACTGAATGAACGTGTCGTTTGAATGAATGATTCAATGACTCACTCATTAAGACGGTCAAATGCTTCATTCCTGAATGAATAAGCCGTTTGAATCGGTTGAGACTCAATGATACCGCCTACTGGCGGTTTTACCTTTACATTTAGAGTATCAATTCATTTTAAAATAATTTCAAATCTCAATATTCAATATTCAACGTTTTGTGTGTAAATGCCACTTAAGATGCAGCTTCTGTGTTTCCTCTGCATTGCAAAGATGAATTTTGTTGATACTGATTTCTTTTGATTGGTAACATTGTCTTATTCTAATGAAATGTATTGATTAAATGTAATCATTTGACTGAAGATGAAGCATACAGTTAATTAGGTTAAAAAAATTGCCCTTATAAAGGTAAAAATAGCCATAAAAAGGTCCATTTTAACTTAGGCTATTGGAAAAGATTTCGGTCACTGCTGTGAACTGACCACTTCACTGGTTAAAGATCTTTGTGCTCGCATGGATTGTGAAGATTTAAACTGGTATACAGAGATGTGTACGAAACATGACTGATTCAAATGAGAACATCAGTGCTTTTGTGACCTTTAGGCGCAAGCCACGCGCAACAACCACCTGTTTAAAACGTGCTGTGGATATGTTCATAACCATACTAGCCCAACCACAAAAATAACCACCAGATGTTTGCTACATTAAAGGAGTCTTAAAACGGAAAAACGGCTTGGTAACCGTATCATTCAGCAAAATAAACAACCACAAGGTCTGACAAAACTAAAATAAGTGAACAGCCATTCAGTAATCACTAATACAGACATGTAATTCTAAATTACAGTGTTTTTCTAACAAATGAACTTATAAAATATGTTCAGAGCAGGTAACCGAACATTAGAACTAGATGCTTCACCGTAAGTACAAACCAACCCTTAACTAGATAGCAGTTAGTTAACTATCACTAACTGACACATCTAGATTATTGATTCTCAACTGGTAGATCATGACCCTAAAACAGGTCACAGGTCAGTTCTGACAGGGTCAGCTGAGAACCACTGATCTAAATGACATTGAGTAGCCGCTCTGAATGTGACCAGAATATTTTGAAAGCATAAAGAGAACTTTAACTGTTTTGCACAGGCTTGCAACCCTTGTTCGCGCTTGCACACAAACAGGATGTAAAAACCTCAAAAAGTGCTTGGTGTTCTTATCACAAAAACACACATGCACATTGTAGGACGAGAGAACCTGATAGAGGTCACAATTACACATGTCCAGTAGATTTAGGCTCAGCTTTGTAAACGCCCAGCCAGGAAATTCGCTTCATGGCCAGCACAGACATGACCGCCGTGCCTTTGGCCGTTTTAGCGTGACCCTGGATCATCCTGCATTAGCATCAAGTAGCGCCGGGGTGAGAGGATAGGCCGCTGTGAGCACACCATGGAAACAAGAACAACAACATACTGGCATGACAGAGGAGTTTAAAGTGCTCAAAAAGAATAAAAAAAAAAACAAGACTCAAGTAAAAAAGGGCAACAGGAAGTCACAGGCAGTGGACTGTCTAAGAGTGCATTACGTGAACTCCCGCTCTTTCTTTGTGTGCACATCCTCAAGCATCACCACTCAAAACTGAACAAACCTGTGTCATTAAATAACCGTTCTCTGATTGCAGACTCTAGCAGTATACAAATATGTAAATATATGTAAATGACTCACACTGCAAGATTGGTTTCTCCAGTTTTTTTCCGCTCAACTGTCCTGCTTAAATACTGCTTGAATCATCTCAGTTTGTCTTAGGAATGCACCAATTTGGACAGTTTTGGGCAATTTTGCCAAAAAGGAAATTATGAAAATTACGAATTATAGGCAGATACTAAAAATTTCAGGCAAAAATACATTGATATCTGTATATACGCATATCTCGCGTTGTTATTATACAGAGAAACCTCTCAGCTCGAGATATAACGCAGCTTTTCTTACTCTTTCATTGCATATGAAATATTTAAAATTAAATATCAGTGTATGGAAATTCATCTAAGCATAAGGCAGAGTATGGTTCAACTTACTGGTTGAAACTCTTGTGGAAGTCTTAGGACCAAGAAATGTTCGTCCAATCATGGCATTCGGTCTGAATGGTGGTACAAGTAAGAGTTCTGTTAGTTGTTTACGTTCATTATTATTGAAATTGTATGTGCTTTGAGACCCGAGGTAATTTAACGCCGTTTCTTGTGACGCTTTGCAGACTCTGCTCTGGCTGTGCATGTTCATGTGTTCATGAGACGACGTGGCTTTGGGGACGCGCTGAAGGAAGGATGGGATCTCATGCTTTCAAAGCTAGCTTGCTATTGCTAGCCTCTCTGAAATTAAAATGTAGGGTGGGCAATCACGATTTGTTTGGGAAAACATTCATATGCGAATTTCATGCACAAATTAATGTGTATGCACACTTAGGGAATGACATCCATTGTTGTAAAGGTGCAGTACGCAATTTCTGAGAAACTGTTGATATTTGAAATCAACCCAATCAAACACACCCCTCCCTTCATTACTCCGCCCCCAAAATGCACAAACATGCAATGCAAGAGTGGATGTCTCTTTATCATAGTCGAAGTGAAGCAAAATAATGCTTCAATGACCCTCAAAACTGTCCTGTTACTTTAGCTAACATTACAGCAACAATATATTGGTACTGTGAAACATAGCAAAGCCAATGTTACTCACGTATGGAGTAGAAACAATTCAACCTCAGTCTATTTTTAGGCTCTCCTGCTTAGGTCTCTCCAGCGCTGGAAATCTTTTCTAATATTAACAGGGGTCCTAAAGCTCTTGGTCCTAAAAAACATCGAAGGTTGTCTGATAAAACATACAGTATAATACCATATACAGACCCTTTCCAAAAAATGTGAATATCATGGAAAAGTTTATTTATTTCCATAATTCCATTCAAAACGTTAAACTTCCATAGATTATAGATTCAGGGCCCACAACTTAAACGATTTCAAGTATTTAGTTGTTTATTTGTACATAATTTGGGTTTCCAGCTCATAAAACCCACGAAAACAGGATTTAATTTTTTTTTGAATATTACATGATATCGCACAGTAATTACACAGTGATACCATGGTCATTGATCCAGGTTTTGGTTATTTTGGCAGTGTGGGCAGGTGCAAATCCTGCTGGAAAATGAAGGAAGCATGAAGTGCTCTGAAAATGTCCTGGTAGACGGCTGCGTTGACTCTGGATTTAATAAAGCACAGTGGACCAAAGTCCTCTTTTCTGATGAGAGCAAATTTTGCATCTCATTTGGAAACCAAGGTCCCAGAGTCTGGAGGAAGAATGGAGAGGCACACAATCCAAGATGCTTGAAGTCCAGTGTGAAGTTTCCACAGTCTGTGTTGGTCATCGGCTGGTGTTGGTCCACTGTGCTGTCCACTCAACGCAGCCGTCTACCAGGACATTTTCAGAGCACTTCATGCTTCCTTCAGCAGACAAGCTTTATGGAGATGCTGACTTCATTTTCCAGCAGGATTTGCACCTGCCCACACTGCCAAAAGAACCAAAACCGGGTTCAATGACCATGGTATCACTGTGTAATTACTGTGTGATTTCATGTAATATTCTAATTTTTTGAAATCCTGTTTTCGTGGGTTTTATGAGCTGGAAGCCCAAATTATGTACAAATAAACAACTAAATACTTGAAATCGTTTAAGTTGTGGGCCCTGAATCTATAATCTATGGAAGTTCAACGTTTTGAATGGAATTATGGCAATAAATAAACTTTTCCATGATATTCACATTTTTTGGAAAGGGTCTGTATATTATTCAAAACCGAATAATGCTCAGTTGTCAAAAGGAACACATTTATCATCCTCCACTTCATCATCTCTGATCAGGCATTACGAATAGCTTTGCTCTGCGGTTCAAGGGGGATTGAATCTTTCACTACAGCGGGCCATGCTAAGGACACTGGGTTGCAAAGGAGTGGTGTACATTTTTAGCGCATTAAGCTCGGCAGATTAGCCATCTGGAATTTAGAGGTGCAGATATAGACACAGGAAATGGCAGACAGTGGAGAGAACCAAAGGGACAAGGGTCGCAGTCCACTCTCACCAGTTTTTTAAAGTCAAAACTAACAAAAAAATGGGAGGGGGGGGTGGGGGTTGGTAATAAGTCCTTAATTTATGTGATTACTAGTCTCATGGCATTTATGGCTCAAAACAAGCTGGTTGCAGAACTGAGCACAGAGTGTTTTTAACATTTAAAATGTTAAAGTCTCAGATCTTTGTGTGACAGATCTTTTCGTCCGTTTTTGGTGTAGGCCTACATCAAAATGAAACAGACTTTTGAAGAGGAAAAAAAGCAGCATAAGGTGATAAGAAAGGGACATGGTTTCAGGAGATAAAATGATTAGAGCAGTCCAGCATACATCACTAGAGATGTTTCCACTGTTGTTTCACCGGAAAATTGAGTTATGACACTGATCGAAAATCGAAACAAATTTAGTTTTGAAAAATGAAACGTATGCATGGATGAATCATTCACAATAAAATCAATAACATGCATTTACAAAATATTTTCATTTCATGCCATCAAACAATAGAATAACCTCACTACTACTAATTCAGTGACACTTCTCTTAATTTCATGAGGTAAACAAAAATCGTATTGTAAAGTAGCAGTTCTGTAAAAGTGGGTAAGACTAGGAGTTGAGGTAATAATCATTCTCGAGTATCTAAATATAGCAGTGTTTCATTTTTTTATTTTTTTTGCAGCAGAAGTCAAAGCTATAAAGTGTCTGAATAAATGGCAATAGAAACTGGATAGATTAACACATTTAGAAGAACAGAATTGGCATGAAACTGAAAACACACAAGCAGTCAAATCCGACCTAGAGTTAAGTGAGACGTTAAGCGAAAGAATATGCTTAGACGTCCAGTTAAGTCAAACAAACTGGCTTGGAAAAAAAATCCGAAGTGTTGTGTGCACTGAATGCAGTCTTACAGAATAGCAATGTAGTTGATGAATTTAGGAAGAGTAATGAGCTTTTTCCTGATTCGCTGGTCTGCTATAGTACAGCGTTCGTATAAATTACTTTCTGATAATTGTGTGCACAGAGTTGGAACAGAAACAGGATATTACATTTAAATAGGGAATGAGTACTGGAGAGGACAAGGATTTTCTACATGCACTACAACACCAAGTCCCTTAAAGTAGAATGCACTCATTTGCATTTATTTTTCATCAGATGTGGATAGTAATTCATGTACTTTTATTTTGAGTTCCAATAACCAAGAACGCTTTCTTACGGATGACTATCGTCTAAAACTGAGTGGAATAGCTCGAGAATCTAGATGTAGATACGGTGTCTGTTTAAAACAAAGAACAAGGGAGAGAAGTGAAAAGAATCAAGATATTGAGCCCAAAGAACTGTGTGTGTCCTAATGCAGTTTAGTGATTTTCAAGAATCTGAAGAGCTCTGGGATTGATCTTATAAAATAATTATTATTATGGCCAACAATTGTTACATTAAAATCATAGTTCAAATAAGTTCAAAAAAGACATCAAAATATAATTATAATGTACAATTGGAAATATGTCCTGTTCAGACCTGTGCTGATAATTAAAGGCAGGGTAGGTGATTTGTTCCAGAAATACTTTGTTTTGCTGGTTGAAAGTCTCTTCACATCCTGACAGCAATCACTAGGTTAAGTGGTCTAAATGTATTTATATGTATATATCGTATGTGGAAGGTGTAGGACCATAAAATGTTCGTCCAATCATTGAATTCGGTCCGAATGCAATGATACGATGTCCTACCTGCCTGTCAAGGGATGCATATCCCTACCTCCACGCACCTGCTCGTGCAGACATCACACATCATCAGCACGTTTCATTTTATGGGCCCGTTCACACAGAACACGTTTTTGCTTTGAAAAACACCAGAAGCGGGCTATGGAATGGGGACAAAAATGCAAGGTCTCGTGATGCGTTTTTTAAAAGTTGAACTGATTTTAACTTGAGTGCCGCTGCAAGACGCGAGCGCAGCGGTTACACACGTCCTTCTAGCGCATTCACACAGAAAAACAACGGAAAAGTAGTGCATTGGAATGGAAAACCTTGTTCTGTGTGAACGGCCTCTAAGCCAGACTTCAGTCAACCGAAACAGCAGCCACCTTCTACAGTTCCTCCTGAACCAAAACAACGAGCTTATGCTGCGTTCACGCCATAACTGTAATTTGGAAGAGATGGAAACTTGTGTGACGTTACACTCGGAGCGGTTTGACTGGACTTTTTGAGTTTCAATGATTCTGCAGCAGTCAGGTGGTACAGGTCAGTGCTCTTTAAGCTGTTTATACTAATGTTATTGTGCTTTGAGACATGAGGTAGTTTAACGCCGCCTCTCGTGAAGCTTTTGTTTGCTCCCTGCCGTATGCGTTCATGTGTTTTGGAGGAGACGTGGGTTTGGAGACGCGCTGAAGCTAGCTCGCTATCGCTAGCCTCTCCAAAATTACCTACCCTACCTTTACCTTTAAAACAAAGGCTAATACAAGCTTTATGTTATGTTACACTAATTGTAAATTGTTGTTTGATGCTATTTACACTTTGTGCAAATAGATACCATTTGCACCTCAGCGCATCTAGTACATTAGAAAGCAGTATGCATAAATAACGTAATATTCAGTGTATATAGTTATATTTATTAAAATCATAAATGGATGCTGCATTATTGAGACATTACTTGTCCCTATCCCTAAAAAGTCCTCCCCTACACCTGCCCTATAACCTTACCTGTTAAACACTATTCCCACTATTAAATACCCATTAGGTACTATGGGCCAGACTCCAAAAAAGCGCTGATGGGAGTGGAAAGTTCTGCGCGTGATCAACTGACGACGTGCAAATTAAAGAATCCAGATCATTTCCAAAATGACCAACGCAATGTACCAAGAGCAGCACAAGTTAGCGTCTGCTTTAAGACATGATTTTTATTGGGAGGTGGCGCAAACACCAGTAAAACTTTAGTAAATAACCTTGCATGATTAATTTGCATCTGAAATGGAAACTCATACAAATGCATACGCAATGAGGTCAGCTGCAGTGTCCATTTTTCACTGCGTGTCTTTAGTAAAAATCCTGACAGTAGTTTTTTTTAATACCAAAAGAGGGATTGCACTGTTAGTAAATCTGGTCCTAAATTTCCACTTTTCGAATATTTTCTTAATTTTTATTTTAAATAAACGCCTCTTGGAGCTCATGAACATGCATGTTAGCCAGGGTGATTTTCAAAGCAATTCTGACAATGAAGTGCAGGTATTAAAGCAAAGACTTTAGTCAGTGGAGCCAAAGGGCTACACTTCACGAGAAAAGGACGGGGGGGGGGATTGTTCGTCTTTAGCACTTAGAGACTGCAGTGTGTGGATCATTGTCATTCAGACTGAATATATGAATATTATATTTATATTTTTCAAGGTTCAGAGTTAAATTTATACTGTCTGTATATTTTATTCAATTTGGCCTCGAGACAAATAGGTCAAGGGTATTTTCTCGCCAAGAGCCATGTTTGATTTGTTTAGTTAAAGGACGGACTTCTGAAATAGTGCCTAACTTAGTCTAAATATGAATAAGTTACCCAATTTTTAGTAAAGCGTCATTTGGGACTAATTACCGTGAGCAAAGCTAACTGCAAAAAACAACAACAAAAAAGTCCATAGAACAGGCTACTCGCTTTTAATGGCCTAAAAAGCAAGTAACAAAGTTATTGGCCTGATAACGACATAATTTTGAGACCGTCATGCTCAGGAATGACACTACAAAAATGTAACAACAATGAGCTCATCGAACATCCTGTGACCTTCAAATACTTCCTTTTCCTGGTGCTGACTGTAGAAATTGTCATTTTCATATGTCAAATCCTCTGCAGTGACAGGAAATGTTGCTCAATACAAGGCAATTTGGAGATGACATAATTCCAACCCTAGACAAAAGCATCATCAAATGCAAATGAATAGAAGGCCAATGGTGAACAGATGGTGGAATAATCTAAAGTTTGAACCTGATGAACTTGGACTGGCTAGGAACTAAACTTTAGGACAATGTTTTGAGATCAAGCCTATATTATAAATACATCATACATGCAAAAAAAATATATATTTTAATCATTTTGAATGATTTTACTCTTATATTAGTGCCATTGAAAACATTTCAACATATAACTGCTTCTCTAAAGCTCCAGGTCTCCAGGAAACTCGCTCTTAATGAGGATAAGGGTCTCCTGCTCCACCTTCATTGGTTTCCATGGTAAGAATCTCAACATATGCCTCGACAATTACTGAGCAAGCAATGCATTATCTGAAGGTGCTAATATTGGTCAGTCTGAGAATAATCAGGTGCCAACACGTGTTTTCCTCCCCTCTGTCAATTGCTCTCAGAAGATCTGTCATGTTAATGGCTCAGCAATAGAATTTTAATAGAAATGATTAATATAGCATTGATATAAATGATATTAGAATAATTTTTCGTAAAATGTCTTTAAAGCATGAGTGAATAACAACGAAAAGACAACAGTGGAACCATTTTGCATGTTGACTGATCAAAAGGAGGAGGACAAGATTTTTGTGCACTAAAATTCCAGTAATCAGAGCTGAGGTTTGACTCGCTTGATGAGTCAGAGCGATTTATCGAAAGAAAAATATGACTTGTGTTCTGTGAGAAAAGGCACAGGTTTGTTGCTTTGAGTGGGCAGGATTTTTCAGATGTTCAGAGAGGGCCAACGGGCTTATGAAGTCAAATACTGCAAACAGGTGAAATTATGTAACTGCTTTGAGCAAATAAATATGCTGTTTGAGTGACTAGAAACAAACACGTACTGCATTTATAGGGCACATTACAAACTTTCCACAAAAGTGGAAAGACAAAGCCCAGACCCTGATGCTTATTTACATATGTCACTTTACCATTGTATGGTGAACAGGGTTATGGCGGTATGATATGATTTTCGAGCAAGAGTTTATTCATTTTTATTATTGTTGTCTAATAATAAATGAATATATAAATAATTATTAATAGCTGTTTTGGGGTTACATAATTATTGTAAATTAAATACCTGATAAATTTTACATTAGAAAACAGGTGTAATTAATTATTTTTTAAATGCATTTCTTTTTATTGTAACTAATAATGCAGTCAAATTTATATATTTATATATCTCTATCTATCTATCTATAAATATATATATATAAAATAATATATATATATATATATTATAATATATATATAAATATATATATATATAAAATAATAATAATAATAATAATTATTATTATTATTATTATTATTATAATTTTTATATATATATATACATACACACACTAATGACAGCACTAGTAACTAAACATAATTTATCATTTTGCATGGCAAAAATATTGACGGGCAAGTAAAAATCTGATTTTTGTTTAAAATGCTTGATTTTTTTTATTATTGTTGAAAGTAATTTTAAATATTTAGCATCTGGTCATTATCAGTTACTTGATATCATCTTCATTTGATTTCGAACATAACTGGAATACTAAATTCTTATTAAAACAATTAAAATATCTTTCCTAAATAAATTATAAAAGCCTACTTGGAACCATCCAGAGGTGTTGGTTGACAAGCATGTTCATAGCGGAGTCAGGTCATTCATACATGGGGAATAATGATATTTTGAGGAAAAAATGGCTGCTAATGTAGACTACAATTCATTAGCAAAGACTGTGTACATAAATAAACAGGAAACAGAAAGGTCGAGACAAAATGAGACAGAGGTGACGCCAGAAAAGTGAAACGGCAGCCGCAAGTTCAAACCAATCCAGTCCAGAGGTGGGGCTCTTAAAGTATGTATTGTGTTTACTGTAAATAGGTTATATGGCGCACGTTTGTTGTTTTCAAATAACATCTTCGAACTCGAACGTTTTCTGTTCGGTTTTGTCATTTTCCCGCCGATACTATACACTCTTATTGTAGATTTATACATCATAAACATGAACACAAAAACAACTTTAGTGCATGGTTTAAAAAGTCTTTAAAGCACTTGACTGTAAGATAACTAACAGTTAAAGGGTTAGCTCGCCATCCTAGGTGTACAGTATATGACTTTATTCTTTCAGCCAAACACAATCGGAGTTATATCCTGGCTCCTTCAAGCTTTATAATGGGAGTGAATGGTAACGTGAGATTTTGAAGCCCAAAAAAGTGCATCCATCCATCCATCATAAAACTAATCCAGGGGTTTAACAAAGGCCTTCTTACAAAAACGCATCACTTCATAAGGCCTTTTAACCAACTGGATTTGTATGGATTACTTTTGTGATGGATGGATGCATTTTTTTAGGCTTCAAATCTCAAGTTACCATTCACTCCCATTATAAAGCTTGGAATTTTTTTTTTCTTTTTTTTTTTTTTATAGAGCTCAGACTGTGTTTGGCTGAGAGAAGAAAAGTCATATATACCGGATGGCTTGAGGATGAGTAAATTATGGGGTAATTTTCATTTTTGGGTGAACTAACCGCTCAAGGCGCGCCAGAAGACAGGAGGAAGAGCCTGAACAGATTGAGGTGTGAAAATTTCAGAAATCCTTCACAAGTCCTGAATTCTCAAACTGGTTAGAATTAGGCATGAATATGATTGATTGATTGATTGAATAGAATGCACATTTTAGGAGCCATTTCTAAGAGGTTAGGATTACATGCAGCCTCTTCATAAAGAGTTCATGGGATGTGGATGTTGTATAAGACATTGCACAGGCCTTTAAAAAGAGTAATGGAGGGCTTATTGGCCACCTGTTACCTAATCATGCTTAGGACTGCAAGAGGAGGTTAATTATAGTTGATCCTTGGGAAGTGGCATTGCCCATGCCATTTATTTACTTCAATTTCCAAAGTCATCCATTAGCTGATAAGTTCAATTTCAGCAGTATTACCAGTAACCCTTATAATTTATAAAGGCCTTTAGATTGAGCTACACTGATGCACTGTAACGCAATATTTAGACACCAATATGTTGCTGGTTTGTATTTGCAACCAAATGCTTGCCTTAATCTGTTTCTCAAGCAAGTTATTTAATCATTCTTTGTTATTAAAGAAACCCAGTGATCGACTATTGCTACAATATGGCGATTACAGCATAGTGAAGTGTTCATAAACAAGAGGATCTGTGCTTACTCAAGTCTACTGAAACCCTGCGTTGATACAAAGCGCAACCTAGTCAATGGATTCCGACAATGTACGATGCTTGGCGAAATATTCCGAGTGTGTTCCGATCCACACGATCACTTACTTTCAGTGATCTTCTGCAATCCCAGCACATCCTCCGGGCTGATCGTTTTGTTCCCGAGCAATTCCACTTCTGTGGTTACGGGGACTCCGACGTCTGTCGTGTTGCAGCCCTTCTTGACTTTCATGGCCTCGGTTGAATCAGGGTTGGAGTTCGCTTGTCTGCCGCGGATGCTGTGGCGGTTGTTGCCGTTGCCGGTGTCTCCGCTGCTGCTGCTGCAACTACCGGGATTAACGCCGCCGGACTTCTTAGAGCTCGATGGGTCCTGGCTGTTGCCTGTGCTGGTACAAGAATAGCTCATTATCCGTTCCTCCTCCTCCACCCCCTGCTCCCCCGGTCTAGCAAAGACACAAAACAGTCACCCTCCCACACCCGAAGGGCTGAGCAGGTCGCCCGCTTAGAGGTATTTAAATCCTCCCGTTCTCCGCTCTCAGCCCGAATCTCTATCGCGCGCAGGCTGAGCTGTACTACTGCACGCGGGAGGGGGTCGCCTGCCGTTCAGTGGCGCACCAGCAACAGAAAATAGTCATTTGACTGACATAAATGACTGTTTTGAGTGCATAAAATTGTATCCCTGAGGACATTATGTTGGATAAAATCAGTCGTCGAGCCTGGACTGATTTTGTTCATTCTAGCATACCGTGTGCGCAGGATAGCTGTTTTGTATCTCCCTGTTTTTTGTGTGGTACGGCCCAAATTGATTCGTGAATTGTGTGAACGTGCATCTCAGATAAACAAGTCCAAACGAATCAAATAAATAAAACCCCAGCAAATGTGAGAGGTTGAAAAGCCAATCATATTAATTATATTTTTCTTAAAGAAAAAGGAAACTTTAACGCGATTAGTAAATATGAGCTTTTTGTTTATTTTTAATCTAAATTTCATTTCTTTTAAAGGGAATATGTCATTCATTATTATATTTTCGTTATTATATTTACTCACCCTCATGTTTGTTCAAAACCTGTATTCATTTCTTTCTTCTGCTGAACACACAAGAAGGTAGCCTATTTTGAAGAATATGGGTAACCAAACAGTGGTCATTGACTTAATTAAAAAAAAAAAAAAAAAACCATGAAAGTCAGTGGGGTCCATCAACTACTATTTGGTTACTGTCATGACATTCTTCAAACTATATCTTTTTTTGTGTTCAGCAGAAGAAAGAAATGCATTCAGGTTTGGAACTACTTGAGGGTGAGTAAATGATGCCATTGAAGAACCATTTTCAGTTCTTTAAAAAACCGAAGAATATTTAACCCCTATAAAGACCTTTTTGTGCTATTGAATGGCTCTGGATGTTAAATGCTCTTCATGGAACCGTAGATAATGAACTTTATTTTTAAAAGTGAACTTTGTTGAAGTTAATGATCACAGTCCACAAGAGGACGCCACAAGACAGTACAACAAAAATGGCCTGTGACTCACAATGGTAAAACTAACCTACTTGATAATCAAAATTTTATTTATACCAGTGAATGAGACAATTACTTCTGATCAAACACCATGAAGAAAAATAAATTAAGCAATTTAGCAAATAAACTACAAGTGCTTGCAATTTCATGGTTTTGGTTGGCTTGAAAAGGTTTCACCAATTTATATAGCCTAATGTCCTCCATATTAAATGTGTGCCTGCCATCTTTGAATAGCCTACCTTTTTAAGCAATACATTGTGATTATTGGTATAGAAGCCTGTTATATTACAGCTATCATTGTTGTGCTATATACAAAACTAAGACAGAAATAAACCGTTATAACTTAAAAAAAAACTGAACGAAAAACATGAATTTCATCAGTAGCATGTTTGTTACAATAATGTTGATACAGAGGAGAGTTAATTAATAATATGACTGAGAGAGTAGAAGTGAACACACTCATTTCATTTCCCAGGCCTGCTGAGCTGGCTCGTCTCTTTGTCATCGTGGTGTGGCTGCCCTCATCAGCAGAAATACACACACACACACACACGCACACACACACACATGCACGCACATGCAGACATTTTTACACACAACCAGAACTACATCTGACACACACACACATAGGCTTAACAGATACACACATCATACACATTTGACACACACACACACACACACCTCCACTCTGGACATTTTGTGGGCTAAACAATGTGCTGACTGCGGTCTGTGTGCAGCCATTGTTTTGCAGAGACCTGAGTTGAGGTTGCGAGTTTAGCAAATACACTTTCAGTTTCTGTACTTCAAAATGAGTTTAATTTAGGCTATGTTACTTGAAGTTTCATTAATTGTTTGTGAACAGTGGCCTACTTGACATTTCTAAATGAAAATGGTTTCAAAGTAAATTCTACATCATTTTTTTCAGTCATTTTTACAATGAATGCTGAAGCTGTTCAATTCATTTCAGATCTCATAGACTTAAATGTTTAAGTCTACATATTCATCTATCAATGTAAACGTCCACTGGTTTATAGTTTTGCTCCTCTTACTCCTTTTTAGACATCTAAATATAAAAACTTCAATGGTTCCATAAAGAACCTTTAACCTCCACAGGATCTTTCCATTGTACAAAAGGTTTTTTTTTTTTTCAAAGTGGTAAAAGGCTCTTTAGATTATTAAAATGTTCTTCACACTCAGAAAAAAAAAGTTGCTTTAAGAACTGACCACTCAAATGTTCTTTGGGGAACCAAAATATTTCTTCTATGGCATTGTTGGGAAAAAGCCTTTTGGAACCTTCATTTTTAAGAGCGTAATGGTGCATTTGTCTAGATTTAAAGTCAGGCAGTATCCGCTTCATCGCTTTGGAAAACACACTGATTCATATTAGCATTTTAAATGCCATGTTTTGCCATTTATAGGACAGAAACTCATCCGTGTTACTCATTGCATTACTCAGACGTCACCTCTCAAAAACAAAAACATTAGGCCTTTTACTGTGGCTTAAGGTTTGCGCTCAGATAAACTAGAGACTAAACACTGGAAATATATAAATAATCATTATTGTTTTGAGATAATTTCTTCTCAGGCATCACCGAATTCAAACCTTTTATACAAACCACATATAGAAAGTAAAAATACATTTCTATGAATCCTTATGCTGTTTTGAATATAATATTTTCCTTATAGAGTCCGTGCAATACTAAATACACTGTAAAAAGCGAACAGTTGGATCAACTTAAAAAAAAAAAATACTTCAATTGGTAACACCAAAAACATTGAGTTTTTTTCAACTTAATTTCAAACATGATATTGCTTAAAAGTAATATTTTTTTCAGTAGTTGTGACTTTTTCACAAGATTCAAAATGCTTTAGAAATATATATTAATATTCATTCAGTTTATACACTGATATGAGTACATGTTCCTCATTCCAAAAATGTAACTTTGTAAATTTAATGTAATTTCATTTATTGCAACGTATTGGCCTACTGTCCTTAATGCAAATTTGAAGGGCCTGAAAAGAAAATCTCAAATTATAATATAACCATATCATATAACCTTATAGGTTATTCACATAAATGTGACCTAAAATGAGATATTAGCAGGCATTGCTTCCTCAAGCAGTGTAAAAGTGATCATCAGGTAGCGTAACATGAGAGTAGGCCATACGGCTGCCACACGTCTCCATGGCCCCTCATTGGTGGAGATCCCTTCATTGTGAAGAGTGTGCGGAGGAAAGAAAGGACTACAGCTCAGGACAGAAACAAAAGGCATCCAAAGCAAAGTGCTGACCGCAGCCAGGGTCTGTGAATCAGGGAGCCCCATTGAAGCGGTGTCTGTATAAATAGCCCCACAGATGCCTGAGCTGGAGACCGCGTGCTGGATTCCCCTCAACGCACACAGCTCATTCTGTCGGGTAAGTCTGGTAAACCCTGTACCTCTGCCAACTCTAAACCAGATAGTGATTAAACCAGCTTGGAACACCATAGTGAGCATTAATTATGCAGAATGACTTATCAAACAATGATCCACTGATACAATCAGACATGCTAAATTATAATTATGATAGGGGAGATATTTATGAGATGTCAACCAGGGATTTGAACAAGAGGCTTTCATTATCTCATCTGACGTCCATTAGACAGTAATATAAGCCACTCGGTTTAATTGATCCAGCAGTGTTCAGGCTTGTCATACATTGAATACTTTACATGTTATTATCTAGAACAAGCACTTGTAATTTTTTTTTTTTTTCTCACAGTAAAAACAAGTTGGCCGTGTGTCCACCAAAGCGTTTTTATCAAGCTGAAATGTAACTTAGGCCTACTTGCTCTGACTGGCATTTGTTTTGGATGAACAGATGTGCTTTGTTGTACAAGCAGAATGTCCTGTCCATCCTCCACTGTGATTGGACGGCTGGTCGAAAAGTGACAGTGATGAGCGTTTTAACCAAAGTTGAACATTTTTCAATTCTCGGCGTCCGGGGAAGAAATTCCAAGCGCTCAGCTCCTCGTCATGACGCTCCCATTGAAAAAAATGCTTATTTTAGCATGGGTACATGTTCAGCAGTGTTGTGAACTTCTGACATGAGTGCCTGTCTGATTCCTTGCATGCAGGTCAGTCAGCGCTGATATATCTGAAACAATGGCTCTGACAAACCCTATGTCAATGCCCATGGGACCATGGAAGGTAGGCCTATAGTGATTTATTTTATTTTAAATTAAAATTATTTTAATTAATATTTAAGGGGCAATGTTTCTAAACTAAATGGGTATTTAAAGGGATAGTTCACCCCAAAATAAAAATTTTGTCATCAATTACTCTATGTTTTTCCAAACCTGAATGAGTTTCATTCTTCTGTTGAACACAAAAGAAGATATTTTAAAGAATGTTGGTAGCCAGACAGTTTACGGTAGCCATTGACTTCCATAGTATTTCTTTTCCTACTATGGGTGTCAATAGGGTCCATCAACTGTTTGATTACTAGTATTCTTTAAAATATTGTTCAACAGAAGAAATAAACTCATACAGGTTTAGAACAACCGGAGGGAGAGTAAGTGATTTCATTTCTAGGTGAACTATCCCATTAATTAAATGATGTTCAACACGTTGAGCTAAAATACTGTTTCTTTCTTTCCCAGATTACCGTTTATGACCAGGAGCATTTCCAGGGCAGGCGTTGTGAATTCACCGCTTGCTGCCAGAACATCATGGAGTTCGGAATGGAGACCGTCCGCTCCCTGAAAGTGGAGTGTGGCGCGTGAGTAAAAGCACACTTCTTTGATTACTGAAGTAAATCTCTCTTCCTCTCTCTAACCCCTTCTCCTAATTACCTCTTGTGACTCTAGCTGGATTGGTTTTGAGCACTCTACCTTCAATGGCCAGCAGTTCATCCTGGAGAAGGGAGATTACCCATGCTGGGAGGCCTGGAGTGGAAGCAATGCCTATCGCATTGAGAGGCTGATGTCCTTCCGCCCCATCTGTTCTGCTGTGAGTTAGACCATCTGCACCAGAACACGAAATACACCCACCAGTAGACTTTCCGACCATCACTATTTCTGAAATTTGTTTGCCATAGTGAGTGTTGATAGATGGCATTAAAAAAGCAGGGCAGAACCTGATTTCACCAAGTGCAACATGTTTCTGGATCACCATTTTTGTTGATCCTGGAACAACATTCTAATCAACCAATCAGATTTGAGGGACAAGTTTACAGTTTATGTCAAGCTAAGAATTAAGTTCTTCTACATCAGTGTTATTAACCTATCATTTCCCTCTGATTTTAGGGATAACTTATGGGTAGGGTTCGGTTTAGGGGTAGGACTACATTTTCGGACAGGAATGCAAAATCAGGAAGTGCAAAAGCAGGCATTATGAGAGAGGTCTGATAATAAAAATCAGGGCTTTGCGCCAATCAGAATTGAATTGAGAATTTTTTTATTTGAACTGAGCTATGCTGATTTCATTTTTCAATATGAATTACATGTAAGGGGTATAATCAAAAATATTAGAAATATAAGTCCAAAATATTTGCATATATAAATATATATATTTATATAAAAAAATTAAAATATATTAATAATCAATGTTTGAAAAGTCACCTTTATTTATACATTTATTATCATTTTAATTATTTACAATTTACATATGTTATCATACACTAAAGGGGTATAATCAAGAATATTAGAAATACAAATCTGAAGTATTTATTAAAAAAGCAACAAACAATAACATACAAAAATGTATTTGATTAAAAATATAAATCTATTAAAAATCAATGTTTGAAAAGCCAATGATTATTTATTTCAACTTTTATTTTCATGGTCATGTTATGGAGCATGGTGGAAGAACATTTCCCAGAATGCACAGTATTACACAGTTGTGTGATGCACTGCAGTAAATTCCATTCCATTTGCAATTTCGCTCATCCCAATTCAACATCCTGTGAGACGTGGCCACTGCCAGTTTAATTCAAATTCCAAGTCATGAACCGAAAGTGAACCCATTTTGTCTGCTTGTTCATTCTGAAACAGATGCACAAGGATTCCCGTATGATGCTTTTCGACTGTGAGAACATGACTGGAAAGCAGTGGGAGGTGTGCGGTGACTACCCCTCTCTGCAGGCTATGGGATGGTGCAACAACGAGGTCGGCTCCATCCAAGTCATGAGTGGCGCGTGAGTACGATTGCTCCGATGGATTTTGATCGTCTGATTATTTTGTTAGGGTCAAAATTTTGGCTAGCATTCTGGCTTCCTGCTCTCATGTTGCTTTCGATCTGCATGTGAGAAAGGAGCGCGAGTGCTTCGGTTCGGGCTTGCGTCACTGCATTCGTCAACGTTTGAGACCTCGAATGCTCCACTTGGCCTCCATGATAACATGCTGTGTTCCTATTTCTCTAGCTTTGTATGCTACCAGTATCCTGGTTACCGTGGTTACCAGTACATCATGGAGTGCGACTGCCACGGAGGCGAGTACAGGCACTACAGGGAGTACGGCTGCCACGCTCAGACCCCTCAGATCCAGTCTATCCGTAGGATCCAGCATTGAGAGGAGCCGGCCGTGTCCTTCCTCCCTTCCCTCCCCTCTTCCTCCTTCTGAGCCCTTAAATCCTCCACTTCCTCCATCCCTCCGTTTCCAGCCACGCAAGACGGTTTGTTGACCAGGACGGCAGGCTGGTATACTGGTGCTACACCAATGTAACAAGTCCACAGCACTTTTTTTTACCCACTACACGAGGAAAGAAAGACAAACTATTGACGGCAGGAACGATGAGATAAAAACCGCAGAAGAAAAAGTCCTGTACGATTCCAGCCGGACGGACGTGGTGTGATGAGAAGCTGGGAGCGTTGCTCTACTTTCGTCATGACTTGATCATCATGATCGTAGCCATTGCAGTTTTCATGGTCAACATCTGTACGATTTTTGATGAATAAAGAACATGAGTATAAAATCTGAGGAAACACAAAAACAGAATACTTGATATCAGCTGACTGTAGTGTGTGGATCTTTCCTGACCTTACATGAACATTAGGACTAACATTCAACTCTCACAGATGAGCATAAAATGAGAAGGTGTAAAGAATTGTCTAAAATTAAATGAAGTTTTAAATGAACAGATACAATGAGTCAGAAGAATTTACATTAAAGCATGACAGGACAGCCTTTTGTTCTATCTATATCAACATAGCAAGACCTCTAATTCAATTATGTGTAGAAGTATTTTTGTTTTCAAAATTGTAATCCACTAAACTAAATTACCTTTCGGATACTGATACGTCAAAAAAATAATAATAATTATGGTGAGTGAAGTGGATAGGTGATAATGTTAGACATTACAAATGCAACAAACACAACAAAAATTGGAATTGTAAAGAGTTTTTATTTTCTGCTTCTTCAAGCATCCACCAATGTTTCATTTTTCAACATTATCAACTCTAAGTGAAATTGGAAAAAATCTCTCTAAAATGCAGTTGTATTAGGGTGGAGACCCCCAGTGACCACACGAGGGAACTAGAGGGTCCATAGAAATACAGTCTTAATGTCTGATCTGAAATTATGAGATTAGTGACAGCCATATTTTAACAGCAAAAAATAAAACTAATCTTATTCTAACCTATACTGTGCGGCATATACTCTCTTTTAGTTTCGTGCAGTTATCGTATAAAAACAAATAATTAAATATTTGGAAACAACATTTATTTATAATGTAATATATTTATAACATTTTACTCTTTACAATTACAAATTAAAATTAAAATAAATAGCTGCATTTATATTTTAGGAAGAAGATCATCATATATCGGGGTCAAAAGTTTCAAAAAACCGACAGCACTAGGTGTTTAAATGGCATTTTAAATGACATGGTGCACTCCATTCAAAACTATTTTGAACTAAGTTTTCACATTTTAAACATGTGATTTTCATGACTTATTACATGCAATTGAGAGACTCTCTCTCTCTCTCTCTTTCGGCTGCTCCTGTTATCCGCATATTATCGAGAGACTACCTCGAAAATATCCAAGGCTGTATTCAAATTCGCCCCCTATACCCTCATTCATTGTTCTACATTAGTCCACTAATATAGTTCATATAGTATAGTTCTTGAAACATAGCAAGCAGCTCCAGTAGTAATGAAAATATGTTGTCATGGAAACTAAACCTTATTTAAACAATTTATTAATCAATTAAAAAGGAATTTATACCTGTATGATATTACGCTGCACCCACATTGGACCAGCGGTTTTGGAAACTGGGTGGATGGATGGATGATGCAGCTGCGGACGCCATCTTCTTTCGAGACCGGAGCGGGGCAGTATCTGAAATCACATGCTTCGCCATAGAGTAGGCGGACAACAGTATGTGACAAAACAAGTATGTCTGAATTAACAGATTCTGAAGTGTGCATACGATGGACACTTTACTATCCCATGAGGCCACGGGAGAGGATTTGTGAATGGCAGTGAAGTGACGCTGGTAAGTCGCGTGATAAGAGCAACATGGCGATGTACGTCCAGATTATTCACACTCATGGTATAGAATGTACTTTTTTAGCCTTGGTGAATTACTTATTCAAGTATCAAGAGAGTAAGCGATTTCGGACACAGCCCAGCAGTTCATTTGGCGCGACCCTCAGTGTATTATGGGTATTCTGAACCCGTCATTATTAGAGTGCATTGTGGGATTAAATGAGTGCACTCATTTAATCCCACACTATGGTTTCTTACACCACTACAAATGGCTTTCCCCTCAAAAAGTGCCCTATTTAAGGGTACAATACATGGTGGCAATTTCGAACTTCCCAGCTTCATATGCAAGGTAACTGAAAATAAAAGCTAAAAGGTGAATAAACTGTTTTTAAAAAAGTAATTATGACCAAATACAGCACCTAAAATACACTTTCCATTAATGCATAAAATAAAAAAATGAATGGTCAAAAATGTTATGGACTTTACTTTTGTCAACTACCCCTTAAACGGCAGTGGTTTAATCCATCGTTTTAGTTTGGCCCTCTATGGTTTGGCCCTGTGCATACCAATTTTCTACTGATTAAGCCAAGTGGAATCTATTAGTGTCCCTAATTTTGATTCAAAGGGTTTAACTTGCAGACCAAATTAAGACCAATTTTGTAATGGCGCAACAAAAAAAACGACAATAAAACGACAAACAAAAGGTTATTTTTAAATGTCACAATTGTTTGCAAACCACTACAAACGCGCAATGCATATTTTGTGGCTCATTTTGCCGCATATTTTAATAGTTCCGCACCAAATACTTGGTTTGAAAGTGAGACACACCAACAAAGTGAACGAAGAAACATACCTGGGATATTACAACTACGCCGCCATGACAGACCGTCTTCAGAGTTTGTCTCTCAAATACTCGCATATTTGCCGCCTCGCGAGCATCGGACAGTCTGTCGAGGGAAGGGAGCTTTGGGTCATGAGAATAACAACGAATCCGAGTACGGACGTACCGGGCAAACCCAGGTTCAAGTATGTGGGAAACATCCACGGGGACGAGGCTTTATCAAGGCAGGTGTTAGTGTATCTGATTGAGTACCTGTTGACTCAGTATGGCCGTGATGTGAGAGTGACGGAGCTGGTGACCCGAACGGACATCTATATATTGGCCAGCATGAACCCTGACGGATTTGAGCGCGCGTTGGAGGGTGACTGCACTGGAAGTGCTGGAGGCCGCGAGAATGCCAAACATTATGAACTCGACAAGAGTTTCCCAGACCAGGATGAGCCTTCCAGCAAGACTTCAGATGATACACCGGAGGTCACGGCTGTTGTGAGATGGATTCTTGAAAAAAAGTATGTTGTTCAGTTGTTTGCTGTTTAGTTTAAATATTTTATTCAAAGATTGTAGTATGGATTCAGTCAATTATTTATTTACTTATTATTGATAAATATAATTGAGATTATTGAAATCATTTTACATTAATAGCCTCTTAAATTTCTCTAAAACTATTCAAAAATTTTTTTGTTAATTGAAATTAAATACAAATATTAGAAGGAAAACGGTTGCCTTTCTGAAATAATTTTATTGAAGCACTAAAAGTACTAACAGATAATTAAGGAAAAAACAAACAAAACCGATTTAAAAATTAATTTAAAGGGATAGTTCACCCCCCAAAAATTCTGTCATTAATTACTCACCCTCATGTTTTACTCACCCCCAAACCTGTATGACTTTCGGTCATCTTCTGAACGCAAAATAAAATATTTTTAATGAAATTGAGATATTTCTGGCCCTTCCTTGACAGCTATGCAACTGACACCGCTTCAAAAAGTTCATAAAGAGGTCGTAAAACTAATCCATATGAACGGTTTAGTTGTCCAACTTTTCTGAGGAGACACTAACTTTATATGAGGAACAGATTGAATTTAGGCTTAAAACACAAGAATTAACCTTGGTTCTCGCAGGTCACGCGAACATGATTGATTGAGTTAACATTTACCGATGTGTGAGTTCGTTGATTATATAAAAACGATCGTGTCTCTTAAGAAAATTTGGACTAAACTGCTCAATTCATATGGATTAGTTTTATGATTTGCATAGACTGTCAATAGAGGGACATAAATTGCTCCGATTTCATTAAAAAGATCTTCATTTGTGATCCGATGATGAACGGTTACGGAAGTCTTAGGGTTTGGAACGACATGGGGGTGAGTAAATAATGACAGAATTTTTATTTTTGGTTTGTATTACTGTATGCACCACAAAAATCTTACAAAATAAATGTTTTGATTTTATTTTTTAGTATTATTAGTTGATCCAGAGTTAACTAGATTTGAAGAGAAATTGGCATTGCAATTTAAACTAGCCCAGATTTTATTTTTTTTAAAATGAATTATTCAGTGGCATAATCTGAAAATCTCAGATCAGAAGCAAGAGAACAAGTCAAATCTTTTCACAAGAAGTGTTTTCTCACCTGGCTCTTTGTCGTCTTTTCAAGGTTTGTCTTGTCTGGTAGTCTACAAGGGGGCTCGGTGGAGGCCAGCTTCCCTTTTAATGACGGCAGTTCTTCTGCAAGCCCAGGGCTGACAGCCGTTGAAGACCTATTTCACTATTTAGCACAAACCTACACTGAGAACCATCCCATTATGAGTATGGACAATCCTGACTGTCCTGTTGATCCTAACAAAAGCTTCGGAGATGGTATCACAAACTGTTGTACATTAAAGTCAGGTATTTTAACTAGGTGAAACTCCATTGAGCTTTGGTTTGGTGTCGCAGGGGGAATGCAGGATTTCAACTACCACAAAGGGAACTGTTTTGAAGTCGCTTTTAAATTCAGCTGCTGCAAGTATCCACCAGCTTCTCAGCTTTACACAGAGTGGACCAACAACAAGGAGGCCCTTCTTACCTACATACAGAAAGTGAGTAGATTGGATTGTTTTAGTGTGTAGAATGGCCTACTGCTTGTTCAATTTACTTGAACAAAACTCAGGATTGCTATAGATGTAACCAGTAACGTCTTATGGCTGCCAACACCTAACTTAACCTTCTTTAATGTGTAAAGAAAAGGTATTTTTAGCTGACAGTAGTAATGGGAGAAATGAGCTTTGAAAAGCTTTGAACCAATTCAACCAATTGCTTCGCAGAATGATTCACTGTGTCGAAGCGTTCGAAACACCACACACTGGTGACCCCTGCTGGTCAGAACAGTGTAAATGCAACAACAACTCAGGACAAACATGTATAAAAAACCCATTTACTAACCCATTGCAAATGCTTTATTGAAAGTATAATCTATCAAATGCAATTAACTAATCATCTAATAATTGTCTGTGTAATGTGTTCTTTTATCAATGTCAGGGCTTGTTTTGATTGTTCCATGGATGACTCGGCTAAAGAGGCAAATAAAGAGACTATTAACAAATATTATTCCTTTTAATTATACTAACGTCTAGTTAAAATGTGTAAAAATGTATAAAACTGATCAGAGATCAGGTAAAGCCCATAGACATTTGTTCAATGTTTGCTGCATTTTTAATGATATCAAATCTTATTTTGCTTCTGTTTAAGGCTCATATTGGTGTGAGAGGTTTCGTAATGACCAGATCAGGCTTTGGTCTCCCAGATGCAACAATCTCTATTTCTGGAATTGATCACAACATCACAAGCTGGATGTTTGGTGATTATTATCGCCTGCTGCTCCCTGGAAGATATGACATCACTGCTAGCTCACCTGGGTGATTATGTGTAGATGCATAAAAGTAAAATGATGTGTTGGAATTAGTCCAATTTAATGGAATTTTTCATGTTTCCTCCAGGTACCTTTCAAATACTGTGAAGAATGTGCCGGTGATCGAAGGCAAAGCCACACTGCTAAACTTCACTCTTGAGGTACCGGTAGAGGAAACGTTATTGTTAGATCACTCTGAACGACATATACTGACCAAAGAAGATCTGGGCACACCAGGGCCTACCACCTCAAAATATCCAATCCAGTCTTTGGAATTCCAATATCATAGTTATGATGAAATGGAGATGACGTTGCAACTCTTAAGTGCTATCTATCCATCCATCACTTATCTGAACTCTGCTGGACGATCAGTGCAGGGCAGGAATCTTTATGTGATGGAGATTTCCACCAATCCTGGTGTTGGTCAGCAAGGTGCAATTGCATGCACTCACATTTTTATATTGTTTATCTGTGTATGTACACTATAGGTCAAAAGTTAGGAATAATTTTCCTAACTCTTATGCTCTCTCTTTTGATCAAAAATGGAATAAATATTGTGAAATATTACTAAAAATAACTTTTTATATATATAAATATTTTCCTGTAATGGAAAAGCTGAATTTTCAGCTTCAGTCTTCAGTGTCACATGATCCTTCAGAAATCATTCTAATATGGTGATTTGCTGCTCAATTATTATTAATAATGTCATTATTATCAATGTTGAAGACAGTTTTTACTGTTAATATTTTGTTTTAATATTTAATCTTTTTTTTTGATGACTATACTGTTCAAAAGAACAGCGTTAATTTGAAATAGAAATATTTTGCAACATTATAAATGCCTTTACTGTCACTTTTGATCAATTTATTGTATTGTCTAAGTACTAATTTCTATTCAAATCTTAAATACCCAAAACTTTTCAATGGTAGTGCATCAGGTTTCAACATTGATGATTAGATATCTTTCTTGAGCAGCAAATCAGCACATTACAATGATTTCTGAAGGATCATGTGACACTGAAGATTCCATCACAGGAATAAATGGAATTTAAAAACAAATTTAAACCGTTTTGACTTAAATTTTTTACTATTTATTTATTTGTTTTTGCTGTATTTTTGATCAAATAAATGCAACCTTGGTGAGCGGAAGAGACTTTCAAGAACATCAAAATATCCAAACTTTTGACTGCTAGTTTACATTAATGCGTCTCTATGAAAACCTCCCCTTACTTCAACCAGGCAAACCAGAGGTCATGTTTCTGGGTAACCTGCATGGAAACGAGTTTATCGGTCGTGAGATTCTCCTAAACCTGGTTGAATACTTGTGCCGCAATTATGGCAAAGATCCATTGGTCACGCGTCTGGTCAATAGCACAAGAATTCACGTCATGCCTTCCATGAACCCAGATGGGTATGAAATAGCGCTAAAAGGTACAAGCAAAATAAACTGGCAGGTTGTTTAATTGTTCTCTTCTGTATTTACACTGATTTTCTTCTCGTAGCTCACAAGGAACGGGTCTTAGGAGACCAGAGTATTATTGGACACAGTAATAGTCACCGTGTTGACCTGAATGCAAATTTCCCTGAACAGTCACAATCGAAGAATACTGTTGAAGCAGAAACTCAAGCGGTGATAAACTGGATCAAGGCCCATTCCTTTGTGCTGTCTGCAAGTATATGTGGAGGTACAGAAAGTTGCAGTCTTAAGTTGTCTCAATGTTAATGAAAAATTTAAAATGATAAAACTGAACTGCCATTGTTGTCTCTAGGGTTTAGGGGAGTCGTGTATCCGAGTTCCCTTGACTCCACTGATGAGATAATGTTTGAATCAGTTGCAGAAGCCTTTTATTTGGTGTGTATTTTGAATGCTGTATATATCATGAATTGTCAAATTAAATTTTACTGACTCGTTTTATTGTTTCCAGCAATCTCAGGCTTTTCAAGAGCCCCAAGCTTGTGACGTGCCAAGAACCAGAGAGAAAAAAGACATAAAGCACCGCCGTCCAGTGGTCACAGGTCAGACTGAAGCATAATCACTGATTAAAGTCATTATTTAAAAAAAAAAAAAACTATTTTCATTACCCTTAAAGGATAATTCCGGTATTTAGCACTTTGAGTCTATTTTGTAGTTTGTTTTGGATGAACTAGAGTGGTGGACACAGAAATTTTGACGATGGGTCCTATCTCGACTTTTTGACTCTTTTAGAATCGCCTTTGACCGCTTCAGAATGGCTGGCTATGGGCATGCACGAACATGTCCTTAAAACAACCCTTAACGTTCGTTTTCAAAACTGTGCAACTCACGAGTGGTTACCTTTTAATACCTTTAATTCAGTACTGTATTTTCAGCATCATTTCTCCAGTCTTCAGAGTCACATGATCCTTCAGAAATCATTCTAATATGCTCATTTACATTTAATTATTTAGCAAACGCTTTTATCCAAAGCGACTTACAACCAGGGTTCCCACGGGTCCTTGAAATCCTTGAAAGTTTGTGAATCTGAAAAAATGTTTCCAAGGCCCCGGAAACTTTTTGAAAATAAACATACATAGAGACAGGTCCTTGAAAGTGCTTGAATTTATTTTGTGCAATAAGTTTTCTGGAAAAAATTCCATATTCACTCCGGTCCCCTAATGTGTTATTTCGCCAACACTTCATGGCCTATGCATACTAGCTTGCTTGATTTACACTAGTTAAGTGCATTTACGCGTTACTACCTTAAGTGTTTCCCGCATGAGATATGTTGTGTTGTACGTTGCCATGACGCGCGCATGAAACTACGATGGTACCTCAATGTTTGTTGTTTGACACAACAAATGTGTCCCCACATTAAGTCCTTGAATTTGAGGGTATTGGACCTGGAAAGTCCTTGAAAGGTCATTGAATTTGAAGTTAACCAAGGTGTGGGAACCCTGTACAACTGAGGAGAACAATAGAAGCAATCAGACCAGCAAGAGGGCAACAGTATACAAGTGCTGTAACAAGTCTCAGTTAGGCTAGTACAGTTAAAATACCGCAAGTATTTTATTATTATTATTTGTATTCATTATATCAGAAAAACAAATTGAATAGACAAGTGCTAGTATTAATTGGTCAGGTGCTGACGAAAAATGTGTCTTTAGACATTTTTTGAAAATGGCAGGTCATTCCAGGTCATTCCACCAGCAGGGAACAGTCCAGGAAAAGGTCCGTGAGTGATTTTGTGCCTCTTTGGGATGGCACCACGAGGCACCGTTCACTTGCTGGAGGGTGCATAAGTCTGAACTAGCGAGTTTAGGTATATTGGTGCAGACCCAGTGGTTGTCTTGTAGGCAAACATAAGTGCCTTGAATTTGATGCGAGCAGCTATTGGCAGCCAGTGCAAACTGATGAAGTGAGGTGTGAATGTGGGCTTTCTTCGGCTCGTTGAAGACCACCCTCGCTGCTGCATTCTGGATCATTTGCAAAGGCTTGATAGGACATGCCGGAAGGCCCGCTAAGAGAGCATTACAATAGTCCAGTCTGGATAGAACAAGTTGTGTGGCCTGCTCTGATAGGAAGGATCTGATCTTCCTGATGTTGTATAAAGCAAATCTGCAGGACCTAGCCGTTGTAGTAATATGGTCTTTGAAGCTTAGCTGATCATCAATCACAACTCCCAAGATTCCTGGCTGTCCTGTAAGGAGTTATGGTTGACGAACCCAGCTGAATGGATAACTTGTGCTGAAGTGTTGGGTTGGCCGAGACCACAAGCAGCTCTGTCTTAGCAAGGTTGAGTTGAAGGTGATGGTCCTTCATCCAGCAAGAAATGTTGTCATGCAGGCTGAGATGCGAGCAGCTACCGTCGGAACATCCGGCTGGAATGAGAGGTAGAGTTGTGTGTCATCAGCATAGCAGTGATCGGAAAAGCTTCGGAATGACAGATCCTAGTGATGACATGTAGATAAAGAGAAGTGGTCCAAGCACCGAGCCCTGAGGAGCCCCAGTAGCAAGAAGTTGTGACTTAAGAGACCTCGCCCCTCCAAGACACCCTGAAGGACCTACCTGAGAGGTAGGATTTGAACCACTGGAGTGCAGTTCTTAAGATGCCCATCTTCATTAGGGTTGACAGGAGTATCTGGTGGTTGACTGTGTCCAAAGCAGCAGACAGATCCAGCAGGATGAGTACTGAGGATTTGGAAGCTGCTTTTGCCAGTCTCAGTGCTTCAGTAACCGAGAGCAGGGCAGTCTCAGTTGAGTGGCCGCTTTTGAAGCCAGATTGGTTGTTGTCCAGAAGGTTGTTCTGCGTGAGAAACATGGAGAGTTGGTTAAAAGGGGAAGGGCAAAGGAGAGAAGAGAAGGTTTTGAAGAGTGTGCGGGAGTCAGAACAATTGCTAATTTTGTTGTGGTAGAATGTCGTTTGAGCAGTGGAGATATTTGCAGAGAAGGAAGAGAAGAGCGATTGATACAAACTAAGGTCAGTCGAATTTTTTTATTTGAGCCACTTCCTCTCTGTGGCCCTGAGTCTAGAGCGATGTTCACGGAGAACATCAGACAGACAGGGGGCAGAGGGTGTGGCGTGGGCTGGTCTGGATGAAAGGGGGCAAAAGTTGTCTAAAGACGTTAGAGTGGAGCAAAGAGTGTCAGTAGCACTGTTAGTGTCCAGTGCTGAAAACTGAGCGGGTGAAGGAAGTGAGGAAACTATAGAGGAAGGGATAGAGTGAGCGTAGGTTACGCCGATTGGTGGCCTGTGGATTTTATGCTCAAAGAAACATTGCTGCTTATTATCAATGTTGAAAACAGTTGTGCTACTTAATTGTTTTGTGGAAAGAGTGATACAAAGTTCAAAAGAACAGCTTTTTTCTTTTCAACCAATGTCTTTACTGTCTCTTTAGATCAATTAAGTTAGTTTTTTCTGAATAGAATAATTCATTTCCTAAAAAAAAAAAAATACAAATATGTATTTGTCTATATGTATATATATCTTGCTGACCCCAATATTTGAACAGTAGTGTGTACTTTTTATCATTATTTTATTATATTTTGTCTTATTTGTCTGTTCCTCAGTACATACTCTTCTATGTTGAGTATCCTGTCTCACACAGAAATCAACATTGTTTTTGCCTTCTGCATACTGGTAGGAACTGATATGCTGACTTGGGCGTATCAAGGCACTGACACTTTAGCCGTTAGCATTGGTCTGAGCTGTGAGCTGCTCCCACCGGAGGATACACTCTCAGAATACTGGGAGAAGAATCACAAAGCACTCTTACAGTTTATACAGCAGGTGATTCATTTTTGATCATGTCGCATTGTATTTTGGGTGAGCTATTCAGTTTGAACATTTGCATGGTTTGTGTGACGTCCCGTATGTCAGGTTCATATGTTTGTGAGGGGTATGGTGACTGATGGTCATTCTGGCAAAGGCATTGCTAAGGCCACGGTCGTGGTGGAAGGCTCAGGTCATCAAGTCCATACCAGCAGCACAGGCCAATACTGGAGACCCCTGGCTCCTGGTTCTTATCGTCTCACAGCCTCTGCTCCAGAGTGAGACCTTACCCTTCACAAGAAATGAACCGAATTCTGCCAGTTATAAAATGGGTCAGCCATTACATTTCTTGTGCTATTTTCCCCCAGTTATACTTCAATGTCGGCATCTGTCCGGGTGTTGAATTCTCGGGTGGAGCAGGTGGACTTTAAGCTGACCAGAGATGCATTGCAGCCATCTAGAGTAGAACAGAAGGACTTTGAGAAACTGGTGGACCAGCTTTTAGTCCCTGGCGGGCTGGAGCAGATGGTCCGCGGCCTTCTACCTGCTCAGACCCTGGAGTACAGAACCTACAGGGAACGCTCCGAGTTCCTGAGAGGACTGACATTAACCTTCCCTCGCATCACACGGCTGTACAGGTATGTAATCCTGAAGATGTGTCTTTATCAGGTGGTTGGCGGTGCTTGCTGAGAACTTGGAGAATGAGAGATTTTGACTTGGGCCAGTTGACTTCATTACCCACCTCCTATACCAATGTGCTAACACCCACTCAGAACACCCTAGCCAAGCATCACTCACATTTTTGTAGTCATGTAATGCAAATTAAGTTCATATAGATCATGAGAATTTATTGAGTGGAGTTAGGTAAATGTTGTGAAACATTTCGGTTTTTTTTTAATCGTCACTTTTTTTTTCTCCTGGGGTCAGTTTGGGTCAAAGCACTGAGTTCAGAACTATATGGGCCCTTGAGATCGCTGGCAATTTGAAGATGTCTCAACCTGCCGAGCCCAAGATCCGTTTTGTGGCTGGAGTCCATGGTGATGCGGCAGCAGGTCCAGAGTTGCTGCTCGAGTTTGCTTCTGTTCTCTGTCTCAACTATCGCAGGAATCTCGCCATCACCAAGGCAAGCTTCACAAAACATTGTGTCCTCTTGTAAAAGCAATGAAATATAGTTGTTACTCACCTTATATTATTTCCAACACCAGCGCTGCGTTTGCTCACAAAAGTTTTGTGAGTGAATGGAAAGTTTCCAGGGGGAGTGCAAAATGTTTGCGACTATAATTTTCCTCCCTTCGCATACCCCCCCATCACCATGTCCCATAGATTGGGAACATTCTTCATAGACAAGTCTGAATGGCATGCATGTTGTTAAGCTAAAAAACAAAAAAACATGGCACACCGAAATATTGCAAAAAAGTTCCTGGTTTTTAATTGTATACTTTACAGTGTTGAATTGAATTAGTGTGTGTGCATATATACACAATCAACATATTTTTAACTATGCTTGCATTCTTAATCTTCACTGTGACTGAATCTGCAATGTTGTCTTAGTGTGCGGTCACATTTAACAATTTTTGGCTGAATTTTGCTAACAAAAAAAAGGTCCATTGTGAAAAGTTTAGTAATGTATGAAGGGCAGCTCATGTAGAAGTCACTTTCAAACCAAAGACGATTTCTGTTGGTGAATCCAATGAATTTGGATGACCAACTTGAACACAAGTGAAATCTGCTTGGGGAACACTTTTGGCCTTACGCAAAACTCCTGATCACACAGATTGAAATGACTGGATTTCATCCTTGAAATTTCGCAGTGGAATATTAAATGTGACCGGACCTTTAGAATTGGCCCAAAAGGCGGCGGCATCTATCTTTTGGAACATCCAGTGCGTCTGGTGTGCATTTACGATGTCGTTCAAGTAGGCAGCTTACTAGGTTTTGGAACAGAGTTTGTGTACCTGTCATCAATACAGTTTTTGTGTCCTTCCTCTTAGCTGATTGACCGGAGCAGGATCCTTATCCTCCCGTGTGTGAACCCTGATGGTAGGGAGCAGGCACATGAAGGAGTCTGCTCTTCCAGTGTGGGGCACACCAATGCTCGTGGAATAGATCTGGATACTGATTTCTTCTATGGTCAGTCAACACTCTGCATTGAAATTGTCATTAAAAGCTTGTCAAGTGGTCAGTGAATGTGACATTTGTATTTATACTTAGGTAATAAATCAGTGCAGCCAGAGACCCGTTCAGTGATGGATCTGATTTATGGAGGGGGTTTCTCTCTCTCAGTAGTGCTGGAGGGAGGCTCTCTGCTGGCCACGTATCCATATGACAGACCTAATCAGCATGGTAACCAACAGCACAATATTTGTTTATACATTATTACTATTACCCATTCATTGTGTTAAAGATCCTAACTCTTAAGTATTAAACTCTGTTATATAAACGATCCTGCACAGTTAATATACGAGTGATTTGGCTTATATTGGGCTTATGATTTTCACCCAGAACAAAACGAGGAGACGTTGAGATTTTTGGCTTCCTTGTATGCCAGAAGTCATCCTTTCATGCACTTGGGTAACCTGAAATGTACAAAAAAGTCAGGTATTGTTGAAAATACTTTAAGATTTAAAAAAATAAATAAACCTCTACTAAAATTACATCACAAAACATGATATGAAGATGACTCCATCATTCTTTAACTCAACAGCGATAATCCCGGGAGGGATCCTGAAGGGTGCAGATTTCAGTTCTCACACTGGCAGTATGAAGGTATTGGAATCATTTGAGATTGTCCGAATGGCAGATTTTTTTTTTTGTCACGTTTGTAGATATTGTTCTTGTGACATATGTCGCTTATGACTTGCTTGTTGTGACTCATTAGAGTATTTAACACAATGTAGATCAAATTACATGTATTAATGGATCCATTTTGACCATGCTGGGCCCTGTTTACACCTGGTATTAAGATGCGTTTTGGTCGATTAGATCACAAGTGGACAACGCTAAATACAGGCGTAAACGGGGTCTAAAAAGTTTTGAGCTGGTCTACTTTCAACCACTTCCAGAGGTATTTAAAAACCCACTCAATTGCTTTCGTAGTGTAAACCCTCATGTGGTCAAACGGCCACTTAAAGACCGCCTGTTCTCCGTCTACTGACCTAATGCGAAAAACTTGATGATAAGTGTGCTAGCCAGATGGGATTTAAACTTTGTTGGCTGGAGACCCAAGTTTGTGCTTGGTACGTTTTTTCATCTTCAAACCAATGTTCTCTCACCATTCCTGATTTCTAACACACACTTACAGCGTTCGATGTGGTCTTGCAGATGTCAGAGCAGAAACAAAAGCGCAGCTCTCCGTATGTTTTTCGGTCGCGTTCATATGTAAATTGTGTTCGATTATTTCATCCATTAGATCAAAAGATCTGAAAAATCCCATAGATTCCCATAGAACCCCCCCCCAAAGAAATCAGGACAGAAATGGTTGAAAGTGGAATGTGTCTCCCTCTTCTACTTGTGATCCGATCAACCAAAACAATCTTACCAGGTATAAACGGAGCCCCAAGTTACAACTTGTGTGCTGAGGCAGAACTGTTTAAAATTATCAAGTGTTCGCTCTAGTTCACCAAAATGAAAATTGTCATTTAACCCAGTTAAATCAACCATTATACAAAAACCTTTCACTCCACTGAAGTTCTCAAATCTAATTTTCTGCATATTCCGTCTTGTATTTCAGGACTTCAGTTTGGATGTGGGTGGTTGCCCTGAGATCACAGTGTACACTGGCTGTTGTTTGTTCCCACCTGAACATCAGCTCTTCTCGATGTGGATGGAAAACAGAATGCCTCTTTTCCGCATGCTGCTGGAGGTGGACACGCTCTGATCTTCTCAGAATAGCCAGCCATATTTTCAAGCAACCTAAACTCATTTAAACCTATGTTTTCCTCATATTTGGTCTCTGAAGGTTCACCGAAGTCTGAGTGGTTTTGTGAGGGACATTAAAGGCCACCCGGTGTCGGGTGCTGTTGTGGTGGTGGACGGCTCTGTGACTGTTCAAGCAGACAGTCAGGGTCACTTCACCACTCTTGTGGCTCCAGGCACACATCAGCTGCAGGTTCAGGCCCATGGATATCAGCAAGTGCTCCAGCAGGTATGTTTTAGAAATGGCTAACAGCTTTAAGAGGAGTTTTTTTTTATTTTATGGATAGATGGATAGTGATTTTGGCATAATAAAACTATAACACAAGATCAATTAAAGGTACAATATGCAAGAATTTTGCATCAAAATATCCCATAATCTCTATATATTTTGTTAAGTTGATTACTTACAATATCCCAAATGTTTCCAACAATTTTTAAATCGTGAGAAAATTGCGATTTTAACCAAGGAAACGGGGCGTTAGAGCAGGGGGGAGCTGGGAGTCGCCAGTCAATTGCGTCATATCCGCGTTACCCTCGGTTTCCGCCCGTACTGCGTGGAGTCCTGGACAAATGCGGAAGTTGTAGTTGTAGCGTCTATCAAGCAACAAACGTTAGCTTGTTTCTTGCAGTCGTTATGGAACACAATTATTCTTTACTGATTGCAGCTGGTTCTGTCGACAAAGCATGCTTAATTTTTCATTCGGTAATAGTTATGTTTATGTAAGGGAAGTATTATTGCTTTAGATTTGTGTTTAGTTTATTGACATTGTTTATCACGTCTGGTGTTTATGGCCATGTAAATAAATATAGCATGTGTTATACATAAAGATTAATCAGTATTTTGGCAAATGATGTGGGTAACGTTATGTTCGAATGTACTTTTACAACAATTGTTTAGAACACGTAAAACTGCGCCACGTTATCACAACAATGAATTGACATACAGTAACATCTATGATAACCAATTTAGTATTAAACCTTACTTTTCTTGCGGTTAATTCATTTTAATGAAATAAAAGTGTGATGCGGTTCAAGAGTCAGGAAGGAAGAAGACAGGGGTCGGCGTGACTGGGACTCGTACTTTATTAAAATAAAGCAAAACAAACAAAAGTCGTGCACAACGCGCATTCACCGTGGCAACCGCGACAGCACAAAACAGTTCGAAAATGAGAGCTCGGATCCACCGGTTTTCTTTCTCTGCGTCCAATTTTCTCTTCAGTCTCTCTCTCGTTCCAGCGCGCGGCTTAAAAGCAGTCTCTCCACGCGGATCACGGCAATAAGACACAGGTGTTCGTCATTTGCACTTGACCTACTTGCTCGTCTCTTCTCTCTCCCATTACAGACCGCGCTGAACCACGCCCCCCTCGCCACAAAAAGCATGTCATTATAACAAAAGAACTTAACCTCATCCATGAACATGATTTTTCGATTCCCGTCTGACTGATTTACATCCACGGTGGAGTTTAAAACGACAGTTCCCATCATTCCACGCTCCTTCACATCGTCATCAAGCTACGCCGTTGTTGTTGTTGTTTGGAATGTAGCGCCCTCTAGAGGGCAAAAATTCTTGCATATTGTAGCTTTAATATGCTACTGTTCAAAAGTTGAGCAGTAAGATTTTTTTATTTTTTTCTACTTTTCATCAAGAATGCACTAAATTGATAAAGTGAAAGTATAGACAGTTATAATGTCTACAAAATAAAATAGTTCTATTTCATATAAATGCTGTTCTTTCTATTCTTCAAAGAATCCTGAAAAAAAATAAAAATATTAGGCAGCACAACTGTTTTCAACATTGATAAGAGATGTTTTTGAGCATCAAATCAGCATATTTGAATGATTACTGAAGGATCATGTGACACTGAAGACTGGAGTAATGATGCTGAAAATTCAGCTTTGCATCACAGAAATAAATTGCGTTTTAAAAGTCGGTAAATAACTGCTTATTGAACAAATGTTGGGCGGGACTTGATTTTGTCCATTGGAAATTGATTGGATCATTGTAGTTCATTGTAGTTCATTGTGGACAATTGTAGATCATTGTAGCTAATTGCTGTGATCTGATATGAGTGACAGGTTGTCTCACCAATTATTATTTCACAATATTTCTGGTTTTTCTGCGTTTTGATTAAATAAATGCATATTGGGTGAGCACTGCTTTCAAAAACATTTTAAATCTTACCTATCCCAAACTTTTGAACAGTAGTGTAATAAAAAAAAAAAAATATTAAGCTGAAATGATCATGCTGCTTCTGTCCAGGTTAAACTGCACACATTCTACAATTCTCTCATTCTCCTCCTGTGGTTTTAGGTGAATATATCCTCAGTCAGAGTGACCAGTCCCATTGTGATTGACATTATGGCAGCCAGGGCTCCACTCAGTCGGGCAATGTTTGTCATTGCCACAGGTAAATCTTAACACTTTAATCTTAACACTTGTTCTAATTCCAGTGATCTCATTGGTCAAAAGAAGTTGATATTAAAGGAGGACCTATTATGCTTTTCTCCCTGAAATACCTCAATTGTAGTCTTAAAGGCACAATATGTAAGATGTTTGGATTAAAATATGCGAAAACCACTAGAACAATTTTGTTGATTTGTGTACTTGCATTATCCCAAATGTTTCCAACAAGATATAAATCCATTTATGATTTTACTTCTGTAGAAACCATGGAAACACCAAAGATGTTTTAATATATTATGTGTTCTGTTAGAAAGGTGAGCAACTGTTTGGATACCTTTATCAGAAAACGAATCATTGTTTTAGCTCAACACGGTTTGTCTTATTGTTTGAATCTCTTGTTTTCTTGATTTACTGTGAGTAACATGTTTGCATCATGCGTGTTGACAACATTATTTTTTTTTACGCGGCTAACATAGCATAGTCAAAGAGCTTTATTTGTAGTAACAGTAATACAGCATTTTCTCCACCATACAATATATATATATTTTTAATGAACTGCATGCCATTTAGCAACACAAGTCATTTAGCTTTTATTAATATGATATTCTATTATCAATCTAGCTTACTGCAGTGTGCAACAAGTGCATCATACCAGCCACTGAGCGAACGCACAGAGTATGTTATAACTTTCAGTTTCAACGTTATAACTTCCAGATAAAGTGACCTGTATTAGTAGTAATTCAGTACTTGCAATAAATATGATTTGTCAGTTTGCTTATCGTCAGCTGTAGAGGTGAGGACAACAACTCCCATGATTCCACGCTCATTCACTGCGTCAAGCTACGCCTTTGTTACGGTTTTGAATAAGCGACCTCTTGTGGCGAAACTTGCATCAGGGCTGCCAACTCTCACGCATTCAAATGACACAGTGAAAAATCTTGAAGCAAAAACACTGGACACTGACACCGACAGACAAGACCGAGCTGGTTACTTTTGATATGAAACAATGCATTAACTTTGAAATTCTGTCAATTTTATTTCGAAATTTAAACAAATACCGTTTTGGTGCTCTTAAATGTGACGTGACAGATCGCTGTAGCGCATCAGTTTAAGCGGCACATGAACTGATCGTCTCTTCCTCTTTACTACTAGTTAATGGAAAATAAAAACAAGTGAACATTAGAAAGTATGTTTATACAGTACAACTTACCGAAATGTATCATGTCTCGTAATTAATCAATTGGTGTTTCAACCGCTGAAAGAGTTGGGGGAAAAAAAACGTCTGGAGAACAATGTCATGTAATGTTACATTTATCTTAAAGGAACACGCCGACGTTTTGGGACTTTAGCTTATTCACCGTATCCCCCAGAGTTAGATAAGTCCATACATGCCCTTTTCATCTCCGTGCGTGCCGTTACTCTGTCTGACGCACCCGCTGCTAGCCTAGCTTAGCACAAAGACTGGAGGTTAACGGCTCCAGCTCCGCAGAAGTAGCAGTGCTTCGCCTTCTGAGAATGTAGTTCCCAGTATCTATACGGTTAGAAGATGGCTGTGTCTCATGTGACCTTATTTGTACACGCTGTAACTATACAAATCACAACATGTAAATAGGAAAATGTTGGCGTTATTTTGTCACTTATTGGGAGCAGGATGCTAGCTGGAGCCGTTTACCTCCAGTCTTTGTGCTGTGCTAGGCTAGTGCGTCAGATAGTGTTACGGCACGCACTGAGATGAAAAGGGTATGTATGGACTTATCTAACTCTGGGGGATAAGGTGAATAAGCGAAAGTCCCAAAAAGTCGTTGTGATCCTTTAAAACAGCCATTTAATGACCATAGCGTGTTAGTTAGCTAAAAAAAATCAACTCTAGCAGACATCCCACCCTGAAAAAACTCATTACCAAACAGATGGCACAACACTCCCCAGTTATTAAAAAAATTATTGTACTATTATATTCAGTTGCATAAGCCGGCTAACACGGGTTCGTTCATTCAATAGTATTCGTGCTCTGAAAGTGATGCAGAGCTGCCAACTCTCACGCATTCATCGTGAGACACACGCAATTGACACTTTTCACACGCTCTCACGCCACACATCCATTTTCTCACGCACAGAAAAATCGCAAAGCAAAGAGGACACGGAGACCGGCAGACTAGACAGAGCAGGTTAGTTATGATATAAAAAAATCTCAGCTCTCAGATTCTGTCACTTTTATTACGAAATTCAAACAATAAATACCGTTTTGGCGCTTGTAAATGTGACGCGACAGATCCCTAGCGGCACGTGAACCGATCATCTCTACTAGCTAATAGTAAATAAACACGAATGAACACTGTTGACAGTACAATTTGCCGAAATGTATAGTCCTCATACATAATATCGACCAATCAATCAAACAAAGGGGTCAATAAAACAGCTGGAGAACAATTGTCACATAACATTTACCTCAGGAAAGCCATTTGATGACCATAATATAGGCTATAGCACGTTAGTTGGCTGATATATGTGTACTATATTACATATTTAGTATATTTTTACTTATATCATTAAATAGTTATTATAATAAAAAAATGCATTCTATTTAATTAAAATTTTATCCTTAAATAATACTGCCAGCTGATAGGGCTCTCTGTATGTTTACAGCATTAGGTGAGTTGTTGTTTTTTTTTCTTGAGAAAAATTAATGCCTACCTAATATTTATCCAAATGAGTCAATATTAAATCAAATCACAATAATTGAAATAATAAAAAAGCGTAGCTTACCAGAAATTGTAGCCTACCATGTAAATATGTCACTAAACCTAATAAAATTCAGTTTAGTTACTAAAATGTTTTGACAATCACAATACACTTATTGTGATGCAATACTTTTTTTTTTTTTTTACATTTTTGCTAAATAAATGCACTGTTACACTGTTAATACTGACAGAAATTTCATTTTTGGGTGAACAACACTATCCCTTTAATGAAATTTAGTTACCAAATGTTTTGACAATCACAATACACTTATTGTGATGCAAGGTTTTTCCATAATTCTCGCTCCAAGCTAAACTCAAAAGTTGGCAGCCCTTTACATACTGTGCCTTTAAGTTTCTTTCCGGGAACACACGCGTAACAATTCCTCATTTAAATAATTCCCATCCAAGGCATATGCAAAACAAAACAGGTGAGGCCTGGTTGAGTTGCTTTAGTAGGGTGTTGAGACTTCAAGTGATGGAAAGGGGCGTGACAGCCAGCCAACCAAGGAAGGAGGGGCTTCATAACAAAAAAGGGTTTTTTTTAACATTCAAGCGTGAAAACCTGTTCTAGTATACTCTTAAAACAAAATCAAAACTTTGTACAAGGACATAATAGGACCTCTATAAATGTAAAATTGTATAAAATATGCTGATTTACATATTCAAGTATTCGTATTTAAACCCATATTATTAAATCTTTGTGGATTTCTTTATTTTACTGTTATAAATTCAGGTCATAATAATTATGAGCTAAGCATTTGCTACTTGTCAAACTCCCTCTGAGTGAACTGATTAATGACTTGAATGAAAGGACTCCTATAAAAATGTAGTAGTAAACTGTCCTGCAACCCTTTATCCTCGTTTAGCCTCTTTGATGAGCATCTTGATCTGCGCTCTCCTCATCTGGCACCTTCGCTCTGCCAAATTCAGCCGCATACGAGACGGGGTTCGTTGGTTGCGTCGCAAGAAGGAAGGCCTCCGAATGGAGGCGATGGATTCAGAGAAGTCACCCTTGCGAGATGAATTTCTGGATGAGAGCGAGAGTGAGGACGACCCTTACTTTGTGGAGGCAAAATAAATGTACTGTCACAATGTTTAAGAATAAAATGTCATACTTTATGCTCAGTAAGTCAGATGTCTTTGTTTATACACTTTGCATCTTTCCCACTACATTCATTCACAAAGTATTTAAACTATATGCATTTACCAGACTTGCACAGCTAGTTGGTATATTTTTGTTTTAAGAAGTTTAAAAACATCCCTGGGGCCCATTCTTCATGCGTGAATTACTCCCAGACAATTTGACGTGATCCTGGATTGTTAGGTTCTTTGAAGCTCATGTCAGATTGAAATTATCCAACAGCAGTTTTTATAGCCTTTCTGAGGGTGTGTTCACACTTGTAGTTCGGTTTGTTTGCTCCGGACCTTTTTAGGGTCTCATCTTCCTGTTTTTGGTCCGTGTTGCGTTCATGTATCATTCGAACCGCACCAGAGTTCGTTTGGAAGCGGATCGAGACCCATCTTTTCAGTGGTCTTGGCCTGGATTGCAGCGTTCACACTTAATCAAATGAACCGCACTAACAGCAATTCCACCAGGGTTCGTTTTAACCAAATCAAACATGCCAAACATGCATGGTGCGATTTTGATCTGTGCGGCTCATACTTTTTCTCCCTATTGTGACGCACTGTATCCGAGTGAAACGGCTTCTCGAACAAGAAAAAATGTAGTGCAGGACTTGATTTTGTCAAGAATTGATTGCATGGTAATGATTTGCTATTGCTGTGATGTCATGTGAGTGACAGTTTGTCCCGCCCCATATGCCAGTGAACCAGTCATCGGAGAAAAGAGATGTCGCTGCAAGAAGGAGAGGAAGTTATTTTCATTAAATACTATATGGACACATTAATTAAAAGAAATGTGCACAGATAAGTATTTTAAATATTGCAATATTCCAATGGGGGGAAAAAAACATGCAAGATTTGTCAGTTTTGATTTCATGATTAAAGCCCGCTGTGCTCGACCCTAGAGACCAGAGCATGGGCGGTAGATGCGGTAAAATTTAATTGAATCTTGAAAATTTAAGTGAGTTGGGTTATAGAATTTGTTTGTCACTCGATGCCGGGGCGTTTCATCAGTACTGGGGCACAGCCCCCTTCCCCAGTTTGCCCATAATTAGCTATTTAGCTGCAGCAAATGGTTCAGAGTGCGAGTGAACTGTCCAAATGAATCAAACTGAATCGTGAACGATTTCAGACCTTTTTTTGTAAAGCAGTTTGACCGATTAGATCGATCCGAGTGATTTATTTGCGAATCTGACATTGCTAGTTTTGATTCTAAACAACCAATTGAGAAACCCCAAATTGATTTGTTGAAATGAGGAAAAAAATGATTCTGGTGTCAGTATATGGTAATCCAATTGACAAGGATTATCTGTAATATTTTACTGGGGCTCATGTCCCAGTAAAGAGGGTCTAGTAGTGAAGCTGCTGTTAAAGACTCAAATATATAACCATATTTTGTTGCTGCGTGAACGTGGCCTGTAACCACACAAATCCCTGGTATGATGGAGCAAAAGCAGACAAGCATCATTCACAATTTCTTAAGGAAGTGTTCAAATCTAGTATGGTACATTTAAATTGTTGGCTATTGAGTGCTGCATCAGTCTGAGTATTCAGGTGGGAATGAGCTGATGGAGAAGCTAAGTAATGCAGGGAGTCCCATCACACTCATTTCCTGTAAGTGGTACAGTGAGAGAGTCCATGTGCTGCCGAGATGGTTTATGTGTGACCAAAATCTTAAAGGGGGCCCATTTCCAGAAGATAAAACAATTTCAAACTTGTATTTAACACTTGTTGCGTTCCGAATAAGCCTACTTTCATATTATATGGCAAGCGAAAAACAGTATGTGAGCCGAGTAGTATGTCCGAATTCGTAGCATTCATAAAACGGTAGGCGAAAAGTACAGCCTCCGACGAGATTCTGTAGTGTGCACATGATGGACACTTTACTGAAGCAATATCCACATAACTGATGCTGGTAGGTCACATGATAATGACAACATCAGAATCAGAATCAGAATCAGAAAGAGCTTTATTGCCAAGTGTGCTTGCACCCACAAGGAATTTTTCTTGGTACTGAAGCTTCCAGTGCACATATACAAATACAAATACAACAAGAACATAGTAATACAAATTCTAAGAATGAAAATATATAAAAAATAAATAAAAATAGTATAAAAGTAAAAAAGTAGGGTCACAGTTGGGTTTAGTCTGAATAAACATTTACAGATTATGAACATATTTACAGTATTTGAGTAGTATGAATAATATAAATATCACCTGAATTAGAGAATATTACACTAGACAGTGGGAGTCTAGCGCATGTTACAGATTATAAACATATTTACAGTATTTGAGTAGTATGAATAATATAGATATAAATATCACCTGAGTTTATTGCACTAGACAGTGGGAGTATTGCACTTACAGGCATATGCTTTGGGGGGCATGTTAAGTGTTCAGAAGGGAAATGGCCTGTGGAAAGAAACTGTTCCTGTGCCTGGAAGTTCTTGTGGCCAGTGATCTGTGTCGCCGTCCTGACGGTAACAGTTCAAACAGGGGGTGTCCAGGGTGAGTGGAGTCTGTGATGATTTTACCTGCTCTCTTCCTCACTCTGGAAGAGTACAGGTCCTGGAGGGTTGGCAGGGGGGCACCAATAATCCTCTCTGCAGTCCGGACTGTCCGTTGTGGTCTCCTGATGTCCGATTTGGTAGCTGAACCAAACCAGACAGTGATGGAAGTGCTTAAGACAGACTCAATGACGGCTGAGTAGAACTGGATCAGCAGCTCCTGTGGCAGATTGAACTTCTTCAGCTGGCGAAGGAAGTACAGTCTCTGCTGGGCCTTTTTCACAATGGAGTCAATGTGATTTGCCCACTTCAGGTCCTGGGAGATGGTAGAGCCCAGGAACCTGAATGACTCCACTGCTTCCACAGTGCTGTTCATGATGGTGAGAGGAGGGAGTGCTGGGGTGTTTCTCCTGAAGTCCACGATCATCTCCACTGTTTTGAGTGTGTTCAGCTCAAGGTTGTTATAGCTGCACCAGACAGCCAGCTGTTCAACCCCCAGTCTGTAAGCAGACTCGTCACCATTTTGGATGAGACCGATGACAGTGGTGTCGTCTGCAAATTTCAGGAGCTTGACAGAGGGGTCTTTAGAAGTGCAGTCATTAGTGTACAGGGAGAAGAGCAGTGGGGAGAGAACGCACCCTTGGGGGGCGCCAGTGCTGATGGTGAGGGTCCTGGATGTGAGTTTCCCCAGTCTCACTAGCTGCTGCCGGTCCGTCAGGAAGCTGGAGATCCACTGACAGATTGTGGATGGCATGGAGAGCTGAGTCAGTTTGGCTGTGAGAAGATCAGGGATGATGGTATTGAAGGCCGAACTGAAGTCCACAAATAAGATCCGTGCATAAGTCCCAGGTCTGTCAAGATGTTGCAGGATATAGTGCAGTCCCATGTTGACTGCATCATCCACAGACCTGTTTGCTCTGTAAGCAAACTGAAGGGGATCCATCAGGGGTCCGGTGATGTCCTTCAGATAGGCCAACACCAGTCTTTCAAACGACTTCATGACCACAGACGTGAGAGCGACAGGTCTGTAGTCATTAAGTCCAGTGATTTTAGTTTTTTTTGGGAACCGGAATGATAGTGGAGCGTTTGAAGCAGCAGGGAACTTCACACTGCTCCAATGATCTGTTGAAGATCTGCGTGAAGACTGGGGCCAGTTGGTCAGCACAGGCTTTTAGACAAGCAGATGAGATGCGTATATATTTAAAACATGGCGTATATAGTACGTCCAGATTACATTCATACTATTCACATTCATAATATATCGATCGTAAATTAAGTTTCAAACCAAATGTTCTACTTACCCTACTATAGTATGTGATCTCAGATGCACAAATACTGTTTTTTTTTCTTAATGGGAGAGTTCACCTAAAAATTACAATTGTCACTTTGACACTTCAAAGAGTTCATCATATAAAGGGATTGTGTCTCTTCAGAAAATTTGGACTAAACTGCTCAATTCATATGGATCAGTTAACGATCTCTTTATGAACTTTTTGAAGCGTCAAGAGCGTCAGTTTTGTAACCGTCAATGGAGGGACAGAAATCTCTCAGATTTAATCAAAAAGATCTTCATGTGTGTTCCCGAAGATGAACAAAAGTCTTACAGGTTTGGAACGACATGAGGGTGAGTAAGTGATGACAGAATTCTCCTTTTTGGGTGAACTAACCCTTTAAAGTAAAAGAGCCTTTTACACCAAGAGATTGTAATGTTCTGTTTATATATGTAATGTTTCCGCATTAATACTTATTCTATAAAGTCGGGTGGGTTCTGATTGGCTGTCAAAGTTGTTCATCAGCTGGAAAAAGTGATTCCAATGATATTCTTTTAAATTTAGAATGATTTGTAAGGCTCTATTAGTTCGCCCTTGGTGTGAACGGGCCTTAAAATCACGGTCACCATTCACTTTCATTAAATAGAAAAGAACAGCTCGCTCAAACTGCTAAATATCTCATTTTGTTTTCATGCAAGAAAAGAAATTGGAACAGGAAGATGACTATAGCAATAGACTACAGTAAGCTACTTTGTAGATAATGCCCTTGTCATATTCTGGTGTATTGCCATAATGTCAGCTCTCTCACGGAGGATTCTGGGTGGGAAAGTCCATTAGAAGTTTCCTGGAATTGGCCTAACAGCTGTGGTTTACCTCAACAACTTCCACAAACCTCTCTCGATATAGCAACACTTGCAGAAAAATGATCCGAGACAAGAGGACTCTGCTGCAACACTGACATTAAACCTCGTTTCGGCATCACATGACTCTTTTTATGTGGCTTATCGTTGGCTCTTCGGGTTCCATTGTCTCGATAAAACACATTTCTGTTCTTAATAAATCCTGCAAGCTTTCACGCTGTGCTCGCCGGATATGTGAGCTGAGGAATCCACTCTCTGTTCATGTTTAAGTGAAGCTCACAGCCGTGCATTACTCCTCCCGCTGGGCTAACTGGGCCTTTCTGTCTGCGAGAGAAGAAGACCGATAAGTGCTATTGATTTTCTAAACTTCATTTGAGCGTGTCACAATCTGCTTAAACACTTTCTCCATAGGTCAAGAGTTCAATACTGCGGGTGTTTGGTTCAAGTATAATAGAAGATAATGAAGATCTGTGAAGGGGAAAGAATATTGAATGACAGTTTTAATAATCACTTGAATGATCTTAAAGTCACCATGAAATCAAAATGGACATTTCTTATTTTCTTATGGAATATTGCAGTATTTTTAGTAATTGATTTATCAGTGCACATTATTATTATTATTATTATTAAATTTTTTATTCATGTGCCCTCATAATCTTTAATCAAAATAACTTCCCCTCCCTCTTGCAGTGACGTCTCTTCTCTGATGTTGTGGGCGGGGCATCCTGTCACTCACATGAGATCGACCAATAGCAAACCACAGCCATCCAATCAATTCCCCATGGACAAAATCAAGTCCCGCCCTACTTTTTTTTTTTTTTCTTGCCCGAGAAGCTGGTTCACTCAGATATACGTCACACTAGTGAAGAAAAAACTACCGCAACTTTAAAGGGGTCATATAATGGTACATGCACTTTTACAAGTTGATTGTACTGAAATGTGTGTTGGCAGTGCCTGTACACAACCATCATATAATGATAAAAATCCATCCAGTGTTTTTTTTTTTAATCTCCTTATATGTTTTCCCGTCTCAAATCGAGCCCCTCCCACGATTGTTAATTGACAGCAGCGTTTCAACACAGACCCACCCTGAGCGAGCTGTCATCATAGTCCGCCATTGTTGATACGCTGGAGCAGAATGGCGTCTAAGCGATTGTGGTGTTCTGTTCTTGGGTGTAATAACGAACACAGCAGTCATTTTGATGTTCCTAAATCCGAACCGCTGAAGACGCAATGGCTGAGTTTTGTTTTCGAAGGGAATATTCCCCACGATCAACGTCAATGCTTTAATGTTTGCACGAATCATTTCACCAGACTGCTTTATAAACGAGAACATTGAAAAAGGTATGAGCTCCTGTCTGAGTATGTGTTGTTTATGTGCCTAATGACTGTCATAGTCTCACAGACTGGTTATTTTTTAAACAAATCAGTAAAATTTTTGTGCTTCAGCCCTGACAGTTGTACCTAACACTGCATAGATAACGTTACGCATCATGGACAAGCCTACATTTACCGGAAAAAAGTTTTTCATGACCATTAGCTGTAACATTAATCTGTCAATGAACTAACGGATACATCAGTAAACACATAGCGTTTGTATCTCACTACTCTGCCCTGCCAGTACATAAACAGATAGATCAAAGTGACATTATGTTAACCAACCATTCAGAAACGTCATGTTCGAGCCTTAATTGTCGAACTTCCCTCGGGGCCGTCATCTTGTTCCGGGTCCGACTCCGGTTCAAATTGATACGGTTGCACAAATGTGTCCTCAGAGACTCCCGCTGCCATTCTTTCTCCAAAATATACCCTCAACTGTTGTCAAGGCAACACTCCACGTGTATTGTGTCAAAACGCCCACAGAACAGAGGGGCGGGGTGAGCAAAGCTCATTATCATTTAAAGACACATGCACTTAAACCACGTGCTGAAAACAGAGCTGTTTTTGACAAGGTAAAAAGTGTTTTCTTACAATACTAACGAGAATTTTTAATTAAAGTATATTACAAACTTTTAATTTAGACCCTAAAGAATCATATTAACTTGTACAAAAATGGCATTATATGACCCCTTTAAGCTTTGTCTTGTTGCTATTTGCTTCAAAACGAAATAATCCTATCTCATGAGAAAACGTCATGAGTGTGTTGCAAAATACATATATTAAGACTATATAATATGCCTATATTTTTAAGTGTTGTGAGTCTTAATATTAGGATAATATAGCCTATAACTATTTTAGTGATTATGTTGTTTAAACAATATAATAAAGCACCTAGGCATGCAGACTGCTTCTACAAACATTTGTGAAAGAATGGGTCGCTCTCAGGACCTCAGTGAATTCAAGAGTGGTACCGTGATAGGTTCATTTGTGAAATTTCCTCACTACTAAATATTCCACGGTCAACTGTTAGTGGTATTATAGCAAAGTGGAAGCAATTGGGAACAACAGCAACTCAGCCACAAAGTGGTAGGCCAACGGAATGAGTCAGCGCATGCTGAGGTGCACAGAAGTCGGCAACTTTCAGCAGAGTCACACGCTACAGACCTTCAGATTAGCTCAAGAACAGTGCGTAGAGAGCTTCATGGAATGGGTTTCCATGGCCGAGCAGCTGCACCCAAGCCATACATCACCAATGCAAAGCGTCGGATGCAGTGGTGTAAAGCACGCCGCCACTGGACTCTAGAGCAGTGGGGACATGTTCTCCGGAGTGACGAATCACGTTTCTCTGTCTGGCAATCCGATGGACGAGTCTGGGTTTGGAATTTGCCAGAAGAACGGTACTTGCCTGACTGCATTGTGCCAAGTGTTAAGTTTGGTGGAGGGGGGATTATGGTGTGGGGTTGTTTTTCAGGGGTTGGGCTTGTCCCCTTAGTTCCAGTGAAAGGAACTCTTAATGCTTCAGCATACCAAGACATTTTGGACAATTTCATGCTCCCAACTTTCTGGGAACAACATGACTGCGCACCAGTGCACAAAGCAAGGTCCATAAAGACATGGATGAGCGAGTTTGGTGTGGAGGAACTTGACTGGCCTGCACAAAGTCCTGACCTCAACCCGATAGAACACTTTTGGGATGAATTAGAGCGGACACTGCGAGCCAGGCCTTCTCGTCCAACATCAGTGCCTGACCTCACAAATGCGCTTCTAGAAGAATGGTCAAATTCCCATAAACACACATGTAAAGGCAGGTGTCCCAAAACTTTTGGCTATATAATCTTACAATAAATAAAAATTGTCAGATTGCACATCAAATACTTAATTTACAGTGGTATTTTGTACAAATTCATTCTAAAAAAATATATTGCAATAAGCTCATTTATAAATAAGAATACACTAAATATTTTATTAATGTTTGTGACTCCATTCTGATTAAACTGGAGAAGCGAAAGCAATATATTCTAAAATGTGCACTGTAAAAAATGTGCTGTAGTTATGCAGCTGTTTGCCAGTAACTTACTGTAGATTTAAATTTATGTAATTTACTGGCAACAGTTTGTTCAAAGTTAAATGAACATTAAACATTAACAAGTCTGTGTCTTTACAGAATAAAATTATAAAATAACAATCTAATGCAAAGCATTCTGGGAACCAGAAATCTTCATCAACCTTTTTCTGTTTTTTTCCTTCAGATTTTGGTTCCCAGAATGCTTTGCATGAGGCTGTTATTTTAGTTTTATTCTGTAAAGATAAAGAATTGTTAATGTTTAATGTTCATTTAATTTTGAACAAATTGTTGCCAGTAAATAACATCAATTTAAATCTACAGTAAGTTACTGGCAAGTAGCTGCCAGTAATACTGTAATTTCTACAGATTTTTCTAACAGTGTGTTTTAGTATATATTTTAGAGGCAAATGTTGTAATATACACTAGTACATAGCGTATATTGCTCTGTGACATTGGCCTCTGCATCGAACCCATTTACAAGCTTTTATCGTTCTAACTATCCCCATCTGAACACAGCCATTAGTGGAGGTTTAGATCATCAACAGGAAGAAAGCAAAAGTTCTGTGGGTTTGGAAAATAGATGCTCGCTATAAACGTCATTGTGTGCTGGGCATCCTGCATCCATGTCAAAACCAGGAACAACATCAAAAGACTCATTCTTATGTCTGAAGCACTACGGATACATAAAATAACATTTAAAGCAATGGTTTTAAAGCTCTTTATGTATGTCTTCCAAATTAGATTTGAATGCAAGAATAGCATAATAATAACCGCAATTTGAGGCCGATAATGACTAAATGTAAAGATTAAAGGAATGCACTTATGTGACGAGGATATCAATTACCAGATGTGCTTCCTCTGATCTGCGTTGCTCTGGCGGCTGGATGGCTGACAGCAGAACAGGATGCACTTTTTCAAATGAAATAACCACACCTGATTTTATCCTTGTGAAAACAGAATACATCATGTTTTTTTCCTGTACGAATGGAACTCTGTCAAACAATCTGCAAAAATCACACTTCAACTAGACAATTGGGTATGTTTAGTTTAATTTATAAAATGCAAAAATATGGCACCGTTACAAATTTGCACAATTCGAATGCACTTGACGTTTTGTTTTTTCATTCATGCATGTGGTTTTGGTTGAATATAGCCCTTGTTCAGCCTCAGTGCAACTACATATTTTCAATACAATATTTTTGCTATACCCAGCTATCTCCACTGCATACCTCCCTCTTGCATTCTTGCGATCTTATAAGTCTATGCATCAAAATGACAAGGAAAAAAAACATGTTTTAAGGGGTAGTCCATGCACTAAGAGTTCATCAGAATGACATAATGGTGAGTAAATGATGACAGAAGATTCATTTTTAAGTGAACTGTCCTTTTAAACAGATTACACAAAATGCAATGTATATTACAATAATGCAATGTGCTTTTGTATGCACCAGCTTCAGAACAGATGTCATATTTCTCACTATTGCAACATGCATACATTAGCATAAAGTACTATAGAATACAAAATAAATAAAATGTATAGATTTAACTTTGCATAGGAATCATTCTTATTTGAAAGAGTTCAAATGTATGGAATTCAAAATGATGCAGCTGATTGTTTCATGTAGATAATAATATTAAAAAGGCTTCTTTTTTTTTACTTTTATTGCAAAATTAGTTTTGTGCTTATACATCATAAAGCAAAAAGCTTAATTTGCCAAAACAGAAAAAGAAATGGCTTAAAGCCATCAAGAAAAAAATTAAACTCGTCAAAAAATTAAAAACAAATTTAAAACTGTATATTACATAAATGGATAGCTTTGTTTTTTGAAGGTTTTCACATGGCATTTATCATTCATCTTCTTTGGATTCAGCTCCAATACCCGTTTACATCAATTTTGGATGTAGGATGTCCACAACTACTTAATCTCTGGGAGAGAGAAAAGGAAATGAGAGAGACATTTAAGCGTGTGTAGAAGCAATTCTCTCATTTCAACTTGATTGTGGACAACAGCTATATATTTGTATATAATTCTGATTGTATTATTGACAGTTTTCATGTTTTTGAAATTCAGTGGATTGGGACGTGACCTCAATACCCCCCGGTGCGGTGTGTAGAGAAAAAGAGAGGTGGTTTACCTGTCATCACCAGATAAAGGATTATAGCCAGACCCACAACAATGGAAACAACACTAAGCAACAAAGCAAGACGTCCAAGTCTTCTGGCCCCATCATAATCTTTTGCTTGGTTCATGGTCCGAGACTGAAGTGAAACAGAAAGAAAACCATGGATAAGTAAGCTTTATGGTAGTAGATTTTCAATGGAACAGCTGGTGGCCCCATGAGCCACAGCCCTAAACATAAAATCAAACGAATGTTTCTTTTTACTTTCTCTCTCTGCATTCTGAGTTATTACTGAAACTAAACGTAATTAAAAAAGTTTTCAAAAGTAGCCTTATTTAAAAGTTGTACTCCGGTGGCACTACTCACCATATGCGCGAAATAAAGCGCGAACAGGTTTATTGGAACGGCCGGGCAGAAGCAGGAGATCACGGCCACCCACATGAAGCTGCGTGGCTCGCGCTCTCCGGGCGTGGGCGATGGCGCGCGGCTGAAACTGACCCGCGATGGAGAGCAGGGCACTGAGGCAATGTTAACATCAGTCTGTTCGTTCTTGTCCGAGTCAAGATACGTATCGAGGTGTGTATCAGAAGGCGTGTGGTTTAATTCTCTCTTCAGCCCTTTGTCTGAGATGTCAAGAAGTTTCTGAGTATCTCCGAAATCGGTGGACTGCAGCGCGGCGCTCTCGCGCAGAACATCTGCCGCGTGACGGGCGTCCGTGTTTATAGCCATCTCTTACAGAATAAATCTATTTTGTGTAAAAACAACATAAAATGTTGTCTACACTCTTACTATGTTATTTTGTCAGCATAAGATTTTATTTAATCAAACTGTTCGCAGAGCAGCTCGAGCGAGGAATTCGTACACCTGTTATTGGACATCCATCCACTTCATCAATATTTAGCACTCGCATCACTGGAGAAGCGAATCTAGACACTTGGAGTAAATCAGTCAGTTTGCTTCGGGCACGTTGTGAGGAGGACGCACCACCGGCGCATCTGATTGGTGGACTCACACGCGCGCATCCTTTATTTATTTATTTTATTAAATGCTTGAATAAAATAAAATAAACATTAACAACAATTATCATCATTGTCATAACATAATACAACAATACTCCAGCGTCCTTCAGTCTTCAGTCCAGATTAAGTTCAAGCGCATCCTTTTTTTCTTTTTGTTTTTAAGCGCATCCTTTATGGTCCCTTTTCACAGACTGTGATGACGCGATTAAACGGTTATCAGCATCGTAAATCCTGCAAAGTTTTTATCTATCTATAAATTACAGAAACGTCTGTCTGTCTGTGTGTCTGTCTGTCTGTCTGTCTGTGTGTGTGTCTGTTAACCGCATATCTCTCGAACCGTTAGTCCGATGGATTTCAAATTCGACAGTGTCTTGCCACGGGCACGAGTAAGTGCAGTGCCAAGTTTGATGTTGTTTGGATGAGAAATGCAAAAGATATCGTTAAATATATCATTTTTATAAGGTTGTGGTTTAAAAATAAACATTCTGACATTAGAGGGTTGTATCGGTCAAAGAAGCCCCAAGAAGGTTGTGGTTTAAAAATAAACATTCTGACATAAACACTCAGTCAGCTACACTGTTTACTTCTGAAAATTATAGTTTGGTTCCAGAACGTGATAAATCCATTTTGATTAATTTAAGTAAAAATGTGTTTTCTTTACCAAGAAAGTGGCAAGATGAAAACCACTATTTTCTGTTTCAAACTTTCACATAGCATCTTTAGGTTATAATAACATAACAAATTCAAATCTTTTTTTCCCAAAAAATGTAATAATTTCCCCCAAAAAATGCAATAAATTCATGACACTTTTTTTTCAAAATGCAATTAATCCATTGAATCAATATAAAAGTAATTTTTTATCATATTGAAACTGTTGGAATCAGCCATCGCTAAGAAATATCTTCTGAACTTTTTTGACGGCGATCAGCTCACAAAAACTGATTTTGCACGGGCACTTTGCACTGCTCCCTGAATCGACGCGCTTATTCATTTGTGGATGTTAAGTGAATCTGTAAGTCAGCTATGCTGTTTACTTCTGAATATTATATTTCATTCAGGTGCGCTTAACGTTATCGCTACTGTGTAATAGTAGCCTATGCTATTCACCAACTAAACATATCCTATTCAATGCGTTCACAGTCTCTTTCACGGGCATCATTTGTAGTTGCCTATTCACAAACTGTTTGCTCAAGCATAGCGTTTTCTCAGAGTTCACTTTGTGCTTTCTACCATGCACAAATAAAATTGTCACTGAACTTTTGCTGTGTAATTGTAACAATGAGCACTCAAACACACCAAACCAACAATTACTAAAAACACACACAAAAACTGATTTTTCACGGGTATTTTGCACTAGTTTTATTTAATTTTCATAAAAAAAAAAAAAAAAAAATTTATGTACATTTATAACACTATACTTTGTATTAAATTACCTTTGCATCCTATTACAAAAAAAATAGTTAAAGTCCCCATGAAATCTTTTGGCTTTTAATATGAAGTTTTTTGGCTTTTAATATGAAGTTGTTAGCCATACTGCTATCTATAAGGTAGTGTGCTCCAAAACAATGACAAAATTCGCATTTAGAAGATATAAGCATTCAAAATGTACCTATCTTTTATTTCTGCCAATCACTCTGCACCTCAGCTTCTCTGTCCAATTAAATGCTCTCTAGAATCTGAAGCGTCCCGCCCCTACATTATAAATAGATCCTGAAGCTTCGCTGAAACCAGTCATTTATTAACACATTTACTATTTTCGACATGGTGAATGTCATATAGTGCATTATATAGGGGATAGGGAACGATTTGGACAGTGTAAATATGCTTTCCATCGGGGTGAATGAAGTCTGGTTTCACATAGGAGTGTAACTAGCCTGGCAAGCCAGACCTACATCAAGATGTTTGGTCTGGCAACTCACCATAGACACGCTCAATCCGAGGGGCGGGATAAACGGCTGTCTTTCAAATTCCCTCTGCACGCAATAGGACAGCGCTTCAACCAACCAGAGCGTTTTCCCACCAGCGGAGCTAGTTGATAGATTCAACTTTTGCCATATCTGGCCGGCAAAACTACGAACACATCTTCCTTTTTTTAAGAATGACTTAAGTGCCGTTCTTTGCTCATTTCTCAAAGAAAAACTTAACTCCAAGTCCTCCAGAGTCGCGGCCAAAGCCGATGAGCAGCCGTCATTCTTTGTTTTCAAGTAGCAGCCAGGGAACCGTCGCAACTCTGTCGTCATATGTTAAGCCCGCCCCGCATACTCTATACGCAACGTGATTGGCCTGACCCAATTTAGGTTTTTGCAGCTCGAAAGTCTATGGAGAGTTGCTAGACTGCCCTGGCTGCAAAATACATTTGCATAGATATGGATCGATGCATCAATCTAACGTCTAACGATACGATGCATCGATGCCACGCGTAAAATATCGATATACGGTACTTTTATTTTGACACTCTCCACATCCTCATGTAACGTCCATCTACGCATTTCCGCCAAAGTGCGCATTTTCGTTTACTCACCATACTGTCTGCCGGTGTGTCTTTATAACGTTAGTTTTCGAAATAGTCAAGATTGGGTCAATCCCTGACAAGATTGACTGAATCCTAAACAAGTTTTGTCACAAAAGCCGGTTTTGTCCACTGTCAAGGCATCGCAAGTTCATGTTTTACAGCAGAAACTGACAAGCACCCTTGTTGTTTGTGAATACACAACCCGATAAGTCAGTGCGCAGTATTCAGGTCAGGTGACAACAAGGCTGCTAGTCACTTCGAAAAGACTCGCTAGCTGGAAGGAGTTTTGTCAAAGCTGACCAAAAGTGAACGAGGAAAACCATTATAAAAACATGTAAAAACCCATTGACTTCGGGACAATGGAACCGGAAGTGCTAAAATGCTAACTCGCTTCCGCATTTTGGCCTACAAAGTGATGTCATACCTGCACCCCTCTATAAACAATACGCTGTTGGCTATTTTAAAAAAGAGGAGGAGCTGTTCGATATGTCCCACCCTGTCTTCCTGTTTCAGTGGAAATAACGTCAACACATTGATTAATGCTGCGTGTTTCAAAGCAGTGGGTCTTTAAGGCTGCTCTGAGGGAGTTTCTAATACAGTGGCTGTTGGAGTGATGGTAAAATTTACATCTTTCTTCTGACAGCCGGTATCAATCTCTCCATTTTTTTTCTCTTTTTGAAAGATGTTAAAACACTGTTGTGGAGTTTTTCATTTGCTATTTGAGCAAATGGGAACACAAAATATATATGTAAATTTGTAGTCTCTCATTCACTGCTGTCCACTTTATCTTTTAGGTATAACGTTAGCGGGCGGGGCCATTTGTAAATTGAATGTGTGACGCTTCCGGTGTCATCTGCTTCCAGTTATTTTTAGCTGTGCAAAAAAAGCTTGTTATGCTGCTTGATACTGCAAACTGGTGTTTCTTACCCTATTATTATAATGTATTGTCGTAATTATAAACACACTGGTTTGTAGCGCAAATAGTTTTACCATTTACAGCATTTTGTTATTCTTCTCCTTATTTCCCTATAGCCATTAATGAATCGGAAGTCTCGCATATTCATAGGAAATAGCTAACTTCCGCTAACTCCATAAGGTGGATAGAAGTTCAATTAACGACTTCCTCTTCTGAGAAACCCGGAAATGTGGGGGGAAATGTCAACTTTTTGGATTCAGGTGTTAATTGCATGGTTAATTGTCGCAGTACACGATTCTTTCTGTGCGGATCGGATCTCTGTCACGAAAATGACTCCCCATGCACTCATCCAGGTTATAGCCTATACCGGATTACAGTGGTTCCCAATTCCAGTCCTCGTGACCCGCTGCTCTTCAAATTTTGTAGGTCTCTCTTATCTGACACACTCAGTTCAGTTCATGGAGTCTCTCCTAATGAGCTGATGATCTGGTTCAGGTGTGTTAAATAAGGGAGACATATAAAATGTGCAGCGCAGTGGGTCACGAGGACTGAAATTGGGAACCACTGCCGTATTATACTGACCTTATTAATGTTTTCTATTATGCTCTGTCAAAGCACTCTTAAAGCGATGAACAACTTTCTCCTCATTCTCCAACTCTCTTACCAAAATGATTAAATATGCATATCGTTAATGAATACGTTTGAATTGATCCAACTCGGCTAGCGGCGCTGATTTGCCGTAGGCCTATTGTCCATCTGACCACTGACTCTATTGGTCATAATGTTGCATTGCACTAAACTTTATTTCAGCGCGAGATAATCCCACTATTTAGGCCTATATACATAGTAATTTATACATTTGTAGTATTTAATGTATGAAAAATAAATGTTTAGTTTAACCTTTAGGTTAAACGCTCGATTTTACATGTGATTATTGTCTGAAATTGTGATTTTGTTTACCTGCATGACAGGTAGGCCTATATCAAAAACTAGACTGACTTTTTAAAAGAATTCACAAAAATATTCTAATTTAAGAAGGTGTTTTTAAAACCAACCCTGTTGATATACATGCTTATGTGCTTAAATCCTTTCAGTTAGTTTGGGGTACAAATATACATTTTAGTGACGCCAATTTCAAATCACTGCTTTATGAAGCTTCGACTCCACGAATCTTTTGTTCCGAATCAATGGTTCGGAGCGTGTGTCAAACTGCCAGAGTCACGTGATTTCAGTAAACGGGGCTTCATCACGTCATAACTGTTTCGAAATTTCAGTATTATGTTATGACAATGACGATAATCGTTTCAAGCATTTCATAAAAAATGATTAATCACTGGTGACGATGATCTCTGTCAACCCATGAATCATGAGGAGTCACTGAGAACCAATTGTCTGTGGGTTTTACCTGATCTCTGTTAATAGCCTCTTATTGGCCTATTTAGCTGAGCCATTCATAGAACAAACAAAACAAATCCAGACATTTAATAAAATAACATTGAGACACTTGATAATCTAATATGATTAGATAATTGCATTTGAAATATTTTACTTTTTTAATAAAAAACATTGCAAAAGATTTGTAAAGGTATGCATGTTTGGCCCGGGTTTTTGTTGCATTTACACTGTTCTGACCACTAGGGGTCACCGTGGGGACGGGTGTCGGGTTGTCTTGACTTGCTTCAACTGTTCCACGAAGCCTCCATCTGCCCACAACTAATGAATTGTGCCTGTGTGAATCTAAGTTGCTCATGAAATTTATATTAATATAGATGCCGATTCTTCATTTAGACAAGCAAAACAAACGTATTTTAAACTTTAATGTCATAATCAAATTCATTTTGGGTAATATTAACATGTAATTTGTAATATCCCCCAAATAGAAGCAAAAAGTCAGTAAAGTGAATGTGCCCATCTGAATCAACACACATCTGGCACTAGTTATTACCAAAGCCACACTCTCCCTCAGAAAAAAAGTCCTCTCATAATATTCCAAATAAACAATGGCTTTGAGTCAGCCTGTTGCAGACAGACCGTAAAGAACAACTCGCAGTGATTCAGTGGTCTCAATGCATCACCAATGCTGGTGCCTGAACCACAAATCATTCAGATGTAAAGTGTGCGCTGTTACCCTTATCCCATGTTCAAACAGATTCAAAATTGTGAGCTACTGTGAATGAGACAATATGCACAATGGAAACTAGAGACAGCAGTATGTTTATTGGACACATGCAAGTTCCCCCTTTAGTTTTATGCCTGGAGTCAGCAGCTGTTGCAAAGGCTAAAATGTACAGAATATAATTTTTAATGATGTCTGCCATGCAAAATAACCTGCATACTTCAAATATATATTATAAAACTCGTTTATTTTTCGTAAGAAATATTTTCTCCTTCAACATAAAATGTCACCCCATCAAAGATGATCCAGAATGAATAAGTCCCACAGCAGTCTCAGATGAAATTGGTGCATGCTGGGTAGAGCTGACCACAACAGTTCTTCAGCTGGCAGCTTTAGCGTCAGGACAGGCTCATAAAGTTTGCCAGGGAAGAACTGCGGTAGGTCAGCCAATATTCATTCATCAGGATCCACAACAAACCTAGAAGATAAAAAAACAAGATGGATTACTTTTCACAAACAATGCAAGATATGTTCCACTGACACACGTTTGTTATAAGCCGTTTTCCCTTCATGTTCTCCTGTAATTACAGCATGCATGAGGAGAACCGGTGACATCAGTTTTGCATATTTCTACAGCCATTTCCTTTGACAGCACAAAGAAACCCTTCACAAGTTCAATAAGAAGAAAGGCCTGCTGTCCTGGGTCAGTGTGAGTGTTTCTGACCAGTTCACGGTCCATTTGCCCCACTGGGTCAGTGCAATATCATTTTGAAGATTTTTTTTATCAAGTGCATTTTTCAATCGAGTCAATTTTATGCCTTGCAAACTTAATGTGAAACACTATAAATAAGTAATACATTTGGTTGAAAACTTATTGAACATTCATTTATGGCATTAAGTTCCTGTTTAATCATAACTATAATTTCCAGGTATTATTGAAATTTTAATCTTTATGATTGAAAGTTAATCATAAAAAAATACAATTAAAATGTATAACTATAATAAGTAAAATCTATAAAGATAAGTAAAATCTATAGGGTTAGGTTAACCCTAATAATTTACATTTTTTGGGCAACAGTAACCATTTTTACTGTTAAGGGCTGATTTAAGTTAAGAATATTTAGTCTAAGCTCATGTAATAGTATTAGTTCACCCAAAAATAAGTGATATCATCATTTACTCAGACTCAAGTCACTCCAAACCTGTATGACGTACTTCTGTGGAACAGAATTTTTTATTTTTTGTTCTTACAATGAAAGTCAATGGTCACCAAATATGGTTGGCTAACAACATTCTTCAATATTTTTTCTTTTGTGATCTACAAAAAGTCTGTCAGTCAAAGCATGCAGTTAAATTACAGAATATTTGGGTAAAATACCCCTTTAAGCTTAACTATAAATTAATTTAATCTTATTTAACATCATGGAATTTATTATTAAAAGGAAAAATGTCAATTTTATAATTTCTTACTACTTTTTTTCTCTAAGACGTAAGATTCCCATTATTTATGGTCTCTAGTTGTTTCAGTGCACCTGAATAATTTCATGTTCTTTCCACATAAGTGGCTGCACATTTGTGAAGCGTCGCTGAATTTAATCGAACGCAACAATTTCCTCAATCATGATGCTCGAGTTTCACAAATCAAGCCCGAGAATGCCTGTCATTCCCAACAAGAACTGCTCATATAAACTTGCAGAACATTCCAGCTTACAAGCGTGTTTTGTCTTTAAAGAGTCTATATTTTCCATTGCACAAGGAAATAAATGGCATGCTGAATCATGCTTACTCTACGACAAAGATTTAGGTTGCTCGCACTTTCCGTCTTGCTTCCCTCCCCGAACTGCGTTTGGTAATCATCTACCATTCTTTCTCAGTACTCTGTGTCCCTCGTTCATTCCACCCTCCCCCATCCAGAGAGCCGGCGCAGACACGCAGACATGAATCAGCAGGCATTTGGGGTGGAGGCCAGAGGACAAGGTAAGGCCTTGAGAGCACATTTCAGACAATCTATGATGCACAGAACAATCACGAACATGATAAACAGTTTGAATATTACGCATAACTCAAATGTTTCATTCTCACATTGGCAGCTTAAAGGGACAATGCACCCAACAACAAAAAAAGGACAATTCTCTCATTCACTCACCCCATGTCTTTTGAAACCTGTATGATCTGTGGAACACAATACAAGATCTTTATAAGAACGACCAAGCTTCACCTTTCCACATAATGAGATTAAATGGTGACCATGACTGTCCACCAATATGTATTAAAACCAAACCGATGGTGTTAAAAGCAAATGTGAGATAAAAACATATTTGCTAAAGCAACCAGGCCATCTTTAGTTGTGACTCGTGTTTCACAGGACTCGAACCCGAGCGCTCCGCATTGCAAGTGTGGTGATGTACCAGGTGAGCAACCGAGCAAGTTTACAATGTTAGAAAAGAAAGACATATGGAGCTGGTTATGTGATGAAAACTTAATTTACTAGTTTACAAATCAGGCACTATGGTAAAAATTAGGGCTGCACGATATGAGGAAAAGCTGCGATGTGCGATAACATTGTTTAATATTGCGATGATGATATGACTTGCGATAAATATTCAAATGTGAATGTTAGCTATACTGTTCCCATGTCTTAGTGCTTTAATAGGTTCTTTGCGTGATAGGTCAAACGTTTATTACCTGCCTGGTTCAGATTACACGATTTTAGCGCGATTTTGGCACGATCCGTTTGACCTATGGGTGTCGTGGGGATTCGTAAACGACAACGGGCGTCGGGACGCAAGATTCGATCGTTTCATCTCTTATAGTCAGTGTGTCTGGGCGACAACCTACGAAAGACTGCGAAAGACTAGCATGTTTAATTTTTTTAACGGTCCTCCACGGGTTGAGTATGTGAGCGAGAGTGAGTGTGCGCGAGTGAGAGCACGCGAGTGTGTGTGCCAGTGAGCGAGCGAGGGACAGTGTGTGTGTGCGTGCGTGCGAGCGAGTGAATGTTTGCGAGTGACGGCACGCGATGACTGGTCGGAAAGCAACGTGTAGTCTGACATGTTTCTTGTCAATGACACGACAAGATTTTAGGAGTCAAAATCGTGTAATCTGACACCGTGACTATCATAACAGACACAAAAATCTTGTAATCTGAACCAGGCATTATTCATCGTGTCAGGCTGTCTGTTGCGATGTGTTCATCGCGCGAGTTCATATCGCGATGACGATGAAAATTCGATGTATCGTTCAGCCCTAATAAAAATTATTCAAACACCTCCGTGATCTTATTCCTAAATGATTCGCCTGTCTATTAAACCGTCGATAAAAATCACAGAACATTTAAATCTGTGTTGGCGCTGAGCCAGAGAGAGGAGTTGTCATGAAACCGCTTCACAAACAGCCTTTTCAACCACACAGTGTCATTATTTCCGTCTTACAAAAATTCTAATCACAGAAGTACCGAGATAAAAGTTAATAGATCAGATATAAACACTGATGTCTACGGAAGCGATCAAAATAGAGCAAATCACCTTTTGAAAGTAACTTTGCGCTTCAAATAACGAGTGTCATTCCATCGTTTCACCAGTAGATGGCAACAAATGGCTCAAATGTATTTGTCATTGAATCATTCATTCAAGGGATGCATTCAAAAACGCTGTTTCATCCAGCAATAAAACTGGATTTTATTTATGAGCGAGTCATTGAATCATTCATTCAAAATTATGAATTTTTAAATAATTCCTACAAATTAAACCTTTTTAAATAGCAATTAAGATAAGAACCTCTAGTAAATTCCTTATTTGGTTTAGTAATCTGTTCAGAATCATGGGAAAATCGTGATCTCTATTTAAAACAAAAAATTCCGAGCAGCTCTAATAAAACTGTATAATACATAAATAAAATAAACAATTTAGTATTCTGTAATTAACCAATAATTGCCCCTGTAATCATAATTTGTGTGAAAAGGAATCAAATTTGTTTTAGTACCTCAAATTTAGCTGGAAACTGCAGTGAATTTTATTTATACCAACAAATTTTGATAGAGACATTTTCCCCAACGAGCCAAAATTCATGATTTCTGATTGATAAAAGGAGGCCTTAACTACCATAAGGGCAGAGGTTGTGGCCTCTACTCTTTGTAACAAAAATCAGTAAATTATTTTTAGTATAGTAATTAGTTCTTAGTATATAGTACCTCAAAAGTTTGGACTCGCTACATGCTATACGAATCGCCTAAATGAAATGAATGGATGATGATTTCAGCACAATGAAATATCCAGGGGTGTCGCAGCAGGGCTAGCAAATTAGCCTTAGAGAACCGTATCGACAGTGTTCGAATATCTGAACAGGCTCGTCTCGTTCCCCTGTCACCAGTCGATCTATTGATCTGGTCTGGGTGTACACAAGCTGCAGTGCGTGAGTGGAAAAGGAAAACATTAAGGTCAGCTCGCTATTGCTAATGGCTAACACACTAGCCTACATTGTTAATACAAAAAGTGTCTTACGGTACCAAGACGTGTTCGACCCTTGGTATCTAAAGCATTCGCACAAGAACAAACAATTAAATGGCTTATCTTCAGCCAACATGATCAGTAGTCATACACAAGCATAAACCCTACAGTTAAACTCTGACTTTGTGCTAACGCTGATATCTTTTCTCAGGGCTGACAAAGTGATATCTATGAGCACACAAAGGACTGAATCAGTTAGTGTGCGTGTACTGAGGAACAGGGTGGGAATATTTCTCCATCGCTCTTTGCCGTTTAAGGGCGGAAAGAAAAACTCATCGCACTGCAAAGCCTGAGGCTGAATCAGATGTGACCGAGTACTGACTTGCCATGGATTTTGCAAATAGGGCAAATGGTGGCCATTTTAATGCATTGATATCAGTACAGAAACATGCCTTTTGTACTTAAAAACATTTATTCCTTTTCATCCAAGAACAGATCAGCTGTAAGGTCTTTAAAATGTAAATAATTACCTTGCTTGATAGCATCACATCATGATAACCATTACTGAGGGAAGTATGGAGCACACGTACTCCACCATTGAGATCATCTATATAAAGAAATGTGGTTGTCTCAATTGAAACACATTTACTTTTTTTTAATCACAGATGATGATTCAGATCCACCACAGGGTGAAGTACAGTCCGGGTTTATAACCCAATTCCTCATACATGAGAAAAAAAAGCAGCCAAGTTTGCTCTCTGTACCTTAAAGGGCCGTAACTGCATTACGGTACTGTGATTTGAACGCCGATTCAGAAGAGCTGTCTATTTTTGGATGCCTGGTTGAAAAGTGTTGACTTGCTGTGACTCAAAAACGAACCTGGCAGAAAATAAAACCAATACTATAGAGCCACAGACGCGTAGTGTCACACGAAGAGCGTCTTGTCAAGGACTTTTGCTGATATGCATTGTCAGAGTGACGTCTTAGAAAATACTCAGCATTTGAGGCCTGCTCGGTCCAGACAATCTACATGTCTACGTGTTTTAAATATAGTTTAAAAGCAACATTGTTCTTATGTAGACTTCATTGTAATTTAGATTGACCAACAAACAAAATTAAAAATAAAATGATGAACCATGCCAGTACATTCAGTGACATTCAAAGGTTATTGCATTGCCAAGAGCAAGTTGAGAGTAACTAAATTATATGGTATCACGGGATTAAAAAAGGGCACATATTGTGCAATGATTACTACTATAAATACAATTCTGTTAGACTAAACCTATTTTTCCACATTTATATATATATATATATATATATATATATATATATATATATATATATAAAATACGTCACATACACAATACTGTAGGTTTTTTTGTGCATGTCAAGTATAACACACACAAACATTATATATATATAATGTGTTATACTTGACATACACAAAAAAACTACAGTATTGTGTATGTGACGTATTAAAATATTATATAGGCCTATATAGTTTGTTACGTCACTTCCTAACCAGCAAAACCGATTGTAACGTCACATATCGAGCAAAATCTACTGAGATTTAAATGAATTACATAAGAATGTTCTTACCCAACCAAATGAGGAAACACACTTTAGCAGACACGTTGGCATCTATGCAGCAATAAAAAAGGACTGACGTGATTGTACTGAATAACTATCTTGTATTTGATCAACATGTCTCTGCTGCCTCGGATTATATTTTTCTAGAAATAACTTTAAACACACAGATTACACTGACACCGGCTCGCGTCCTCGAGTAAAGGCTTTAGTAGGCTGGAAGTTTGGCCGGTATAATGGAATGAAACTTATGTAATGACCTCCGCCCGGCGTCCAACATATTCGATGATGGCCTGTTCTAATATTACAATCTTTCGTTTTTATGGCGAAAAGAAAAAGCGTTCGTACCTCTGAAGCGGATTTTTTTTCCGCCCCACCTAACAGTGAACTGCCTCGCCTTTCCCCGAAGCGAATAAAGCTGTTTTATCTCAAACCCGACCGAAGCAGGCTGCGGATTAGATGTACTACGAATCGGGGTAATGTCTGAAAAGTTGATTGCCTCAAACGCTCACCTCGCTTGTAAGGAGATTCCTCCGTTTTCGCCTCTCGCTCTCACGTTTACCGGCGTCTGCGATCAGCTGGCAAAGGGAGTGACGCGATTAGTAACAGCTGGCCACTGGATCTGCGACGTCAAGGGTTCGCTATGACGACTGACTTCCGTAGATTATAACTGACTTCAGCTTCAGCCAACGTTAAGCCTCGACTCACAAGAAAGGAGGCGGGACTTAAACCGTTCCAACCAATTAAAACGTCTCCTGCTCATGGACGATTCGTTTTCAGCCAATCATCTGTACATGTAAAAGTTTACTTAACAACCCCCAAAGTTATTTTATTTTTGAGTTGCACTTTATACAATGTATAAATATGTAAAAGTTAATCAAAATAAATATTGTGTTAGAGTTGCTGGAGGTGCAAAAGATTCCAAAACGGCAAAAATGGGCTTGTATAAATAAACAAGTATGTTTATTTATTAAGTTTTTATATAACAAACAAATATATTTACAGTGGCACGGAGAAAAAAAACAAAAAACAACAAAAACATTTTGTACGTGAAAAGGTCTGCGTCTGTCAATAAAAAAAATAACAAAATGGGATGGTAGTTCTCTTTATGGTTCCGCTCTGTAACCTTTATTGCTGTTACTAAGTTTGGCTTCTCAGCACCGTGTTCTTCTCACTAACTGATGGCCTTGTTCTAAATATAGGCTCAGTGTCTGAGCCAAAAGCACATGTGTATTTTTTCTTTCGTATAAATTGGTGATGATTGAAATATTATGCGTGCTGTTATTCTATTGCAAGTGCTCTTATGGTCTATAAAGTTGGAAAATAAGACTGTTTCCCCCATTGCTGTTGGGCACATGGGAGGAGTTCTGTTTCCATGGAGATGCGTCATCACGCTCAAACGACCTTCACTTTGATATAGAACGCTGTGAGTTCTATCGCGCGCGCAACCTACTTGTTTATAGATGTTGATGTAATAATATCTCTTTTAATGCTCATTAAAATGGAATTTGTATTTAAAGTATATTCAAAGTCTTTATAAGCAATGTTCTCTTTTTAAAGTGCTGGGAAAGCCGTGAGTAAATGGCATCGTTTAGAGAAAAACGGATTAAAGGTGCTTCTCAAACAACAAACATGCTGCAGGAGATTTCAGCTAAAAAAGGATTTCACGTCCCACCTTTGACTGGCACAATGAAAGAGAGCAAAAAGAAAAGGAAAGACCCAACAAAAGAGAAAAGGAAATCGAGGAATTGTATCAACCAAACTAAGGATTCAGGTGAGTTGGTTTTAAAAACTTGTGAACGCTTTACCTGGTCATTGGTGAAATAAATAAAGTAAGCAAGTAAAGTAAGTAGCTAATGGAAAACAATAAATCTTAAAGTCCCCATGAAATCAAAATGTAAGTTTTTTGGCTTTTAGTAGGAATATGTTAGCCTTCAAGTTTATCTATAACCTAGTGTGGTCCAAAACAATGACAAAATTTACGCATTTACAAGTTATAAGCATTCAAAACTTACAGTTTTCTTTTTTCGGTGGATTTTTCTGTGGGTTGCAAACCAATTGAAAAGATGCACACCGCCACCTACTGTGCTGGAGTGTGATGAAGATAGAATACAAGGGAGACAAGATCCAGGAGGCGGGGTTGGATCCAGATCCAACTCCTCCCACCTTACATATACCTAAACCTACCCATCTCCACCCCCTGATCCCTAAACCCACCCCTAAACCTACCAATCTCCACCCCCTGGATCTGGACACAACTCCGCCCCCTGGATCTCGTGTACTGCAGTGAGGTGCTACTGAAGGAAGGCCCTGTACAAAATGGCACACTTCGTATTCACCTATAGGCCCTATCCCAATTGGCACCCTAACCACTCGTGGTCTTCCTACGAGTCCGCACTTTCGTGACGTAATGCCGCTTTGACTGTCGGGAAGAAGTCTGCTGCGGAGTCCGCATCAGTGCGGGCTCGGCAAAAGTGCGCATCGAGGGTGCATATTGACCGCAAAGGGGGCGCTCGTGAGCACCCTTCTAAGGCCTAAAATGACAAATGGGACACACTACGGTCTCACCGACTTAACGGACACATGCACGCGGCAGCCATTGTAAGTCCACAAGACCGAAAGTGCATATGAAGTGTGCCATTTGGGACAGGGCCATAGTCTTGGGTACTTGCAATGGCTACCGTGTGCCCGTTAAGTCCGCAAGATCGTAGGGTGTCCCATTTGTCATTTTAGGTTTCAAAAGGTTGCTCACGAGCGTATTAAACATAATAAGCATTAAACGTTTAGACAGACTCGCCATTAGAAACAGCACTGGCGAGTAAAAGAGAATCATAAATTACATACAGTACTTTTCAAACTACACATCCTCTGCATGATTACTTTCACTGTTTTGCTTTAGTAATAGTTATATTAAATCTTAATGAGAAATCTATTAGACTGTGGCTGTCAAATGCGGCTTTGCTGAGCTCAACAGTTCTGGACAAGCTGTGATATAAATGAAATGCTATTGACTATTTTAAAAAGGGGAGGAGCTACTCGATATATCCCGCTCCATGTCTTCCTGTTTCAGTGGAAATTAACACATTGAACTCTGTGCATTTCAAGACGCTTCAATGGGCCTTTAAAAGCATAGTTTTTCTAAAAATGAAAATTCTGTCATCATTTACTCATGTCCTTCCAAACTTGTGTGACTTTCTTATTTTGAGAAATGTCTCAATGTTTTTCTTTCTATACAATAGAAGTCAATTATATCCAAAAACTGATTGGTTATCAACATTCTTCAAAATATCTTCTTTTGTGATCTGCAGAAGACAGAAACCCATACAGGTTCTGAATGACATGAAGGTGAGTAAATGATGACATAATGTTCACGGTTTAGGTCAAATGTCCCTTTAAATCATTTTAATTTTAAATTTATGCTTTAAACTTGTGGGGGAAAAAATCTGCTAATAGGAAAATGCAAAATTCATGGATATTTAAGATACAGCACATTATCTGAAAAGTCTTTGTAGTTTAAATAAACATATCTTGCTGTAAGGATGTTTAGATATTGAATTGGTATTCAAGGCACAGGAATAGTAATTTTCCAGTGCTGCCAACGAAATAAAATATATTTTTATCCATCAACCCGTCTGTCCTCCCTCCAGAGAAACTCCAGACAGAGCAGTGGACCAACGGAGAGATAAGTGATGCTCAGGGCAAAGGTCATGCCAAAGCCAAAGAACGAAAGAGCAGCAAATCCAAAAACCCCAAGGTTGTATCAGAAGTGGCTTCGGTTCCAGCTGAGGAGGACAAATCTGATTTGACCCACCTTGGACAGGACAGCTTGAGGTGGGAAGGAGCTCTGGAAGACCCCATTGCAGAGGCCCAGCGGTTGGAGGTCTACAGAGCCAATCGCCGGAAACGATACATGGCATCAAGAACATTCACAACGGTTTGTGCACAGACTCAAACACCTCAAAACTAAATACACAAAACAAGCCTGGAGTTTCAACTTGAAGAACTTTGTCTTATTATCAGGTCTACTATCATGTGCAGAGTCTGTTAGATATGAAAAGGTTTTGTGGGTGTTTTTTTGGTGTTATTAGTAACATAACTGTAGTTAGAAATTTCTTTAGGCCTGAATGTGCAATCATTTCTACGGATACTCTCACATGGAGGCCTACTGTTATATAGTGCATTATATTGTGCCTATACATCGATCTTTGGTTTTGTTGCCACTTTTCATGCATCGTTTAAGCTGGTCAATTCATGCAGTCAGCCATCTACTGAATCATTTTATGATATATTAAAATAGAAAACAGTTATTTTAAGTTTTGGTGAGCATAAGAGACTTCTTTCAAAAACATTAAAGCATCTTACCTTGAATACGTATATTCTCACACTCTTGTATATCAAACAAATCACTATAATTAATGAAAGTAACAAAGTCTAAACCAGAAAAACATAATCATTTATTGCTTTTTAAGGGTTACAGATGTTTATGAGCATGACAAACTTGTGCTGTATTTAAAAAACAAGACCATGAATGAGTAACAGTGACTAAAACTGCCCAACCAGTGCAAATGATACACTTGTTTTGCAGCACATTGTAATGTTTGTTCTGATATAAATAACCTTGTGTGTGACTGTCGTCTGACTATCATCATGGCGACTCATGTGTACATTCAAACAATTCATTCCATACTGTGCTGCATCTAAAACGGTGATGATAACATTATAAACTAAAACTCTAAAATATGGTTGCCATCCTGTGTTCACATCTTGTAGTGGGAAAGGACCTCTTAACCCCCCTGGACCTCTTAGTTTAGGGGTCACACTTGGCTCCTTCTCGGTCAAAAATGACTGAAGCCTTGAAAATCAATGGATTATATTTTTGTTCAATAATATTTTTGGATTATTATTTAGAATTTTGAGGGGATTTTATGATACTATGCAATATTTATAACATTTTGATGAGCTATTTTTCCCTTTAGAATTATATATATATATATATATATATATATATATATATATATATATATATTAGGGCTGCACGATTTGGGGAAAATGTCATATTGCGATAATTGAGGTAAATATTGCGATTGCGATATAATAAACAAATGGTTTCATGAGTCAACTTGCTTGGTTCTCAAGGAAAATAAATGCACACACAGATTAGTGATAATCTGCCTAAAGAAAAAAGTTATTTAGTCAAGAGCAGTGAGTGTTTTTCTCTGTTCCCTTTGTTCTTTGATTAACTTTAGCGACAGATATAATTAGTGGCTACTGTGTACTGTCCCTTTAAGACCAGTCGCTGCTGTCAGAGACGCGGATCTCACACGCGCCTCATTCTCTCACGAGTCACAACTCTTCACGTTCATCATAAGACTACTCTTATGTTATGAAGATACTCGACAAAAAGACATTTTGGCATAATTGTGTGTGTTATTGTTAGTTCAAGCTCGAAAGAGAACTGTATTCTGGCATGCTGTTTTGTGCCCACGCACGATATTAGCGCGAGTCTTGTCAGGACATTCACAGGCAGCGCGTTCTTTTTTGTTCGCATGAATGGTTTAAAAGCATTTGCATGAATAAGAGCGGGATCATGTAACACTAGCCAAAGGATGACAAAAATTAACATATGCTGCGTTAATTGCGTTAACAGCGCTAATTTGTTTATTTAATATAAAATCGCAGCATTTTGCGTCATATAATCGCGTAGGCTTGACATCGCGATTGCGATATGATTAATCGTGCAGCACTAATATATATATATATATATATATAATGTTTTATTATTTTTCAATAAATGCAATATTTCACATTAAAATGATGCTTTAAAAAAAACGATTAGTACCATCTGGATGCGTTAAAAATTAAAAAACACCTGTTTAGCTCCCTATAAATATAAAGAAAGGTTGTTTTTTTTAGAGATAATTTCTTAATTTTATTAGGTTTTGCATTTAGATATATATTTAGACATTCTAAAAGACAACATTTAGTCAAGGTTTAGATATTTTTTGTTAGATAAGTGTCAGGTTTTGCATTATGATTACAATCAATCATTAACATTTTTGTTAGAAAGGGAACACATGGAAAGCATTTTTGTTATTCAGTATTTAATACTTAAAAAAAACTAACAAAATAAGTAATGGATAGCGATATTTCTTCATTGCTATGCTTTTTATCTGCATAGTGGCTGATTTGTAGTTTGTTCCACCAAAAGATTCTCTGAGTTTGCGTATTTCCAATTAGTTTCGTGTATTTACATGCGGCAAAAGTCACCAAGTGTAATCCCGTTCCGATGAAGCAAAAAAAAAACAAAAAAAAAACATTTTTCGTCCTTTTCTGACCGAAGAGGCCTAGAGGGTTAAAGGGCTCCTTTATATGCATTATTTTAAAAATGCATTAGAACTGCAACATGCTTCCTGATAGAAAAACCGGACCAACATGGAAGTCATAAAAATAAAAGTGATATTGTGCTTATCAGCAATATCAGTCTGTACAGAATGACAAAATGTCAAGTATAGCAAAGCTTCTTCTCCTTTCTTTTGTGCATTTTGTGGATAACTGCTCTGTCTGTGTGTGTATAAAAACTATAGGCAGTTCACCTAACTAACCAATTGTTAATGGAAAATGTTAGATTTTTACCATCTAGTGTACTTGATAAAGGGATCTTTTCAATTCTCTGCGACAGCTTAAGTTCTAAGCCCTATTTCATGGCCCACATTTCACCTCCAGATTTGGACTGTCGTATATGACCCATATATCTCTGCACAAATTCTTCCTGATAAGAACAGAAGTGAATTATGAGGATTTGGAAGCAAAAAACTGGGTTGCGTGGCAGAAGAGACAGAGAATAAGAGGCGATATAAGAGAGCAGCTCAGCATTTCTTTTGTAATTTGCCCTTTTGTAACATCGCTTTTGTGACCACCATCACATTCAGCATCCATCGCTCTGTGTTCATCTAATCCTGCTAAGCGCTATGATTGGATGTGCGCTCAGTGATTGTCTGTTTTTCCACTACCCATGCTCCATTTCACAGCTTGATGACCAACTACGCCACCTAGATCCATCAAGCACACAGTATGCCAGAGTGACTGTACTTAAGAATTGATTAATTCATCTACTTTTCCATTTGAACACTGAGTAAATACTATACAAACCAGATACGAAAAAAAAATCTTTCATAAGCTCATTCCTAAATGTTATCTTAATAAATAATAATGATTAGAATAAATATACGATTGAAGCATTGTGTTCATATTCAGTATACCTGAGCTAACCGGCAAACTCTGTCTTTGGAACTGCAGCAAGAACAGAATAAAAGCTTCTCTTCTTCTCTTAGTTGCACTTGGGTAGTGGGTCTCCTCTCTGAATATCCATGTTCAAATGGCAAACTCTCTGTGAACTGTGTAGAGAGCTCTTTAAGAGACATACTGTAATGTACTGGCCTTAATAAATGTTACAAAAACATCTTCTGAGTAAAGGCATGATTGGATGGGATGGACTGTGGAATGGCTGAATTCTGATCATTCGGAGTTCAAACTGTTTGTCAGTGGTCACATGGGCGGCAGCTTCAGCCAGCTAAGGTCATCTGACCTATAATAAAAAGAAAACCTCAGGTAAAAACATTAACAATACATCAGAGCTCTGACCAAGCATTTTTTCGACATAAATGTTTTTTATATCTGAAGAAATTAATCGTTCACTAAATGTTTCAAAAATTGTAAAAAAGTAACTCTTTTAATCTCCACAAGGGTGGTACCTCCATCATGGTGGCAGCCATTTTGAGATCACATGACCAGCTTTTTTTCTTCTCACCGTCTGTGTCCGAAATCGCATACTCTCTGATAAGGTACTTCTTTTGAATAAGTAATTACTTTGCGACTGTTGTCGTATGAATGTGTGTACCCAGCTAACAAAAATATGTTCTAAAAACGTTTTGCTAAGGTTCCCATTAGATTATAATTAATTAAGTTCAAAACGTCCAGTTTAAAATAATAATAATAATAATAATTTCATTTTTCAAAATGGAAATATTCCATTTTATCATTTTGCAAACATTTTGGGAATGTTACTTTTGAAACAAGTTCTAATGAACCAAGTGGTAACATTTAAAAAATGCTAGACGAATATCCAACAAAAATGTTTCAGAAAATAAACTGTATAAAATATGTTTTTGTGCTAACATTTTGAGAACATTATTTAAGACAATATAACTCTGAATGAAGGTTCTATTAACATTACTGGAATAATATTTATTCAGAACTTTGAGAGAACCTTGTCTGAACGTTCTGAGAACGCCAAAGTTCTGAGAATGTTCTGAGACATCCGTCATGTTGTCTTTGTCATGTGACCAACCAGTGTCAGTTGCATCAATTTACTGCCATTCACAAATCCTCTTCTGTGGCCTCAGGGGATAGTAAAGTATCTATTAGATGCGGAAGTAGTAGGTCATCCGGGTACTTTACGCCTACTATTCAGACATACTACTCTACATACTGTTTTTCGCCAACTATAAAGAATGCGATTTCGGATGCAGCCATTGTTCAGGTGCTCATAATGTTTTGCCTCATCTATGAATACTATAGTGGGTAAACTAAACTATAATGAAATATTAACATTATTTGCTGCATGCCAAAAAAAAACAGTGGAACCCAGCAGGGGTTAACTAGGTTAATGCTAACCAGCTAAGACTGTATCAGTTTAGAATGATGAATAAAATGAATGATGAATAAATGATTTAGTGCACTTTTAACATCACTGAATTTGAGTTCTCACTCACTCTGCTTCCGCCTTTGTAATCACTCTTCCTTCTGCCAACCTTTCTGCCACCACAGAGACAGCCGGTTCAACATTCAATCCTGCTGCAGCCACCACCTCACCATGCCTGTATATAAAAGTACAAAGCCAATACTTCACACTTGAAAGAGAAAACGGGTATAAAGACTTCTTACAAGCTTCTTACTTGAGGTAAAGTGCCAAAAACTTCATGTTCTCAAATTTCCCTTTCAGCACCAACTCAGTGTATCCCTCCCCATACCCTGTGCATAATGAAGAATAAGAACATAATTACGTACAAATACTCATATTTTACAATCCTTAAAGCACGTCGGGCATGTAAGTAATAGGCTGTACCCGCGTAACGAATGGTTCTCCCAAACAGGACGGTCCAATAGAATGGCACTGAGTTTAGCTCCACCTCCCTGTGCAACATGCTCAAGGCTGCGATCCTTCCTAATAAGGAAAATGTTATAATTGTATCAAAGCAACGTTTCTTTTCATGCTTGTAATTAAAGACTACCTGTAGTGATGCAACAAAATGATTTTTTACTGAAACCAAAATCAAAGTTTTCATTCAGCTAAAAACCAAAACTGGTAATGAAGTGTTGGAACTTAAAGGTGCTCTAAGCGATGTTGGGTGACGTCACTTCTTGTTGACATTCGAAGTATTGTCAAACAAAACGGAGGCTAGCTCGACCCTCCCTCCTCCTCATCCCGTCCCCTCCCCCTACCTTCCGTGCTCATAGATATCATATAATAAAGGCTAGATGTCTCGTGCGCGCTGCTGGCCAATGGAGGTCGACGTCCGCACACGGCGGCCATCTTACCACAGGGTGCTCGCTCACTCCTAACATGGTGCATGTACTTTTAAATAACCATAACTTGCTCAATTTTCTACCGATTTTCAAACGGTTTGGTTTGTTATAAACGTCAGAGATGTAGTTATGATACTGCATACATATGAATAATTATAACAATGGACTTCCATATGAAAGAATTATAGCCACTTTAATAACGTTTGTAAGAAACCAAACCGTTTGTAAATCCGTCAAGATTTCAGCGAGATAAGAGGATTTGTGTGCGTGCTGATCACTCAACTTAATTCACAGCTTCCCTGTGGTAAGATGGCCGCCGGTGATGCCGGAAGTGACTCCGCCTTAAGACATCTAGCCTTTATATGGATATCTATGTCCGTGCTTTTCCGATGTAAATTCGGGACTTTGCGCATTCCTTCTCCTTCAAAATTCAAGAGAATATAATTCTAACGTAAGTCGTTGTCATTTCTAGTACATCTCTCCTCTAGCTAACTTCCCTCTTCATGCTTCTCTCTCCTCCACTCCACACACCCCTTTCATGTGTACGCACCCCCAAATCATTCTTGTCGGTTTTTGGCTGGAACACTGTTTGTTATGTTTCGTGGTCCAGGCTGGGCCAGTTTGCTTTTCTTGCCGTGTGTGGAGCCTGGGCTGTCTACAGAGACCTCGTTTTTTTCCAGTGTGTTCAGGGGACAGGCAGCTAGCGGATAGTGAGGAGATGTTTGCTGGATGTGACGAAAAATGTTTCGGCTTAAAAAACGTGTGACATCGCTTAGAGACCTTTAAATTTGAGTAATTGTTGGTACAGTGTTTAGGGTGTCGTGTTCACAGGTCGTAGTAAAGTTATTTTCCTGTTATAGCTTATCCATTTACGCTGACACAGTAAAACGCATCTTTGAACAATTTCATTCAATGAATTTCCATCAGTGAACCAAAATATTCTGCAGAAGCACAAATTTTCAGTGCTTTGTGGAGCATAAACCAAAAATTCACGTTTTGGCCAGTGCATCACTATTTAAGTCTTTTAGTTCACGTCTGTTAGCTTTACTGTGTCTTTATGCTAATGTACTTCGAAAAGTTGGCAAAATGACCAGATGTACACATCTAAAAATGTTTGATTACCATGTGCCTGCGCTATCTGCCAGTGGCCGATGCTCACTTTCTGGCCTTTTGCCATTTTGAGAGGAAAGCAGGTCAGATCTCCTGCGCCGTAGACGTCTGTTATGTTGGTCCTCATGTACTAGACAGACCGGGATACAATTGAAGAGTTTGGAAGTGTAAGATCATTGTTTAAACTCAAGGAGTCATAAACACTCACCTCATCCACAATGACATAGTTCTTCGAGTCCATATTTATCGGACTCCCTTTCAAAAACTCTGAATTGGGATTGACACCTTGTATTGAGATAATAGGGAGACGAGAGCACAAAAATTGTTGTTGCAGTTATTTAAATTGAAGTAGCACTTTGTTCTTAGTTCGACTGTACATACCAATTCCAACAATTAACACATCAGCTTCAATTTTAATACCGCTCTTCAGTTTCACCGCCTTAATCTGCGGAAAAACATGCAAGTCATAATAAACTGGATGAAAAATTCAGTAACAGTCCCCGTTACATGTACTTACTATAGTAATAACAGTAAATAAAGCATAATTACAAGTAAGCAACTAACCCTAAACTAAACCCTAACCCTAACTGTATAGTAAGTTAAATACATGTTGTTAATGTAATATTACGGAGTACTTATTTGTATAAGGCAGCGGCTATTTACAATAAGTTTGGTGACTACAGACACTCCGTTTGGGGGCAGCATTACACTGTAACAAGGACATCTTAAAATAAAGTATAAAAAAAGTGGCCATCATCCAGTTAATTGTTCTTGATTATCTATTTCAGTTAATTAACTTCCAATGGAATGGACTTATGTTGTTTTTTGAAAAATGACACTTAGAACAAGTTGACCTCACCCTCCTATTTTCTCCTTGAACCTCTGCGACAGCGTCATTCATGTAGAACGTCACCCCTCTCTCTTCCAGCATCTCGAAGAACAAGCAAAACAGAATAAGAGGATCATCATAAAGCAGATAAAGCACATATTGAAATAATGAGATGGTTGTATTGGCCCTTATCACATACCATCATGGTGACCTTCCCTATTTCGGGGCCCAGAGTCCTCTGATAAGGGAGTTCACTGCTTCCGATGATTGTGACACTACTGGCCATATCTGCCATATAGGCCGCCACTTCCATGCCTTCAATGCCGCACAAACAAATATTTTTCAATGTTGAAAAAATAGTTCACATAATGTTTTGTCATCACCCTTATGTTATGTTGTTCCAAACCTACATGACCTTTCATTCATCTGTGGAACACAAAGGAGATGTTCTGAAAAATGGTCATGCTGCTCTTTTCTACACATAGAAAGACGACCACCATAAAAGTGTAACATGTATGTTCTGTGTTCCCCCCTTTATTGTGTTTTTAGTTCTGCCCTGTGACCTAGTTTTCCTCAGTCTGTTAAATTAGTCATTTAATTCACCTGTGTCTTGTTAATTCACTTATTAGTTCCCTTTGTTTGTTAATGCTTAGAAGCCTTCAGTTCTCCATTAGTGTTTGTCGGTTCTTGTTACTGATAGCATCAGTGTATATGTTACCGGCAAAAGTGTGTAATCCCGGTATTCTATAGAATGCCTAGGTAATGTATAGAATTAGGTAATGTATTTTTGCCAAAAACCATCAGGCATTCTATACATTGCCTAGGCATTCTATAGAATACCGGGATTTCACACTTTGCCGGTAACATATATATGTATTTCTCCTGAGTTAAGGCTGAAATTATCGCATGCGTTTTTTCGCTTTCGTGATTCGGTGGCTCTGAATTGTCAAAACACCATTCAAAAAGCTTGCTGCGGATGCGAAAAACGCAGAACCTGATTTGATTTTTTTTTTGATGGACGAAAGTTTCGGAGGCAGTGTACAAGCGTGATTGACAACTTGAGGTCGTATTTATTTTTTAACGTGCGAAAATTTCGGGCGCGAATTTCGGACTCAGTGTGCAAGGGCCTTTATGGGGGGGGGGGAATCTGCATGTATATGGTGACGCAAAAGTGTGTGAAATTCGATGTAGTATGCACTCCAGGCGGCTAGGTGGCAATGTGAAGCAGATCGGTGCCTTCACTGTCTAGCAGACTCTTGCGTTTTTACCCTTCAGACGGGAACGCGACGGTGGAGCATTTTTAAGATGTCCACTCTGGAGGGTGGTTTCACTTTTTTTTGCGTTTTTAAGCCCCAAAAACGCTGTCACCGTCTAAACGAAAGGCACATCTGATCAAATATTTTTACGTTTTCACCCGCGAGCATTCTCGTGTAAACAGGGTTTAAGTTTCCTGAGTATTTGTTATTAAAGCCTGTCTCCTTGAAGTATTCCTTTTCATGCGAGTTTATATACATCACGTTACGTGACAAAAAGTGGTCCATATTAATAGCCATATGATAGCTTTGTGTGAAGAATAGACGTTCACAAATAATTTCACAAATTTCTATGATGTTTTGTTTCAGTGCCCATGTTTACATTTTATATACACTACTTGTCACGGTTCAGAAGAAGCAAGAATCCAAATGCAGCACAGTTTATTTACAAACACAAACAAAAATAATTCACACTGAATTTCCGGAACAGGAACAGGAACAACATTCAAAGACCAGGACCACCACAGCTTCACATCAACATGCAAAGAAAACAACTGATAAAAACCAACTGAACACAAAGGGTAGATCTACACAGGGGCAAACAAGCTTAACAATATAACAAGACACACCTAGGGAAGACTAATCAACAGGAAAAACTACAAACATGGCAACATGACACAGGAATGAACACAGAAACAAAGGGAACTGAGAATACACTTCAACATAAAAGTCCTACAAAACACAAGACACAGAATTGGAATCATGACACTGTTTGACATCCAAATTTAAAAGCTTGAGGTAGGCAAGATGTTTACTTTTTTTTTTTTAAATCATGCTCACCAGGGCTATCTATCTATCTTTGACGATTCTTCTTTGTGATACATCCATAAGTCACCTGATAACATTAGCCTTACAGATGTGCTGGGGAGAGTGTGGTGAGTGTGTGTACCAATGAAGGAAGTGCCTACGACGACTGTCCTGCAGCCCATACAGGTGTAATGGATGCACCTGGCATCCTCCGGTGTTTCCAGCATCAGCACGTTTTCCAGATCTGCACCTGGGCAGTCTAGGCCTTTTGCTCTGAAAAACAAAGATCAAGCAGTGCGTAAGTTCTGCGTTGATGAAAGTTGAGTAAATTATGAAAATAATACTGTATCTAGATGGTTAAATAATACTTTGTATCACTAATCATCACCAGATACTTACCTGCACCCTGTTGCAATAAGGATTTGGTCATAGCACTGGATTAAGCCATCATCAAATGTCACTGTTTTCTTGTTTGTATCTATCGATAAAGCCTGCACAAAGAACGACTCTGAGAGATCATATGTCTCTTGTGGTATAAATGAGAAAGAACACAAGATTCACTCTCACCTCTTTTTTCAGCCAGACCTCAATATCATACTTGTGGAAAAAATCCATTCTTCTCATTAAGAGACTTTCGCTCTCAGCATTCATTACCTAAATCGAGATTAAACTTTAAAAATAGAACAATGAAAAAAATAAAAATTAAATATATACAGTGGGGAGAACAAGTATTTGATACACTGCCGATTTTGCAGGTTTTCCCACTTCCCACAAAGCATGTAGAAGTCTGTCATTTTTATCATAGGTACTCTTCAACTGTGTGTGTGTGACGGAATCTAAAACAAAAATCCAGAAAATCACATTGCATGATTATTAATTATTATATTATAATATATATATTATTATTATGAAGTAATTAATTTGCATTTTATTGCATGACATAAGTATTTGATACATCAGAAAAGCAGAACTTAATATTTGGTACAGAAACCTTTGTTTGCAATTACAGAGATCATACGTTTCCTGTAGTTCTTGACCAGGTTTGCACACACTGCAGGAGGGATTTTGGCCCACTCCTCCATACAGACCTTCTCCAGATCCTTCAGGTTTCGGGGCTATCGCTGGGCAATACGGACTTTAAGCTCCCTCCAAAGATTTTCTATTGGGTTCAGGTCTGGAGACTGGCTAGGCCACTCCAGGACCTTGAGATGCGTCTTACGGAGTCACTCCTTAGTTGCCCTGGCTGTGTGTTTCGGGTCGTTGTCATGCTAGAAGACCCAGCCACGACCCATCTTCAATGCTCTTACTGAGGGAAGGAGGTTGTTGGCCAAGATCTCGCGATACATGGCCCCATCCATCCTCCCCTCAATACGGTGCAGTAGTCCTGTCCCCTTTGCAGAAAAGCATCCCCAAAGAATGATGTTTCCACCTCCATGCTTCACGGTTGGGATGGTGTTCTTGGGGTTGTACTCATCCTTCTTCTTCCTCCAAACACGCCGAATGGAGTTTAGACCAAAAAGCTCTATTTTTGTCTCATCAGACCACATGACCTTCTCCCATTCCTCCTCTGGATCATCCAGATGGTCATTGGCAAACTTCAGACGGGCCTGGACATGCGCTGGCTTGAGCAGGGGGACCTTGCTTGCGCTGCAGGATTTTAATCCATGACGGCGTAGTGTGTTACTAATGGTTTTCTTTGAGACTGTGGTCCCAGCTCTCTTCAGGTCATTGACCAGGTCCTGCCGTGTAGTTCTGGGCTGATCCCTCACCTTCCTCATGATCATTGATGCCCCACGAGGTGAGATCTTGCATGGTGCCCCAGACCGAGGGAGATTGACCGTCATCTTGAACTTCTTCCATTTTCTAATAATTGCACCAACAGTTGTTGCCTTCTCACCAAGCTGCTTGCCTATTGTCCTGTAGCCCATCCCAGCCTTGTGCAGGTCTACAATTTTATCCCTGATGTCCTTACACAGCTCTCTGGTCTTGGCCATTGTGGAGAGGTTGGAGTCTGTTTGATTGAGTGTGTGGACAGGTGTCTTTTATACAGGTAACGAGTTCAAACAGGTGCACTTAATACAGGTAATGAGTGGAGAACAGGAGGGCTTCTTAAAGAAAAACTAACAGGTCTGTGAGAGCCGGAATTCTTACTGGTTGGTAGGTGATCAAATACTTATGTCATGCAATAAAATGCTAATTAATTATTTAAAAATCATACAATGTGATTTTCTGGATTTTTGTTTTAGATTCTGTCACTCACAGTTGAAGTACACTATGATAAAAATTACAGACCTCTACATGCTTTGTAAGTAGGAAAACCTGCAAAATCGGCAGTGTATCAAATACTTGTTCTCCCCACTGTATATAGTATGTGCTGTGATGGCAAAGCTCAATTTTCTGCATCAGTCTTCAGTGTCACATGATCCTTCAGAAATCGTTATAATATGCTGATTTGCTGCTCAAGAAACAATTATTTTATTACTATCAATGTTGAAAACATTTTCTGCTTAATGTACTGTATCTCTGGAAAAAGATTTCCAAAAACAATCAGCATATTCTTATTTAATACTGAACATTTGCACCAGTAAACACGTCATCAGAGACGAGAAAAGATGCCGTTGCAAGAGGGAGGGACGTTATTTTGATTAAAGATTACGAGGGTACATTCATTTATTTTTTTTATTTTTTTAAGAAAAAAATTATGTGCACGGATAAATCATTAAAAAAAATCTATTTTGATTTCAATTTGTTTTTGTGTTTTTGAGTGTTGCTGTGCCCTGCGTTACGATAATTTTAACATTTAACATTTTCTTTCAGCAAAAACTATTTTAGCATCAGTTTTCAAAGATCCTGTGCCTTACCTTGCTGAGTCTGGTTTTGTCATAAGGAAGGAGTTCGTCTCTAGATGCCATAATAATCCTGCCGCCATAGTTTTCTTGCCGTAGTGTCTCAGCACACATCAAAGAGGCTGCGCCTGTGTTCAACAAACACACACCAGCATCCACCAACATTAAAACTGTCACAGTAAATAAAGGAAATCTGCATCAGACATTTGCCTCTCACCTCCTCCTAGGAGCATCACAGTGTGCGACACCCCTAGGTCTCTGGCCCCCATCCATTTTATACGTTTAGGCTGACCCTGAATCTGCACAGAGAGATTTTACTGTCAGAACTGGCCTGATTTTGGTTTTGGTTTCATTCATTTTATATAGAAGATAACATGTCTATATGAAGGTACTTTACCCTTTTCTTTACAGACACATAAACTTTGTTGTTTTCGACTTTCACCTGTCAAGAAAAAATCTGATTAAATCATTTAAAAATGTTATAAGTGACGCTCAAAAGTTTAGAATAATTTGACATCCAAATTTAAAAGTTTGGATTTGTAAAATGTTTTTAGAAGAAGTTTATTTGATTATAAAAGTAATATATATCAGTACAAATCATACAAATCATTCTAATATGATGATTCACTGCTCAATTATCAATTATTATTGGTGCTCCATTATTATAATGTTAGTTATTATCCCATTAGGATTAGATAAAAGTTTTTTGAAACATTATAAATGTCTTTACTGTCAATTTTCATCAATTCATCAAAAATATGATAAGAAGAAATTATCTAGAGCAGCAAATCAGCATATAAGAATAATTTCTGAAGGATCATGTGACACTGAAGACAGTAATGATGCTGAAAATTCAGCTTTACCATCACAGTAATAAATTACATTTTAAAATATATTGAAATAGAAAAGTTATTTAAATTGTAATAATATTTCACAATATTACTGCTTCAAATCCAGCCTTGGTGAGCATTAGAGACTTTCAAAAACACTACAAAAAAATAAATAATCTTTTGGCAATTAGTGAATGAAAACACTAAATTAACAAGCTAAATTAAATATTTGTAATGTATAATAAATAATCTAATATTTATATACAATATATAAAATATTACATTAAATATACATTTACATATTATTTAAAGCTGCAGTCCGTAGTTTTTCCTCTTTGTCGCCATCTCTGTTCGAAATCTGCAATTGCAGTTATTCGCGGAATTATCAACTTTACGTGGGTTGTGCCTCGGCACGGCACAGCGCGGATGAATTCAATGTTTTGAGGAGAATGTGCGGCTGTCAGTCGCCGCGCCGGTGTGGAAACTGTCATTCGCAATCACAGATTCTACTTTTGGAAGTATGACCGACATAAGAATTTTAACCGGAAAATGTCAATCTGAACAAGTAACATCCACTTTTGTTCTGACCAATTAAGGGAAAAAAGCATTGCAGTAAATCGCCCTGATTAAATCTAACGATCGCTTATCATATCACGTCAAACCATGCAAATTACTTTATGTGTACAGATGTGTACTTCTTTATGTACAAAGACATGCTCGAATTTCCTGCATAAATCCACTAGTACCACTGTCTGGAATTAAAAACATTATTACAAGCTTACCGTTTTGAATCGAGCTAAGGCAAGCAGATAGTTTTGAACACTGGCTGGTTATGTACTTGCTCAAATTTTTTATTGTGGATCATTTTGAACCCAAAAAAGTTACGGAATGCAGCTTTAAATGATTAATTTAAAAAAATCTTTATGTTTAGCAGTACAAAACTGTATTCTAGTTATGTGTGAATGAATCTATGTCCCAGTGCCTTGTGGCAGGGCAGACAGTCAGTCCCAGGATACTCCTCCAAGTCACCGGTCTTCACATTGAAACAGGAACCATGCCAAGGACAGCGGACCCTGTGACCTGACAGCACCCCTGCAGAGGAACACGAAACACCCACTGTAGTAACGCTTCACTTCTGACATGTTATTTATATACAGACAGAAGTCAGTTGCACCAAACTCGATTTTCATTGACAAAACTGATTCGTAATGCACTACCTTTGCTCAGTGGAGCACCATAATGTGTGCATTGGTTACTGATGGCACTGTACATCCCATCACAGCGCACCAGCAAAACATTGTGCTCACCAACCTCAACCTCCATCATTCTAGATCACAAGAACAACACAGTCAGAAATCTTGTCCTTCAACAGCTTTATATGTACAAAACATATGACACAAAATACATTTACAACCTGATGCAACCTGTTGTAATCCAAGTAAATAAATATGCAAATACATTAAAGTAAAATTTGACTTTTTAATGTTCTTTCATAAATAAATATGTATATTATAAGTATAATGCACATGAACATGGCAGGCATTTCTATGGAACCTACTCTCCATCTTTGAGATCTGACTCGCCACACACGACATCTGTCACCTCTTCCTCTGGATCCAAACCAGCCACTAAACCTATAACCGTAACGACCAGGGTAAAATAATAAATGATAAGCATCAACATAGCAAGAACAATGCCACGGAGAAAAGCATGATATCACAATGATTTCAACTACACCATATTATGAATTAGATTATGAAACGTTAGCTAAGTCAACAGCATAGTCACACTGTCAGTGTAAACATTAAGAATTGATTTAGTTTATTTCAGATTAACCAAATAAAGTAACCTGAAACCCTGATCCGAACTCATGCTCAAAAAATAAATAAAATAAAACATAAAAACAATAATATCATAAAATTAAATATGATTGGATGCTTACCTGATTTTTTCTCAGACATCACTGATTAATCAGTAAGAGAAGACTTTCTCCAGTAATTTATTTTCAAACAATCCTTTCTGACAGCTGTGATACAATCAAACTCTTTGGACGGCTGTCATGACCGTAATGATCAGTTCACAAGCCCCTAATCCAGGAGACCAGACCTGTCCTTTAGACATTTCATCATTCGGATGCTCAAACTCACTCATGAAGTTTGTTACTCCAAAAAAAACAAAAGAGGTCAAATTTAGAGTTTTGTGGGCGGAAAAAGGAAATTGAGTTTTCCAAAGCGTAAAGAGTTTCCAAAGGATTGCGTAGAGTGTATAGAGGGTATTTAGTAGTAGAAGAGCAATGCCATTTGTTGTGGCATGACAACAGAAGAGAGAACGGCTGAGCAAGCAGCACGCGACAATAGACATGTGCATAGGGCAAAGTGCGTGACTCTGCACCTCTCTCTGAAACACTGACGTTCGTGCTCATGTGCTCCTTTCAAGATACAATTGATATTAGTAAGGTTTATATTGACAAAGAAGATTTTAATATAATAAATACTAAGATAGGCTACACTATTCTATTTACTATCAAGTGATCCAGTCATTCAATCAACATCATGGATCAAAGTTGAATCACTGTTGAATTTGGCAAATCAAACCAACGTTTACACTCTCAGAAAAAAAGGTGCAAAGCTGTCACTGGGGCAGTATCCTAATGTACAAAATCTAAAAGGTAATAATATGTACACTTAAATTACCTATATGTACCTTTAAGGTACTATAATGTACCATTTAGAGGTAAATACGGTACAAAGATGTACCTTTTCAGCTTTTGTACCTTAGGGCAGGGGTCCGTGGGACATTTGGTACCGGGCCGCACAGAAAGAATAAATAACTTACCGTATTTTCCAGACTATAAGTCGCTCTTGAGTACAAGTCGCATCAGTCAAAAAATGCGCCATGAAGAAGAAAAAACATATACACTCACCTAAAGGATTATTAGGAACACCATACTAATACTGTGTTTGACCCCCTTTCGCCTTCAGAACTGCCTTAATTCTACGTGGCATTGATTCAACAAGGTGCTGAAAGCATTCTTTAGAAATGTTGGCCCATATTGATAGGATAGCATCTTGCAGTTGATGGAGATTTGTGGGATGCACGTCCAGGGCACGAAGCTCCCGTTCCACCACATCCCAAAGATGCTCTATTGGGTTGAGATCTGGTGACTGTGGGGGCCATTTTAGTACAGTGAACTCATTGTCATGTTCAAGAAACCAATTTGAAATGATTCGAGCTTTGTGACATGGTGCATTATCCTGCTGGAAGTAGCCATCAGAGGATGGGTACATGGTGGTCATTAAGCCATCTGAATGTCTCAACAGAAATCGAGACTCATCAGACCAGGCAACATTTTTCCAGTCTTCAACTGTCCAATTTTGGTGAGCTTGTGCAAATTGTAGCCTCTTTTTCCTATTTGTAGTGGAGATGAGTGGTACCCGGTGGGGTGTTCTGCTGTTGTAGCCCATCCGCCTCAAGGTTGTGCGTGTTGTGGCTTCACAAATGCTTTGCTGCATACCTCGGTTGTAACGAGTGGTTATTTCAGTCAAAGTTGCTCTTCTATCAGCTTGAATCAGTCGGCCCATTCTCCTCTGACCTCTAGCATCAACAAGGCATTTTCGCCCACAGGACTGCCGCATACTGGATGTTTTTCCCTTTTCACACCATTCTTTGTAAGCCCTAGAAATGGTTGTGCGTGAAAATCCCAGTAACTGAGCAGATTGTGAAATACTCAGACCGGCCCATCTGGCACCAACAACCATGCCACGCTCAAAATTGCTTAAATCACCTTTCTTTCCCATTCTGACATTCAGTTTGGAGTTCAGGAGATTGTCTTGACCAGGACCACACCCCTAAATGCATTGAAGCAACTGCCATGTATGTGATTGGTTGATTAGATAATTGCATTAACCCTTAAAGACCGATACAGCCGCCCGCGGCATAAAATAACTATCGTTCTAAAATGTTTAATAACTTTTGAGTCGCTAATCCAATCTGTATGCTTTAAAATGCACCGTAAAGATGAGATTCTCAGCTTTCCCGTGTTATCACTGTTGTCTCTATTGGTCATTCAGTGGCTCCGTAGTGCCGGTGATTGCGTCATCAAAATCTGCAGCAGTGATTCGTCAAGGAAACACATGTGGTTTCTTTCTCTGAGCCAAACAGGAACGATTGTTGATGCTTAGTCCCACCCCCATGCCCAGATTCGTCCAAAACGGTCATCAACTCAACCAACAAACATAGTGATTGGTGATTTTAACAACCAGTCACGTTTCTTTATACATTTTTAAAGTAACACTAAGTAACTTTTCAACCTTCATAATATATTTCCAAAACGCTTGTGATGGTACATCGACTTAAAATAGGTTGAATGACGCGTCTGCCATAGCCTGATGGGGTTTGTATAGTTTTTAATCGTACTTTTAAACTTCGGGGTTCGGGTAGTAACACCCGCGCACAATAAGAACTACAAAATTCGACTGCTTTACGGCATAGGCTACCTCACTTCCCCCAACACGTCTGTATATCACTCGGACAAGCTTTTTACTCGTTGGTGTGAGCTAAAAAGCACCTGGCGTTCTTGTTGATGGATTAGTAGACATCTTCGGAGGCTAGCTGTGCTTGTTCGATGTCCGACGATTTGTAACGCGTTGTGTTTATTCCCCAATCGAACTCGTGTAACTGTCTGTCACACCACGTTCTACCGTCCACAGCATTACTTGATAGACAAAAATAGGACAAGAATGAGCATCAAACAGAAACAATCCGCTTACGGTGTGTTCGAGGTGCACATACAATACAGACTGTGCCGAGTCAGTTAAACAGGGCGCGCGCAGCTCTTAAAGGGGACACACCTTATTGCCACTCGTTACAGCTTCTATCCGACTGAACAGGGACCGGTATACAGGGGCATCAGGCTCAGGATCAGTGAGTGAAGAGACTGCTGCGTGAGTGGTATTTACGACAGTAACGTTAAATACAAGTAGTCCACAGCGACTCTAGGGGTCGTTGTTTGACCAAAACGGAAATCCTACATAATGGGGCTTTAACAAACGCAATGCATTGAAAACTACGCATGAAAACTAACGGATGCAAAGTTTTTGACCATAGCGCAAAACACGAAAGAGCGCAAAACATGAAAGAGCACAAAACACGAAAGAGCATGAGTATGTAAAAAAAACAGCAGTACAAATCGGAGGATGTGTTACAATTGATTTTTTTAAACGAGTCGTTAGACCTGGTGGAACCTTCCGATTCAGAAGATTGTTTGAATCATTTGCACTGTTTATTTATCTATTTGTATTTAGTTTGTGAAGATTATTTGCACTATTTGTTCATTAGCACTCAGTATATTACCCTCAATGAACCATTTCTTCATTTGCACTGTTTATTTCTTTTTGTATTTAGTTTGTGAAGATTATTTGAACCATTTGTTCATTTACACTCTGTATATTGTATTGTTAGTATTTATATTGCACAGTTGTCACTACTTGTTATATTGTTTGCATTTGTTGTTCATGGTCAAATTATAATATAATTTTCTGAAGAAAAATGTTTGCTTCAGTGTTCTGTTGTAATATAACAACTTTTCTATTTACTTTACTTCCTGAACTTATTTGGACACATCTACATTGTCAGTAAATGTAATACACCTGTTTTTACTCAAAAACGCCTAGAATAATATTATAATAAATGGCTATAACTTGCTGAGGGATTGTTACATGTAGACAAAATTTCATCTGGAAGTCTAAAACAACCAAGTCTAACTTTCTAAAAGAAAAAAACAAAACTTCAGGAAGTTCTGTTTGAGTTCACACTGAAAACACCACATTTTTTGCTGCCGTTTTTCTTAAAATCCTGTTAATTTCATAAATTCTCTTACAAAAGAAATGTAAAACTGGGACTTTAAATGAGCTAGCTGGAAACTTTAGGTTCTCCTGTTTAAAATGATATATGGCACTTGATGCTTGCTGCTAGAATGGGTTAGAAAAACAAAGAAAAGTACAGGTGAGTCAGGCACCCCAAAAATGTTCTAGGTCTTTAAGGGTTAATGAGAAATTGAACAGGTGTTCCTAATAATCCTTTAGGTGAGTGTATAGCCTAAGTCGCACTGGACTATAAGTTGCATTTATTTAGAAATTTATTTCACACACAAAAAAAAACAATGTTACAGACAGGACAGTTCTCCGTTACGGATGTGAGCACTCTGAAAGCGGCACTAAAAGAGTGCTTTAAAACTTTCACAGAGACCTCAAACAGAAAGCACAAAGCCTGTCTTTAAATTTAATTTAGTTTTTTATTAATTATATCTTAATTTGAATCAATGTTTCATCAACCAATTGCCTGGATTTAATAAATGGGAAGTAAATATATTAGAAAATAGATAATCAGGACACGAAGGCGCCGGCGCGTGAACTGGAGCTCGTCTCATAAATTAACCGAAACTCAGTGATAAGGTAGCCTACTTGCCTCACAGACCTGATTGATTTTTTTCTTTTGGGGGGCATTTTGTTTGTGTTCAGGCTTTCTCAGTTGTCTTTAGGCGCGATGTTACGAGGACGCTGCTAATAAAGTTGCGAGTAGGCCTACACATTGGATTCACGTTTATTATTTTATTTAAAAAATACCCCAGTTTTTATGCCAGTCGTATCATTTTATTTTGTTGTATTTTCCACCACACCTTAAAGGCCGGTCCGTGAAAATATTGTCTGATATTAAACCGGTCCGTGGGGCAAAAAAGGTTGGGGACCGCTGCCTTAGGGTACTGCAGCTGCTCCACTGACAGCTTTGTACCTTTTTTTTTTTTCTGAGATATTGTAACACGATTTCAGTATCTTACTTTTTGCACAGATCTTGTCACATTTGTTTTGGCAACAAATTGATTTATGAGCATTTTCTTTCTTTTTTTAGCATGAACTATTTAGCATTAAATGTGGAAACAACAACTGACATTATTTCAGCTGTATTTTCTGATAGTGTACTGTATACAGTGAAATTCTTTATTCTTCCCCCGAATGCTTAGCAGATAAGAGAGAAAAGACAATTATAGTCTTTTATAGATAATTATAGCAAAACATATAGTTGTCACGCAGGGGTTGAATAACAAACGTAAAATAAAAGAGCTGGATCTATTTGCATGCAATTTTTTTTATCAAAATAAACTCACGTACAAACGTCTCCGATACTAAGGAAACAATAAACAAGATTTATGGTGATAAATAAACTCTACACTGTAAAAAAATATATATATATGATCAGTAAGTTGACAACATATGTTTTTACAATGCTTTAACTCACCAAAATAAGTTGTGTAATTTTCTACTTTTTTTTATATAAATTCAACAAATTTTTAAGTCACTTTAATGTAATTTAAGTTGAAATTACTTATATAGCCAAGCTGATAACTTAAAACCTTTTTTACAGTGTAGGTAAGATCATTAGAGTTTATTTAGCACCATGAATCTGGACACATTTGTGCCTGATAATCTTTGTGACAAACTAAATTCTTCTTTTTTTTTTCACAGAATTTTTATCTGTCTCTGATCTTTGTCCACTAGAGTTTAACAGATTTTGACACATCTCTCACAAAATTTTCTCACGACAGAGATCTTTGTCTTCAGAGGTCAAAACTTTTGTTGACCCGAATGTAACAATCGCAAGATATGCACTATATTTAGATTAGGTATTCACATTTTTTTTCAAAGATGTCAAACTTTTACATGTTTTGCAGCCATAAAAGACAAAAGCTTTAGGGCTGTTAAATGTGAGAAAGAAGCTGGTGAAGTTGGTAAGTAGTGGTCCAGACCACCAGAGGGCAGCAATTAAACTTCCTTGGGGCTGCTGGATTTTTCTTTTTTAATGAATGAAAATATCAAGCGTGATGATATATATATATATACAGTATTGTGCAAAAAAAAATGCAGTTATTTATATCTTTTGCTGTAGTGTGTCAGTAGGAGATATTAGTTTACATTTCCAAACATTATTTTTGCCATTAATTGTAATAATCCAGTGAGATTTGTGTATGCACAAGGAGTCTGACAGCAGCCGGTATGATCTGATCTCACCATCATTGAGTCCGTCTGTGATTACATGAAGAAACAGAAAAAACTGAGACAGACTAAATCCAGAAGAACTGCGGGAATGTCTCCAAGATGCTTGAAGAAACCTTCATGACAACATGTATATATATATATATATATATATATATATATATATGTTGTCATGTTACTGTTTTTTTTTTCAACTGCCTTTATAAATTAGGGCCTGTATGAAAAAATTATATAAAAGTAAAATAACATATATAAAATGTAAAAATATCTCTCAATATAATATTGAGAGTCTATATCAGTCACACCAGGGGTTTATAAATCTATATTTTGCAATGCAAACATTATGCTCAATATGTGTGCGTGTGTGCAACAGCACAAGGATTTTACAGTTTTAGTTCTACTAGTTTTTTGTCACTGAATATGTGCTTTGTGATATAATTAACTGTTTTACTATTGTCTTGTATATGTGTTATGTTTACACTCTTATGGTAACTATAGCAGGTGTTAACAGTGATTAACAACTACAAATCTAAATGGAGTCTGGTGAGGTGCTATAAAACATTCAAGCTCATTTGATGAAGTGGAGAGAAAACACTTCCTAGAGTCAGTGTATCCCGACTCTTTTGGTTCAGTACTGTATATTCTGTGGCTATATATAAGATTTCTGCTGCTGACGTCATACAGAGTTATTTAGAATGCGTTTGGAACGTATATTAATACATACCCTTTGATTTTAATAATGTCATCCTCGCATCTCAATGAAGGTGATTGCATTCAATTGGTGTAATCACTGCAGGAATCCTGTATGTAACTGCGAAATTCTCTCCCGAGGCGAGAGCCTGTGACATAGTGATCAACACCAGGATGACATGGTGGTTATTCTCTCTAATCAAATGAGCTTGAATGGTTTATAGCACCCCACTAGACCATGGACCCCAAATATTTGTAGTTGTTAATCGCTGTTAAAGGCACAGTATGCAAGTTTCGCCACTAGAGGTCGCTTATTCATAACAGTAACAAAGGCGTAGCTTGATGACGCAGCGAATGAGCGTGGAATCACGGGAGTTGCCGTCTTCACCTCCACAGCCGATGGAAAGCAATCTGACAGGACTCAGGCAGAAATGTTCATGGATGAGCTAATGTATTAAAGTTTTATTAACGTTACTGTGGTATGAAGCAGGGCGGAGCCTACAGCGGCACGAAGCCGGTGGAGCGAATGCTAATGAGAGACTCCTGCGCAAAACAGAGTCCCATGATGGAGGAGCTCCAGAGATTTTATTATGCTTGTATGCCGCAGTAGGCCACTACCGCTCCTTCCGTTTTGTCTCGTTTATGTTTATTTTACGATTAAAGTTATGTTTATCGTCTGCCTCCTTCTTCCCTGAACTTAAACTTTGTTACTCATACAGGTCAGTTTATTTGCCGAATTAAAATTGTGGGGTAACACAGGGCTAAAATACTAAAAACACGTTTGAGAGTGTTGAAAGTTATGTTATAACATTAGGCTACACTGTGCGTTCGCTCAGTGGATGGTGTGAGACACTTGTTGCACACTGCAGTAAGCTAGATCGATATTAGAATATCATATTAATAAAAGCTGGATGACTTGTGTTGCTAAATGGCATGCAGTTAATTTTAAAATATATTGTGTGGTGGAGAAAATTATTACTGTTACTACTGTTTTGCTATGTTAGCAACTTGACCAAATAGTGCTGTCTCTGAGGCATGGTACAAACAAGTTACTCGCGGGAAATCAAGAAAACGAGATTCAAACAATAAAACTAACCGTGTTGAGCTATATAACAACAATTTGTTTTCTGTCGGTAAAGGTATCCAAACATTTGCTCAACTTTCTGATAAAACATATAACATATCAAGGTGTCTTTGGTGTTTCCATGGTTTCAGTAACACTGGAAATCGAGGGTAAGGCGGATACGACGTCATAAACAGGCGACACAATGACAGGCCGTTACACTGGTTAAAATAGCTGATTTCTCTGGATTTAAACATTGTTGGAAACATTTGGGATAATGTAAGTACACAAGTCAACAAAATATATAACATTGTTCTAGTGGTTTTTGGACATTTTAATCCAAAAATCTTACATATTGTGCCTTTAAGTGTTAACACCTGCTATAAACCTTAGTTACACCATATGAGTGAAATAACACGTGCAAAATAATGAAGAACATAATAGTAAAACAGTTTGGCTAGTTAGCTTACAAAGCACATATTCAATGACATAAACTAGCAGAACTAAAACCTTGTGTTTGTAAAAAATGTTTAAAAGAAAATCCTGGTGTTTTTGTGTTGAAACAATTCAAAATGATGAAATGAATAACCACATTATATAATTTAATGAATTTAAATGCACAGTAACTCCTATTAACTTAACAGTAACATTTTATACAAGATAGTTGCGTCTTAAGTAAAAAGTTGTTGTTTCCAGTTAAATAAATATGGGTATAAATACAATTTGTTATGAGTTTTGTATGTGTATGTCTTTGCAAAAGCTGATAAATCCTAATGAGATGTAGGGATGGATATGGCAGATGGCTAACTAACCCTTTCGTGTCCCTGACGCACTGTTTTGGTGGCGATGCTTTGCACTGGAGGTGTCCTGCATCCTTCATCTACTCAGTCAAACCGTAAGTATCATTGTAGCGTGATGTTCCACCTGCATGTTTATATCATTGAGAATAACGCGGTGCAGTGATTTTAAAACATCGTATTGATGGAGGTGTACTTTAAATAAAGATTCAAGATCGTCAGAGCCGTGATGAAAACGTAACCTTCACGATATCATCATTTGTTTCAACAGACTCAGCTGTCAATAATCAGTAGGCTATATCATATTTATTTAGATGATCATTATTTGCTGACATATTCCAATGCGCGAAGTTTGATGGGTGTGTAGTTATAGTTGAAATCGTTGTGGAAACGGCATAAAATACAAATAAAATATACAAGAGGATTAATAGACGTCGACGGGAGGATTGTGTGCTTTCTATGAAGAAGAAAAAACTTGGTTTGCCAACATTTGTTCGCCTTAAAGGCGATACATTGCGATGTTTACATACGCCTATCGTCGTCACGCATTTCCTGGGTCAGAATTTCCCGGATGTATCAATGACATAATGCTGATTTAAAACTGAATCCTAAGCTGCTGATGCTGCAGTTGTAACAAAAGAGCCATTTTACGATCCAGAATAATAGGGAGCCATCTGAAATGTTATTATTGGTGCATAGATCGTGACCATAAAAAGTATTTAAGTCACACTTAAAAATGTATATCTTTGCACTATAACAAAACAGCTTATCAAACCAAGTTGGATTTAAAGCACGCACACACACACACATTTGTCAAACTAAACATTTCACTGAAGAGAAGGTTGTTAAAGTCCATGTGAAACGGAATTTTTGTTTTATTGTGACATCATTCGGAGTAAAACAGACGGTGCAACAGTCAGGGTCTGGAAGTAAAAATCCCATTAATTTTCTCCACAGGTGAATTAATTGCAAACAATTACGTAAACCCTATTACCCATGATCCTGCAAAAAATGTTTTACCAGATAATCAAATGACAGAATCAAGTGAAGCACTGCGAATGACGTAGAGCCGGTTTCACATACACTCTGGAATCAAGGCCACTGTTGCACTCTATTGAAAGATAAAAAAATAGAGGGTGGGATTTGATTTTAACACACATCATTGCCATCTCTAGCTCGCTTCAGAGTGGTGGTTGGAGGGGAGTGGCTATAGGATATTCTGCCTTAAAGGGATAGTTCACCCAAAAATGAGACTTGTCATCATCTACTCACCCTCATGTCGTTCCAAACCAAAGACTTTCATTCATCTTCGGAACACAAATGAAGATCTTTTTGATGAAATCTGAGAGCTTTCTGTCCCTCCATAGACAGCTATGCAACTGACAATCTGACGCTTCAAAATGTTCATAAATAGACTGTAAAACTAATCCATATGAATTGAGCGGTTTAGTCCAAATTTTCTGAAGAGACTCGATCGCTTTATATGATGAACAGATTTAATTTAGGCTTTTATTCACATTTAAACATTGATCAGCGAACATAAACAGAAGCTTGACCGAACGTGCTTGACGTGCGAGATCAAACCTCATTGGTTCTTGCGGAAGCTCAAACGTGCTGTGTAACATGAGCTCTTATGAACTTTTTGAAGCGTCAAAGTGGTAGTTGCGTAGCTGTCAATGAAGGGACAGAAAGCTCTCAGATTTCATCAAAAAAGATCTTCATTTGTGTATCAAAGATGAACGAAATTCTTACGGATTTGGAATGACATGAAGGTGAGTAATTAATGACAAAAAAATGTTTTGGGGTGAACTAACCCTTTAATGGAAACCAGTTTCTTTCAGGCTTTAAATGAATGGTTAGGCCTATAGTTAAGAAAGTGTGTTTACTTTGTATTGACATTTTTCAATTTAATTGCAATAAGGAGCTGTTACCTGCCAACATCTGGGAGCAATCCATGGATAGATCCACACTTGCCCAACAGGTGGAGAGTGTTGAGCGAAATGTAGCATTTTTGCAGCAGGAACATCGGATCCTCCTGACCGGTCTACGGCTAGAGATACACAACCTGAAGAAACGATGCAATGGTCCGTCACTCAACCTCACTGTATAGATTCTCCATTCTGAAAAAGCCACTTTGCATTGTCAATCGTATGTCTGTTAACTTCCGCCTCTCTGCATGTCTCTACAGAGCTGAGTTGTGATCTAAGTAAAAGACCGCCAGTAAGAAGCCAAGAAGGTGAGTATAAAATATCACAAAATTTCAGCCATTCCCACATGTTCCCTCAACTCTGTGTTATTATAGATATTGAGTTGGAGGAAGAGCTTCTGCAGGCACGATTACTGGAGACAGAGCAGCATTTGGCTGAGCAGGAAAGTGCGCTGGTGCAGCTTCGGGTGGAGCTACGGAAAAAGGGGGCACTTGCGAGCGCACTGCAGGTTCGGCTTCGAGATGAAGAGCGGCGGTTCCTGGATGAGCTAAAACGGCGCAGTCATAAGATCACGACGCTGAGTCGGGACCTCCGCAAGCAGACCGATGTGGCCGCTCAACTCTCTTTCCAACTCCATTCAGCACACTTTCGATTGTATCACCAGGCAGAAGACTTTGAGGAAGATGATGAAGAAGAAGATGATGATGGAGGTGCCATGCAGGTAGGAGGCACTATGGATCCGATGGATCTATTCATAATCTGACACAATCAGTTTCATTCTTTTACCTGTTCATAGGAATCGGAATGGACAGCAAATTCTCCGTGGACCTCTCCAGTGATGGCGGAAAACACACGTCAAAGCCGAGCTTCAGGAAGGATGCGGAGATCGGAGAGAGTGAGGGAATGCGTGCCCCGCGAAAGGGTGCTTGGGCCCGAGGAGCCCCGCCCCATGCCTGACCCCGCCCTTTTCCTTTATCCTTTCAGACATAGGCTCCTCCCCTTGCACAGGTCACTCGGAGGTCCCTGGAGTGAAGCCGGCCTTTCAAGGATATCGGAGGCTCGAAAAGGTAGATTCAGGAACCGACCACTGAGGGAAGACATTGGACCAGAGACAACAGAGTTATAGAGTGTAACAGCGCCCGTCCCTTTTTTCAGCAGTCTTGGTTCCAGAGGTGTTTTTCCCATTCATTTTTTTCTATAGGGATTTTTTCAAAAGTCTTCGTTTAGGAGTTCTAATTTTAAGCCATGAACCAAACCAACCAGCTACAATGCGAAGCACAACATTACAAACTTTGATTTGAAGCAAAAAAGTTTTTGAAAATCTGACAAAGGTACAAGTGTACTTCACAGCTTTAATGAGGGAAAGAACTACAATCCCATGAAGCACTACGAATAACATAATCAAAATTAAACCAGATGGAGGAATATAAATCTATTGATTTGAAGACTTTAATTATACTATATTATTGCAAAATTGTTTAAGTAGTTTAAGTGTAGGGAAGCTGACTCATCAGTTGTGGTGCTTCATGTCAGTGGGCACGTGTTCTTCTCTGATTGGTCAATTTCTCTACAGAATCATGGGTAATGTAGTTTTTCAACTGGAATTCTGCTGAACACAATTAATTAAAACATTTTTTAGAAATTTTGGACTGGTGTCTTCAACAGAAGCATATACAATAATTAAACAACCTTGCAGCTCACAGTAGATTAAATTATAAAATATTATTCAAAATGCACTCCCCATGGAGAAAATGAATGGGATTTTTTCTTCCGGAACATATAAAGGCTGGATATGAAGATTTTGGAAAATTAGTCTTCATTGTTGAATCCAGAACACTCTAAAACGTTCCATTCAGTAATTATTTGTGTCAATGAAGTGAATTTTTCTGGTCACATTAGACACACTTATAAAGAACAGGGAGGACAGTGAGGTAAACAGGTGTATTATACTGCTTTTGTGTTTTTGGTCTCTCTGTCTCTATAGACCTTATGCAGAGCAGCACTATGACAGGTATGAATGTGAGGGATAGACTTACCATGCTTTCAATGGCATCCGCTGTAAAAAGCTCCTATATCACTTATATTTTTCCATAGTTCACGTTGTCGAGTGTTTTTGTCTACTGAAATTTCTTGTAAAGATATTTTTGCAGTGTTTTGTCAGCAGCAAAATCCAAAAACACTTAGAAAGATTAAATAACACTACAACCTATATCTATCCCTTACAGCCTCGCCTTCATTCACGTTAAACATCAAAGATGGCGCTGCCGTGGGTCAGTTGGTAAAGAGCTTTATGATGCATTGAACATGTATGAAGTGAATCATGCTTTATTTATTAAATAATACAAAAATGTTTGTATTGGTGTTATTTTGTTCAGTATGTCCTATTTATAAATATAAATGCTTATACATTATGTTTATAATGTTTTCTGAAAGTAAAAAAAAAAAAAAAAGCTACAGAACTGAATTTTTTTAAATCAAGGAATCTTACAGTGCGGACTAAATAATCACATTATCATACATGTATTAAATACAGCAGCAGTCATGATGTTTTTCTGGTGCTGTATTATAGAAACTTATAATTCTTGACTTGATTTTAAAAAAGTTCAATTTTCTAAGTGATATTCCATTGTTAAACAGATAGGATAGGAATTACATAAAATTATAGCAATTATAAAAATAACGATTATTTACAGTTTGTAACAGAAATGACATGTCAAGGTTGTGACAGATTGTATAAGCACAATTACTTTAAATGATAAAAATGTATTAAACTCAACAGAGTGTGTGATGTTGTTGAACTATGGAAAGAAAGAAAGAAAGAGGATCTTCAGGATCAAAACTGGCTTTGATATTGTCTGATTGCCTGATAATGTGTTTTATATAGAGTAGTATGTGTCTTTTAAATATATAGTTGTATATTTTTTCTAAGTAGGAATATATTAATATATATTTTAATTTAATGAAGTAGCCTATTAGTTATGGTCTGAGAACAAATGATTTTATAGGGCTAGTGAGTGATAATGTCATAATTTTGATCAAATAAAGAGAAAATGTAATTAAATGGTGGACATTTGTGTGAAGAACATTCTAATGATCATTAAATGTAGCTATTTTCAACAAGGGCAAGTAACCTGTGGCACTTTGTGTCTATCCACAATAAAGAACACCTTGTGTTTTGTTTAATTTTAATACAAATATTAGGCTACAATATTAGAAATGTCACCTAGCTTAACGACCTCGAACATATTAGATAAAATATACTTTTTTAGTTCTGTGAAATGTATTTATTTGATTCCTCCAAATTGCAGGGTATCTGCACAGTTTTTAAGACGTTCAAAAAATAAAACTAATACCATATGGGCGGGGGACCCTGAATACACAATATATTAATAAGAACTACGAATTAAAAATGATAATTTAGCGAAACTTAGTGGCGTGTGCGCATGCGCATCAAGTAAAGGTGAGATTCTAACCGCAAATATGCTTGTATTGGAGAAGACAACCGAAGGCAGATAAGGAGACGGTCGACAAGCTTCCGACAACAATGACGCTTACTTCATCTCTTCGTTTAGTATTCGTAAGGTGCTCTAGTCCTTCCACTTCTCCGACTATTGTAGCTTTTCAAAGCAGGTCCTCTTGCACATTCCGCCGGTACTGCAGCACTCTGTCATAGCAGCAAACGCTGGGACAGCAGACCGAGAAACGCACTTCAGAAGCACGCAGGGAATATAGAAGACTTCTGAGCGAATGTATGCATTGGGGTGGATTCAGGAAGTCATGTCATGTGCTTTTTTCTTCTTTAGAGAAACTGAAGAAATGAGTTACGATTTATCTGGAAGAGGAATGGGATGCAAGGAACTCCATCAAGACTCCTCCCCCCGAGAATGAACGTGTGTATGGGGAGATGAAGGGCAGAGAAATGACACTATACATTGTGTTGCGTTTTGTTGGAGAGAGTGACATCCCTGCATGGAGCAAGCTGTTCTGCTTTCCTGTGGTTCTATGGAGATTTATGAGACAACAGGCACATTTATGAAGGAAATGAACTGTGAGAAGACGCCTGCATGTGTAATATGACTTGCATTAGTTTCTAATATAGCCTACTGAAAATTGAAAGAAAAAAATAATAATTTTATTTGAATCTATGCAATGTTTCTGGTCTTCTACTGTTAAATACATGAATATATAGCAGATACAATTATCCAGTCAATCATTAATCTATGTATAAATCATCATTTTCCAAAATATAGAATGTCTTTACTATCTTTACTAGAACCGAACATGTTTCAGCTATTGTAGAGATGCGCAGGCCAGATGCCAGACTTGGTAATTGGGTATGTCAACTGTCTGTCAGGCTTGTCTTACAGATTTACCAACAAAGCACTGTTTTTCTAGCTGCCAAGGTCATTTTAATTTATTAGCTGACTCACAGTGGGCTTTGTTTGTCCAGCATTACAGTTCTTGCTCTTTGGTAATGAGATGGACAACATGGGGAACATATTTAGTTGTTGCCGCAAGGTGTCTGAGATTGTTAACGCCAAGGGAGTCGGGCATCAGACTGAGGAGCTGTCTCTGCTGCTATCCCAGGAAAATAGCGAAATAGAAAGTCTGTCTCCTTCAAGAACTTCAGCTGACCTGCTGGCATCTCCTGTTCTGGACCAAGATCATCTCCTATTCCCGGACATCGTGCTTAGCAGCAACCTTCGGGTCAGGGGGCAAGCACAAGATGCCATAAGAGAGGATGGAGGTGATGAAAGCAATCTGCGAAATGGAGGAGAGAAGAATAGAGAGCTGTTGGGGCCGCCAAGCACAAACATTGCAGGCACACATCAATTATGCTCTATAGAGGATGAATGGCCCCTTCTGTCATCCCTATACAAAATACCTGCAGCTCAAAACCGAATATGCACTCACGGAAGTGGAGCAGACACTTCTCTCCTTGGTCATGGGACGGGGCTATTTGCAAATAGTCAAACTTCACTTTCTGGTCCAGCTAGCATTCCTGTGCCTGCTGCATCTTCTCTAGATGCCTCAAAAAGTGACATTGACATCAGTCAGAGAGAAGATGGTTGGACTCAAACAGAGCAGTACATCAGACGCGAGGAATCTGTGATGCACACTGAGGAGAAACAAGATGAGAAGCTTTTGAATGAACATTGTCCAAACAGTGCAGCACAAACACATCTGGATGCGATGAAGATGCAACATGCGTATGGCATTACAACTGAAGATCCTTTGCTTCTAAAGACTCAAAGGGAAGCACAAGCCTTGGAACTCGTAGCACAACCGGATGACTTTGAAGACCAAGATGCACTGGAAAAACCAGACTCGGAGCAACACGCACAGACTTCTGAGACGCTAGAGATGACAAGAGAGCATGCTAATGAGAAAGCTACTACAACTGCAGAGCTTCTTCTTTGTGTGGAGGAGACCATATCTCATGTAGAGCAACCAGGCATTACAGAGATTAGCTTTGGGCTGGTGGAGCCTGAGTTAGGGGAGATGGAGCAAAGCCTGTCCCAGGATTTGATATGGAAAAAGACAGAAGTAGAACAGATGCAGTGGGACCTGGAAGCGCTAAAGAAGAGCACGGGGTTATCACTGCAGGAATCTGAGCAGAAAACACTCGCTGTGACACAGGTAGAACAAAAAGAGGATGAGACTGAACGATTCACGCTTTTTATGGTTGATAAACAGTTTCTGGCCACTCCGAACTTTAAAGGTGTGTATTCTGTCTAGGAATACTGGAACCACACTGATTTTTTTTATTGGTATCATATATTTAATTGTGCATGCTCATATTCCCCACTTTCTACAATGTTGTCATCTATTGCTTACTTCAGTTTAATCTTTATTAACACTAGTAATTAAATAATGTTGTGATGCCTGAATTCACTTGCGGCATTTAAAACATTTTAGTTTATTTATTTAGACAAAATAGCATAGAATTTTAATATCAGTCAGACATAACATGAAAGTAATATTTAGAAATAAATGTAACCAAATAATTAACAGCAGTACAGCCCCTAATTCTGTGAGGTATTTGTGTTGTAGTGCCGATAAAAATGTGTGAATGTTTCTAACTCTTTTGTACCTTGTAGGTAATCCACTTTATATTTATATTCTTGTATTTTCCCCCCAGCACCCAGCCCTGACATCATAACCGGTGAGCATGTGTCAAACACCCTAGCAGAAGGTATGACAGAACAGGTTGAGGACGACTGCAAAAAACAAGAGCTTCCTGCTGTCCCTGACATGGACCCATCTGAGGATGCGGGATTCACCGTGAAGATCCAAGCTCCAGGAACAGAACCCACTGACTTCCAGGTCTGTCTGTCTGTTTGTCTATTTATTTAATGTCTGTCTGTGTTTTTGTCCATCCATCCATCCATCCGTCCATCTATCTGTCTTTATTGCACTCAAGGTGTCACCTTTAGCGATGGTGCAAGAAATTAAGCAAGTGTTGATGGACCGGGAGGAGACCTGTCGGCGTACCTGCTTCTCCCTGCAGCTGAATGGAGTCACTCTTGACAACTTTACTCACCTTACATCCATACCAGGCCTTCAGGAGGGCTCCGTTCTGAGGGTTGTGGAGGGTAAGCCCCGAAAATTTACTGCACTAAATCACATCGTTATAGTTGATCAATTAAGCTTTCACTGGAAACTTCACCTAATAGTAAACTGGTTGAAATCTTACATTTTAGACATATATACCAGTGACAAATAGCCATAAATCTGTCTTCCCGCTCCCCTTTTAATTATGTCAAAGAGCCGTACAATGTTCGAGAAGTGCGTATCCATTTACGCCACATCAGAGACCTTCTAAAGAGCCTTGACCTTACTGATGGCTATAATGGAGTGGAGGGCAGCTCACCGTCATTTCTCAGCTGTGCCACAGAAGATCGTATGGAAGGTAAGAAGGATAAAATACACTTAGGTAGGATAGCGGGCTTAGAAGTTAAGATAAGATAACCTTATACAGTAGACCTCATGAGACCTGTAAATAATCCACAATGAATTTAAATCCCAGAGAGCAGCAAACCTAAGCGAAGAGGTGACGGGTTGAAGCGCATCAGCTGCAGTCCTCCAAATCACATTCTTCCAGGCTCTAAGGAGCGTCTGCTGGTACCTCTGCAACCTCATACAGATTTTGGGAAGGTAGGAATTGAGGAACTTTGACAGTATGGCATTAAAAATGTGCTAGATGAAGATAGCATATGATAATGTCTTTTATACAGTCCTTAGAGTGCTTGAAGGTTCTGACCATGAGTAGCTGGAATCCTCCTCCTGGAAACAGAAAGATGCATGGAGACCTCATGTATCTCAATGTTGTGACCATGGAAGACAGACACTTCAGTATAACAGCATCAACTCGTGGGTTCTACGTAAATCAGTGAGTTATAATGTACAGTTGCCCTTTAAAGTGTCCTTGCCCTACTAGAAAAACAAATACATAGAATTTTTTTGCTTTTCTTTTTTTTTTTACTTAGATCCACGACTTACAGCTTTAATCCAAAGCCAGCCAATCCTAGTGCCCTCAGTCATGCTCTGCTGGATCTCCTGGGTCATATCAGTCCAGTTTTTAAGAAGAACTTCAGTGCCTTGCTGAAAAGGAGGTATGACAGGTTTCAGAACAAGTGAAAAGAGTACAACGAACTGTGCTAAAGTATGGGTACTGAGCCAATATTTTACTCAATAGAATGTCAAAATATCTAAGCAAAAACTTTTTTTTTGTAAGTGTGTGTGTCTGTGTGTGTGTGTGTGTGTGTGTGTGTGTCCCAAGCCATGTGATGGTCCATAGAATCACCAAGAGTCAGATTCAACTGAAATGGTTAATGAAATATATACTGTATTTATTAAGTATTTATACATCATAGTGGTTTATAATGTAAAGTATTTTTGATATGCTTTGTCCCGCTTTTAATAGATTTTGATAATACAAAATAAATATTAATAGAAAATAAATATTTTAAAGACACTTTCAAGTATAAATATAATTTTAAATAAAAAAACTTATATCACCGTAAAACATTACTTTATCACAGCAGTGAGAATATAATGATAATCATAAGTTGGAATAAATAAATAACCAATTAAAAAAAATGCAATGTCAAGATGCAAAAAGTGAAATAGAATCTGAAACGTGTTCTTGACAGGTTTGTGACATTTACCCACACAGTTTGTTTATATTCAATTATTTCCGTGGTATAATTATGAAATTAATAGTCAAAATATCTAGCTAAAACATGCTTGAGTTGAAGTTACCATATGTAATTGTACTGATTAAAGTAACTTTGGAGATACAGAGATACAGCAATTTCACATTTACACATTTGTAAACGTACTGTCGGTTTTAAATAATAAAACATAAACTTAACTTTAACTTTTTAATAAACTTTTAAATCTTGTTTACCTGCAAAATATGTTTGTTAGTTGTCTGAATAAAATGATAATACAAAATATGATTGTTTTTCTTGTAAATGTAATAGAGAATGTAGAAACTACTCAACTTCTCTCTTATTTTAGAGGGTCCACACACCCCTTTGAAAGGATTGCCACACCGTTCCAGGTGTTTAGCTGGACTGCTCCAGCACTTGACCATACAATGGACTGTGTTCGAGCGGAGGATGTCATCTCCTTCCGCCTGGGTTATGAAGAACATGTGCCTATTCAGGTAAACATGTTGAAAGTCAGCGCACAGGCCAGTTACACAAGTAGTTTTTCACTCATCCCTCTGTGTTGAACAAAGGCCCGGGACTGGAATGAAGAACTTCAGGCCACAAGAGAGCTTCCGAGAAAAAACGTGACTGATCGTCTGATGAGGGACAGAGCGGTTTTTAAGGTATCTTTACCACTTATCATATGTGTTTAACTTAGAACCAAAAGGGGCTTTTACAGTTCCACAAAGTACTTTTTGGCCCTGTTTACACCTGGTATTAAGATGCGTTTTGGTCAATTGGATCACAAGTGGACGACAGGTGTAAACGGGGTCTAAAAAGTTTTGAGCTTGTCCACTTTTGACCACTTCCAGAGGTAGTTGAAAACACATTTGACCTGATTGCTTTCGTAGTGTAAACGCTCATGTGGTCGAATGCATTCGAACAGCCACAAAAGACCGTCTACTCTCCGCTTACTGACCTAATGCGTAAACATTATGGGAAGAGCTCTAGCCAGACGGGATTTAAAAGTTGTCGGCTGAAGACCCAAGTTTGGTTTGAAGATGAAAAATGTACCAAGCACAATGTTCTCTCACCACTCCTGATTTCTAACACACACTCACAGCATTCGTCGTGTCTTGCGGCTGTCAGAGCAGAAACGAAAGCTGATGCTCTCCTTATGTTTTTCCATCGTCTCCGGTCACGTTCATATGTAAATTGTGCAAGCTTATTTTGTCCATTAGATCGAAAGATCTGAAAAACTATATGTACTTAAACCTTCCCCTCAAAGAAATCAGGACAGAAGTGGTTGAAAATGGACAAAAGAGACCAAAACACCAGATGTGAACAGGTATGTGTCTTCCTCGTCTACTTGTGATCCGATCGACCAAAACGCATCTAAATACCAGGTGTAAACAGGGCCTTTGTTCTCTAGAAACCAAATCTGATCAAAAATGTAACATCAGGAACATTTACATAGGCTGTTCTAATACTGACCTTTTACTGACTTTATCAGGCTAACAGTGATTTTGTCAGCACTGCCACTCGAGGAGCCATGGCAGTGGTAGATGGTAACGTGGTGCCCATCAACCCTAGTGAAGAACCTCGACAGCAGATGTTCATCTGGAACAATATTTTCTTCAGTTTAGGCTTTGATGTGCAGGACCAATACAGAGATCTGGGAGGGGAGGCTGCGGCCCATGCCGCCCCTGTTCTTGACCTGAACGGTGTGAGGGCTTATTGGGCAGTGGATCAAGAAGAACTCTACCTGATTGGCACTGTAGTGATCGATTACCGCGGCTACCGCGTCACTGCCCAAACTATCGTGCCGGGAATTCTTGACCGTGACCAAGCACAGAGTGTTGTCTATGGCTCCAATGACTTTGGCAAGACCGTTGTGTCCGATGACAGGTAAAAGCATCATTTTTAAGACCTGTTCACGTTATAATGATAACAATAACTATAAAGTTTTAATAATCGTTCAAATAGGGAAGAATAGGGAAGTTCACACCATTACTATAATGATAACGACACAGGAGAAGCACTTTCAGAAAAAATTTTTTCCAGCTGATGAACGATAAAAACAATCACAGCCAATCACAATCCATCTTGCTTTAAAGAGCTTGAGCATTTAAAGCGGTAGATGACAGAACTACAGCATGCGGTTATGATAAACAGAGCATTATCATGTATTGGTGTGGACACTAATATAGTTATCGTTATGGTTATCTTCATGGTTCTTGGTGTGAATCGGCCTTTAGGCTGAAGAATTTGTCAGAAATTACATAAACAACATATTTGAATTCGTAACCGCACACATTTCAAACTCTTTGAAGGTATCTGGAGCTGCTTGACAAACCCAGTAAGAAGCTGCGAGTGCAGCGCCACCTAGTGCTAAACAAAGATGACACAGCTGTAGAGTTGTGCTCCTCGGTGGAGCACAAGGGCATTGTGGGTAATGATGGTCGGCACTACATACTGGATCTACTTTTTACCTTCCCACCCGACCTCAACTTCCTTCCTGTGGAAGGAGAGGATTTAAGTCCTGTGTGTAAACAACTGGGCTTCCCAAGGCTACATCCTCATCGCCTGGTCTGCCTGAGACAGGAACTCATTGACGCCTTTGTGGAGCACCGGTAATTATATTAACCTGTCTTATGATTAATTCACAGGTGAACCTGTCAAGAATGTCATATTTCACCCTAAATCAAACCAAAGAAAAAATACAAATAAAATGTTATCCACAGTTGAAAATGAAGCCTATTTTAAGATAATAAATACTTTTTATTATCTTAAATAATCATTCATTTCCATATTACTTCACACATTTCTACCTCAATTCCCCTTGCAATAATATGGAAGGATTTTGCTGATGCTTTCAAATAAATATAAAAAAAATGATTATTTAAAATATATATATATAATATTTAATACAAATAATATAAGTATTTTTTGCTTTAATACAGTAAAAGATTATCTCACTAATGTGAATCTATTGAGAACCATAATTGAGAATATCATAATAAATAAAATAAATATAAACTTAAAATTATAACGTCCTGCCACATTACAGTACTGAGAATTTTGCTGGAAAAAAAATGTGCTTAATTTTCATCAAAACAAGATACAAAATCTTAATGGTCCTGAATACAGGCATTTGGTGAAATATGATTCTTGGCCTGGTTTTACCAGTTTTCGTGAAAATATTGAATTGTTTTAGTGTTTTTATTATAATTAAGTGTAAATATTTAGTTTTACAGGAAACATTCTATTATGAAGATCCATTTTTTGGGGTATAGCGATTACGACAGTAAAAATAATGAAATGCACAGCATGAAAAAAGCTCTACATCATGATGCAAATATTAACCTGCTGTGAGGTTTTGAGCTAAACAGTCTTTTTATATGAATGCCACCAGATACCAGATGTTTATGGAAACTGTCTCTCAAAGTACTGAGCATGACAGAGAAATCAAAGATGTTGGCAGATCTGCACTAAAGAGTGATCCAACTACTACGCCTCAGCTATCCTCAACTTCTGTCGCGCTCCCAGATCAGGATTCAGAGCACCTTTCCCTAAAAACTGTGCCTGTGAATAACACCCAGCAGGGTTCTTCAATAAAGCATATCTTCTCCTCCCTCAGGAAAACTTTTGACATACATTTCAACCCCAACGTCTTCTGTGCAGGTGTGTTGTTAGCTTTTTGGACCGGTTCTGTTTTTACCTTGCAGCTCTTTTGGCTGTAAACATGAGCAGACAATATTAGAAATATGTGTATGGCTAAATATGAACATTGCATTATTAATATATTTGTTCTTTTATCAGGTGTACGTTTCCCCAAGGAAAGTGCAGAAGATATCCAGAAACAGAAACAGCAGTTAAAGGATGCTGCAGTCTTCCTCATTTCCAATCAAATCCCTGCATTTGTAAGTTGCTTTTTAGGGATGTGCGATTAATCGTAATTGATTTTCGATTTTGATTTTGGCTTCCAACAATAATGAAAACCACATAATCGAGGTAAACCGATTCTGTCCAGCGCACCTTCCTGTCCTTCACAGTGGTGTACTTTCGTTTCGTTCCTCCCCAAAAGCCCAAACATAACATCCAAACAGCCAAATAAGAGAGTATTGTAAAATACAGTCTATTGTTGCTAAACTGCAGGACGTGTTTGATATTAAACAGTGTTATTAAAAGCGCATTAAGCCACAAAAGAGACACTGTTCCCCAGGCGCCTTTCTTTGTGCGTGCTTCGAGTCAGAGCCGAATGCGTATAAGCAAATGGGCTTCAATACGTGCGTAAACTCGTACACACAACCCAAACAGCAACACAGTGTCGGCCCAGATCCGGCAAAAATGTCAAAATGCCTTTTTAAAGAGTATTCATGTAAACACAGTGGGTTATGGCTTAACCGTACACAGTTGAGAAAGAAAACGCGTGTGTATCAGCATTTTGGATCGGTGTATTAGCTCTTAAAGTGACAGCAGCCTAATATACCTGCTGCTGTCTGTCATTAATGATAATCAAACAACTAATGACAAGGGAAAATCAATCACGGATCTTGACTGAATAACTTAACTAGCTTTAATAAGGATTAATCTATATTTAATGTGTACAGTAACACTATGCAATGTTATTTTACATTTGATTATTGCATTTTTTGTTGTAGGCTATTGATTATCTGAATGCCACTGTTAGTACATCTTCCTGAAAAACTTAAAACACAGTTTATTTAGTTTTTGCTGAAGTACTGATAATTGTGAAATTCAACTGATATTTTAAATTACTAATATCGTGAAAGAAGACTTTCACCAAATAATTGTGATTTCAATATTGACCAAAAATATTTGTGATTATGATTTTTGCCATAATCGACCAGCCCTATTGCTTTTTATTAGGACTGGAAGATATAGATAAGGATATAAAATTGAATAAGGATATAAAACAGATTATCCCTGATATCTGTCCTTGTGTAACCCCGAGCACAATGGGGAAAAAATCACATCTTTAACTGTGTGTGTTTGTAGATGAAGAGTTGCCTTGATCACACATCAATGCCGATAGACGGCGTCACACTAACTGAGGCTCTGCATCAGCACGGCATCAACATCCGCTACCTGGGCGCTGTGCTGGAGAATATTCAGAAGATACCCCAGAAAGAAAGGCTTGATCATGTCTATGTAAGTGTGCGTTTTACTCTTGCCTGTCACGTCTGTTTTCTGTTGGTTCCTTGGATTTTTAGTTTGTCTTTCTGTGGCGGCGCCCATGCATGAAGGCACCTCACGAAACTGATTTTAGACAGACGTCTGAGGCATCTTAACAGTTTAATGATCTACAGCAAAATAGAGAGAGCTTTGGTGATCAATAAGTGAATATTTAATTACTACCATAGCAATTTCTCACGAGAAATGACATCAGAAGTGGAAAACGTCGGTCAAAACCACACCACCAACCACAACGTTCAGACACCATCTTTATTTTTTAGCTCAACTTGTGGGATATCAAATGTAGAGAAGGATACAATTATGCTGCCTTCAAAAATCGATCAGATGAAGGGCTTTGTAAGTCGCTTTGGACAAAAGCGTCTGCCAAATGATTAAATGTAAATGTAAATTAAAATTATACCACTAGACTAACTCGTTTTAATCTGAAGAGAAGAACTAATAAGATGTTAAACAGAAAAATGTGTGTATGACGCCTATTATACTTTTTTACCTCTTTCAGAGAATTGCACTCTGTGAGCTGATCACCAGATGTGCAAAACATCTGTTTAAGACGTATCTTTTGGTGAGTGTCCAGAAATTGCTTGTGGTATTTATAATGCTCAGTGGGATATCACAAATATAATGCTGTATATTATGACACTTTTGCCAAAATTGGTTCTTGTATCCTTAATCCTCAGGCAGTGGAACCATCTGCCCTGTCTGCCTCCGTCAGCCATTTCCTCAACTGCTTCCTGAGCTCTTTCGCCGATGCCGGAGTCATTCAGCAAAACGACAAGTTAGCTTCTAGACGCAGGAGTCGGAGAAGGCGGAATCGTGCATCTGTGGGCGGCACCGTGACTGTCTGGGCCAACCTCACTCCCAGTGACCTTTGGGTGGCCATCAAAACCGAGGCCCAGGAGTACTACCATTACAGCCTGCCCTGGTGAGTGACCAGTTCTCTGAACACAAATAGATGTTGTGCTGTGATTTGATATGAGTGGGATCTCATCTCCTTCTGGCAGTGGAAGTGTGGAGGAGGCCGTGGACAAATGCAGGCTGCAGAGAAACACCCTGCTCAGAGAGATTGCCATCAAAACTGGCATTCAGGTATTTCAGATTGGACTTGACAACAAGATTTAAAGGGGTCATATAATGGTACATGCACTTTTACAAGTTGATTGTACTGAAATGTGTGTTCGCAGTGCCTGTACGCAACCATCATATAATGATAAAAATCCATCCAGTGTTTTTTTTTTATCTCCTTATATGTTTCCCCTCTCTCCAATCGAGCCGTCTGACCGTGTGACGTCACACGGTCGGACGCCCCTCCCACGATTGTTAATTGACAGCAGCGTTTTAACACAGACCCGCCCTGAGCGAGCTGTCATCATAGCGCGAACATTGTTGATACGCTGGAGCAGAATGGCGTCTAAGCGATTGTGGTGTTCTGTTCTTGGGTGTAATAAGGGACACAGCAGTCATTTTGATGTTCCTAAATCAGAACCGCTGAAGACGCAGTGGCTGAGTTTGTTTTCGAAGGGAATATTCCCCACGATCAACGTCAATGCTTTCATGTTTGCGCGAATCATTTCACACACCAGACTGCTTTACAAACGAGAGTCAGTATAAAGCTGGTTTTGCTAAGAAGCTGCTCCTGAAAAAAGGATCGGTATCAACTATTCGTGTTCCTGCTGCACCTCCAGAAGAACTGAAGTGAGTGTAACGTTTTATTAACCTTTATATTAATATTTATATTAATCTTTGCAAATCGCTAGCACGCTTCACGATGAATGCGGCTGTTTACACTCAGGTACATTACGGCATGTTTTCTATGTACAACATTCTCAATATAATTCATAATCCCAAGTTTATAATGAACAACGCGTTATGGTTATTGTGTTATTATTACAAACGGTGTATGCACAGAACAGAGGGGCGGGGTGAGCAAAGCTCATTATCATTTAAAGACACATGCACTTAAACGGCGTGCTGAAAACAGAGCTGTTTTTGACTAGGTAGAATTAGTGTTTTCTTACAATACTAATGAGAATTTTTCTAAACTTTTCATTTAGACCCTAAAGAATCATAATAACTTGTACAAAAATGGCATTATTTGACCCCTTTAACAAGATTATTGTGCTTTTTTCTTACTCTGATACCTACCCCATCTCTATCTCTCCTTCAGATTCTTTTAAGAGAGTATCACTTTGATTCTGAGCACAGAACTGTGTTCACTGAAGAGGACATCCTTAACATTTTCCCCGTAGTAAAGCACATCAGTCCCAGGGCCAACGATGCCCTTTATCTCTTGCGTTGTGGTCAGTCTCAGGTCCAGCAAGGTGAGCATTCAAAGTAGCTTAAATCTGAGGATAATCTGAAATATATATATAATAAACTATTTTTATCGAGAGCCTTTAAAGGTAGTTCTCTAAGGCACTTTAAAAAATAATTATAATAATTAAAAAACACAAGAACAATTGATATGCATAAGCATGTTAACTATTCACCATTGAAATATTTGGGTTGGTAAGATTTTTTTATGTTTTTCAAAGAAGTCTCTTATGCTCACCGATGCTGCATGTATTTGTTTAAAAATACAGTAAAAACAATTTAAAATAACTGTTCTATTTTAATATATTTAAAAATGTAATTTATTCCTGTGATGTAAAGCTGAATTTTCAGCATCATTACTCCAGTCTTCAGTGTCACATGATCATTCAGAAATCATTATAATATGCTGATTTGCTGTTCAAAAAACATTTTTATTATTATTATCAATGTTGAAAACAGATGCGCTGAAAACAGTTTTTTTTAGGATTCTTTGGTGAATCAAAATAGCAAAAGAAGCATTTATTTGAAATAGAAATAGAAAGATCACTTTTGATCAATAACATGCATCTTTGCGAATGGAATAAATTTATTAATTTCTTTACAATAAAAATAAAAATAAAAATAACTCTTACTGACCCCCAAACGATAGTGTATTTCAAACAAAAAGAATATTCAAATAATCTTTAGTCTTTGATATGCATTTGTGCATTACTAGGTTGTCTGAAAGAGGGCTGTGAGTTAATAAGCCAGGCTCTGGGTCTCTTCACTAATGTCTACGGGGCTCTGCATCAGGACGTCTGCGTATGTCTGAGGCTATTGGGACGCATACACTACATCCTCGGAGACTATGCTGAGGTATCACATGCTCGAAAATGACATATGAAAGAATAAAGAACTCAGAACCCAAATTATCCCTATTATTAACCCAATAATTTTTAAAAATGACATTTTGAAATGAAATTTGTATTTTATGCTGTCAGGCCCTGAGTCACCAGCAGAGGGCTGTGCTGATCAGTGAAAGAGTCCTGGGAATTGAGCATCCCAACACTATACAGGAATATGTACGTAATCATCTTTATGTCAATTAAAAGTATGGTTTACTGTAGCATCATACAGTTATGCTGGTGTCAATATACGAGTATGACGAACAAAGTTGTTTCCTCTTTGCGTAGAAGCACCTCGGTCTTTATTGCTTTGCTGGAGGGCAGCCAGTGACAGCGCTGCGATTATTATACCGTGCCCGATACCTGATGCTCCTGGTGTGTGGAGAAGACCATCCTGAGATGACTTTACTGGACGTGAGTTATTATAATCATAGCAATGTGATAATAATGAATAACAGGGACATTGAAAACAAACCAAGTGGCCTGCAGTATGACATGCTGTACTCAATCTTCAACTATTTTAAACAACATTTTTATAATTCTTGTATATTTCCCCATATTAGTTAAGAGATGTATATTGATTTATACATTTTATTCTGTTATTTTATGTTGTGTACATCTGCTGAAAGATATTTTTTTAGTATGTGCAGATTTATATATACTATGTACAGTGCAATGCATAAGTTAATACACCCATGCTAAAGTTGACTAAAAAGAGGAATAAAAAATCATATTTTGGAAATTGAACTTAATGCCTTAATTTAAAAAATTTGGAAAAATCCAACCTTTAAGGACACCAATTTTCTTTGTGAATGAATAATGTATCGTAAATAAATAAATGTTCTTCCTTAAAATACATGGTGCATAAGTTAGTACACCCCTATGTTAAATTCCCATAGAGGCAGGCAGATTTGTATTTTTAAAGGCCAGTTACTTCATGGATCCAGGATACTATGCATCCTGATAAAGTTCCCTTGGCCTTTGGAATTAAAATAGCCCCACATCATCACATAGCCTTCACCATACCTAGAGATTGGCATGGTTTTATTTCAGTTAGCCTAAAAGCTAGTTTGATTTGCATTGAGAGATGATCTTATGGAAAGTACCCCATGCCAATCTCTAGGTATGGTGAAGGCTATGTGATGATGTGGGGCTATTTTAATTCCAAAGGCCAAGGGAACTTTATCAGGATGCATAGTATCCTGGATCCATGAAGTAACTGGCCTTTAAAAATACAAATCTGCCTGCCTCTATGGGAATTTAACATAGGGGTGTACTAACTTATGCACCATGTATTTTAAGGAAGAACATTTATTTATTTACGATACATTATTCATTCACAAAGAAAATTGGTGTCCTTAAAGGTTGGATTTTTCCAAATTTTTTAAATTAAGGCATTAAGTTCAATTTCCAAAATATGATTTTTTATTCCTCTTTTTAGTCAACTTTAGCATGGGTGTATTCACTTATGCATTGCACTGTATATATGTAAGATTTCTTCAAGGTTTTTAAAAAGAAGTCTCATGCTCACCAAGGTTACATTTAATTTGATTTAAAAAAACTGTAAAAACTGAAATATTGTGAAATATTTCGGTAACATTTTACAATTAGGTTTCATTAGTTAACAGTTAACTACTTTAGTTAACATGAATTAAGAATGAATAATTCTTCTACATTTATTAATCTAAATTAATGTTAATTTCAACATTTACTAATACATTATTAAAATGAACAAAAATTGTGTTTGTCAACATTAGTCAATGCACTGTGAACAAACAATGAGTGACTTTATTTTTATTAACTAATATTAACAAAGATGAATAAATACTGTACCAAATGTTTTGTTCATTGTTAGTTCATGTTAGTTAAAACATTATCTAATGTTAACTAATGAAACCTTATTGTAAAATGTTACCATTATTTCTATTTCAGTAAATGTAATTTATTCCTGTGATATATATATATATATACACACTGTACACACACACTATTGTTTTTAAAGAAATTAATACTTGACCAAAAGCAACAGTAAAGACATGGTTTTACAAAAGGTTTCTATTTTAAATAAATTGTTCTTTTGTACTTTCTATTCATCAAGGAATGCTGAAGAAAATGTATCACAGTTTCCACAAAAGTTTTAAGCAGCACAACAGTTTTCAACATTAATATTTAGAAGAAATGTTTCACCAAATTTGGATATTATAATGATTTCTGAAGAATCATGTGACACTGAAGACTGGAGTATTGATGCTGACAATTCAGCTTTGCATCACAGGAATAAATTACATTTATTATTTTTGTATACAATATGTATACAATTTACATATTGTAACATAGAAAACAGTTATTTTAAATTGTAAAAGTATTTCACAATATGACTCTTTTTTACTGTATTTTGATCAAGTAAATGGTGAGCATAAGAGACTACTTTCAAAAACATAAAAAAAAAATCTTACCATGTTATTTGCATCTCCCCCAATACTGATGATAATAAGTAATGCTCATGAATATCTTTGCAAATGTTTATGTACTAAATGCACAAAATTGTTTTAAAGCACCTTTAACCTAAGCATACTTTGCGTTCATGTCCTGTACAGAGTAAAATAGGCCTTGTGCTTCATAGCATGATGGCCTGTGATCTTGCCCTGAAGTTCCTGGAGAACGCCCTTGCCCTGACCTCCAAATATCAGGGACCCTCATCTCTCAAACTGGCACAAAGGTGAAGGGTGAACAGAAACACAAACAAGCCACTTTGTTGTGGATACAGTACTCATATGTTCTGAACCTGAAGAAAACATTTCATGATCCTGTCCTTCTCTACAGTCATCACTTATTGGCAAAGGTGCATGAAAGTAAAGGAGATTTCCGTGCTGCGCTGAGGCATGAAAAGGAGCGTTACGGCATATACAGGAAGCAGGTGAATGGTTACAAGCCCATACAAAATGAGCAGATTTGTTTTGCCTTGATTCTAGTCTAGATTTTGATGAATGCTGTTTTTAATAGGTGGGAGAAGCACACGAGAAGACCCAAGAGAGTTCAGAGTACCTAAAGCATCTGACACATCAGGCAGTGATTCTACAGAAAACCATGAACTGGATCTACAAGACTGGATCAGACACCAATATTTCCCGTCTCAATGTTAGTACTGTACATGTCTGTATAATAATATAATGTATAATAATAATAATAATGAATTAATTGGGTTGTCCCCTCATTTAGCTGAACTCTCCAAGTCGTGTCTGGATAGTGGAGCAGCTAAATCTTGTCACTGGGATCGTCCTTATTCCTCTTAGGTAAGAAAAACAACCTTTACAAGTGAGTTAGAGCTGAAAGTGTACTGGGAACTTTTCAATTGCTCTTTGATTGCAATGTAATTATAACATAAATTTGCATTTAAGGGCAGTTTTATGTGGATGTGATTGTTTTTCATCCTTCCCTCGGGATAATTTGACCCGGAACTCTTTTATTTTAATTTATTTTTTTGAAAATTGAGTGTTCAGCGGAGTGGTCCAAGACCTTAAGACTTTTGTCACACTTGAACCACAAATACACACAAAAAATGGACTGGATTTGAGGAGTTTGTGTGAAAAAGTAACAAATCCTTTCCTCACGGGTCAATTTGACCCCCTTAGGAATGAATGGAATGCGAGGAATGCTTCAGTGCAAATAGTACACAGTACACATTTGAAATGTTCAAAATTAAAACTAAAAATGCTAAAACTTTACCAAAAATTATTTTTTAATGTCTACATGTGTATCTTAATGCATACTGAAGAGATAAACTCGAAAACTGACTTTAGGACCCAGCGGAAGAGTGCATTTGCTCCATATAGGTCATAAGGCCATTTAGTGGCATGTTATATTATTTATTTTTCCACAAGAGGTCGGCAGAGACATCCAAATTGACCCAATGAGAGATATTTTGAGCCGATTTGAGCTGGTTATTGCATGCATTGGTGAGTTATTTTGAATTTAAGTTGAAAGAATGTGCTTAGATTATATTATTTATTGATACAATCTAGTAATTTAAAGGTATATAAAATAAAATAAAATAAAAATCTCCAAAAAAAGGCATTAAAATAGAAAAAATATTATAAAAATGAAATGATTTAAGCTTTCTGAAAAAAAAAAGAAAAAAAAAGAGTATAATTTTAGGGCTTCTGGTCATTTTGACCCGTGAGGGAAGGATTTGTTTCAGGATGTGAGGGAGGGATGAAAAATATGTATTCAACTAATTTAACGGATTTAAACTTTTTGTTATATAAAAGTCATAAGTCTTCAAACTTTTAGATGCCTTAATTTATTTGTAACCCCTTTACTGTCACCCTCCTTTTTGAGCGTAAATGTGAAAATGCACTCTGCAAACTTAAATGGTTGTAATTCATGAATGCTTTGGAAGACAGACCTAAAATGAAAGTGTAAAAAAGTGATAGAACTTTAAGTTTACTGTTTTATTTTATACAAAATGTATATTTTACTAAATACTTTTTACTCTAAAATTGCTTTACAATCAAAGCCATATGTCTAACCAGGTTGTGTTACAAATCTGAAGTTGATATCACAAAAATTAAAGTTCCTATGTGATTTTGTTTAGGCGCTGTACCAAAAATAGCCACCGGGTGTCTCCCACATTCCATTGAATTGTTTATTATGCGTTCTCCTGTAACAAATTAATCAATTTCTGTCACAGCATCACTTATATCACAAAACAGTCACCAAATATGGAACATTGAGTCTCATTCCTTTCTGACCATGTGCGATTTGTCATGATTATAAAATATATTTAAAATACATTTTGTAATATGAAACATGACACCACCCACTAGGGGGAGGAGCCACTAAAAGGATTTAAATTATTCATAAAAGGATGAATTTTGAGTTTTTAAGCTTTCGAATGATACCTAGAGCGCCAAGCATTACGCTAGTATATTAAAATGATTTCTGAAGGATCATGTGACACTGAACACTGGAGTCTTCAAAACAATTCACTTTATCTTCATCTTTAAAAAAATGTATGCTGACAATTCAGCTTTGCGTCACAGGAACAAATTACGTTTTAAAATATTTTAAAATAAAAAACAGTTCCTTTAAATTGTAATACTATTTCACAATATTACTGTGTTTTTAATCAAATAAAATATTTCAAAAAATCGTATCAACCTCAAACTTTGGAACACTTTTCCTTTCTTTTTGTTATATGAACGTCACATTAAAACTGATTTTTGCAACTATATTTTGCTAAACAAACAAATGTATTGTTTCACCCTTGTGTCAGACCCATACTTTCAATATCAAATATGAAAATATCTGTTCTCTATATTTGCATTTCTCTCATCGTCTTGAATAACTATGTAAAATTCATCCGCTTTCTTTTATCCCTGAAGTGACAGTGACCTTGAGAAACTCAGGACTGACGCTCAGAAAACATGTCAGCCCACACAAAATAATGTTGAGTCAATGGAGGATCTGCAGGGGCCGTCTGAGGACCTCGACACACTGCAAGCTGTTCCTCAAGACGACTAACGCCTTTAAATGAAGTAAACAGACAGATGAGCTATTAAATTAAGAATGTTCTAGTTTAGGTTTAAACATATTAATAGGAAATTAAAAAAGAAAAAGTGTAAATGAGCTCTCACACATGATGACCACACGGTGCAGTGGATGATCTTGCAAAAAAAAATATAGCAATCCCTTTAAAAAGCATGAGTGTATCTGGCTGTTGATTGTAACTAGGCAAATTTGCACATTTGTAAACTGGCCTGTCTGGTCATTTATATCTTCCTTTGTATGTTGATGTGTGCTGATTGCACTGTATGTATACAAGACTAGTAAAGAGGGCTAATGCATGCACTTCATACTTGAGTTTACACTGAGTTTAGCTTGATTTCAGGAATGTAGGCCAAGAAATATGATTATTGCATTGTGATAGAAATACTTTGTGAAAAGTGATTCAAATAAAGCAGTCGAAACCAGTGTTATTTTATTAAAATTAATACTTATTTCAGTTAGTTAGAGTCAGCAAAGTTTTCTGAAGGTTCCAAAACAAAATCACCTAGCAGCCATACCTTAAAATCCCATGGTAATAACACCAAATTTGTTGGGAGAGGGTTGTGGTAGGGAATCATCCTCTCCAAAGTCAAAACAGCAGTTCACAGAGTCCAATTTGAACTCACTCACAGTGGCGAGAGTGTGGACAGGGCTCAACTCCATTCCCTCGATCTCCACTAAAACTCCCACGGCGATGGATGATGTGGCCAGCTCACACACCTGGTCGGACGTGTACTCTTGTACTCGCTCCTCCTGACGCTGGCTCTCCGTCTGCGCTGGGCTCAGGCGTCGTATGCATCTCTCTGGCTGGACTCTGGGTTGGGAGTGGGGCTAGTGTCCTCCTCAGGTTTATAGCTGGCATTCGCTGGCAGGCGTGCCTTCACCTGCTCGCTCAGGCATAGCGTGGAAGAAGATGCTGAACACGATTTCGTCATGTGTGTAAGGCACGCCAGATCTAAAAAGTCATGGGTATAACCCCCCAGCAAATGGTCCATCTTCTCCAGGTATAACAGTCTTACCTGCAGATCCATTGTGAATCCATTGAATAAAACACAAAAAAAAACTAAAAATGGCACATACAATCTTTTCTAGGATCCTGTAATGTCCAAGTCCAAGGAAGAGGGTGAAGGCAGATTCAATAGTTCCAAATAACAAGGTGTGACACAAAATAATTGTCTCATCTATATAAAAATTTCATTCACAATCACATACCTTTTATTAGTGCTATTAAAACGTTTCATTTGCATCTCTTCTCGTTCAGTTTAACACATTTGTTCTATCATTTAATCCAACTGATCTTAATATTTAATCGATTAATCATTTGGTAAATCTAGGTTTCTATAGATTCTAGATTCTATTGCAATTTCTGAAATGGTTAAAGAATGCTCGAAGTGTTTGTGCATGTGTGAGAGAGAAAGATCTAATCTCTAGGATTATATGAGAAAACAATACATACAAAAGAAAAATATAAAACACTAAACTGCTTTATCAGAGATCCCTCACAGTGCAATTATGCTCCAGGTTCTTTTACTGTGGTGAAACAACTCTCACAGTAGCTCACCAAAGGACACAAAGATATGTAAAGGGAATGTTCTGGCACGTGAGAGCCAGCGAGCCTGATTGCATAAAGTCAAATATTGTAAAGTACAAATTGGCTATAGGATGGAAAAGACAAAAGCAACTTCTACTACCACGTCTTCACACATTCAGTCATGAATTTATATTCACCTATTCTAAATATGTTGTCCAGCGATGTTTCTGTAACGTGGCTTTCTGTGAATGCTGATGTGTACATAGAGTGACGCATGTGTCTGAGCGGCCACTCTTCAGGCAGAAACATGCTGGAAGGGTTCACCTGAAAACTGTCTGACAGATACTTACTCCAGTGTGAGAAAATTAGAGAGGACCAGCATTAGAGGCAAGAGGCAAGAGGCTCGAGGCGGTAAAAATGTCAGTTTTTGTTTTGTCACACAATGTCTGAACTATATTACATTACAAAATATCAAATCAATTGGAATACAAACAAATGATGCTAGAGCTTTTCTCAGAGCTAACATACTGATCTCAATGTGATTTTTAGTGCATTTTTGTTCGGTTAAACTAACATATCCATTGATTTTTTATCTGAAACAAACATTTTTAGGAAATGATTAACTTGAAAAGTGTACAAAATGTAAACAAAACCAGATTTAGTTACAGTATGCCTACATGTACCATTTCATTTGTCTCTAATTCCTGCTCTAGTCATAGTTTTGCATTCCTCCTGTTGACCAAAGCCTTCATGTTGTGTGTTAACACTATGCCCTGCTAGACAAAAAGTTATCCGATTAAGTGTTTTATGTGCATTTTTAGAATTCATGCGCATCTTTGGCATTGCCATCCAGCTATACTAGAGTTTCATATAGTCCTAGTGCATGTAATTTAAAGAGATCACATAATTTGTGATTTTACATTAGTAACAACTGTAGTAGGCTAGTAAATGTGCAATTTTAGATAGGCTACCATGTTTTTTTGTTTTGTTTTTATTAAACCAAATAGTATTTATAAATGCCAACATATGAATTGAAACGTAACAAGCTCAAAAAGGTCCTAAAATGCGTCTCATCCTCAGTGTCAGCTGAAGGTTATGATGTAAGTGACCGCTGTGATCTCAAGGCGGGCGCGGCCCCGGCTGCACCGTGCGCGTGCACGTCACCAGTAGACGGTTATGCGGTGCAGAAATCAAGGTGGAGAAACAGCGCTGACTGAGCCGGGAAATCGGAAGTGACTTTCAGCGGAGACATATCTCATTCGGTTTTAGTTTTTTACTTAGTTGTGTGATCTGGCAGACGAGAAACCTTTCATATAAGAAGGTAAGGATCATTTATATTTGTTGCTGGCTGCGCTATGGTGAAAGTGAGTCGGTTAAAGTGTGTATGTGGCTGCGAAATTTGCGCCGCCTGCCTGCCTGCCTCAAAATGGCGGACAGGCCGTTAGAGCAAAATAAGGGTGGGAATATCAGAGAGAGAGCAATATAAACTAACGCCGGCAATGTCATAACTTGCATACAAACGAGGATACAGAACCAAAACTTGCATTTAATCCTGACTTAATTAAATTAAGCCTCTTACCTGACGGGGCATTTGTGACAGCCGGCCTTTAGTGGTTTGACCCATACTAATGTTAGCTAGTTCATGTTAGCATCATCTCAGCAATAAATTCACTGAATATGTCATAACATCTAGTGTCATTTGTATTTCTGCGTATCAAATCCTCTTTCCCACTAAGGTAGTTTCGTAAAGGCGTTAAAGTTTTATTTAACTGGCTGGTGTGAGTGATACTTGGGATTGGGTGTGCCTGATGGTTGAAGGCCGGAGATTCATCACATCGATGCCGGTGCATAACTGTACGGTTCGCTGCTGTTATAATAATATACTGTTCGGTCTGCCAACAAGGGTGTGCGGGATATGTTATTATGTGTTTGCTTATTAATAGCCGAGCCGTTCGTGATTATAGTTGGCAAACAAACTGCCAACGTTGACTGTCTGGCTGCCATCATGTTTTGATTCGGTGTTCAAGACGGAATGTTTTTGGCATAAACAGGAATATTAATGTTATTGGGATCCCTCGGACTCTTATGGACAGACATGACTGAATTTTGGCTAACGTTAAATCAGCACCAGCTCAAGAATCATGACATGTAAGTTAACTTAGAGGTGTGAGCGCTTGCCTTGCCTAACACTTGATATATGTACACACACCTTAGTTAGATTATTCAGCTGTCATCACTCTCTTCCACCACGTGGGTGTTGCCTTTCTGTTGCTAATGATTATTTATCCGGCCTAATTAATTTTAGGCTACTTGGCCTGAGCTTGCCTTACATCTGACGTCATTCAGTGTGACGTCGTCATTGCAATTTAATTCTGTCATTTTTATTTTTTTCCCTTTTCTTTCTTTCTTCGTTTTTAGCCTTTAGCAGTGAAAATGACTCAACTGACAAATAATTATTGAGATAATTTCATGGAAATAAAATCAATAGATTATACACTTCATAAGCTTTCCCCATGAATGCATCCAATTATATTCCAATATGTTTGGAATTCTTGTAATTAAACAAATATTTGCCTTGATAATTTGGTCCTAATTTTTCCCGTTCAGATAATTGTGGGGGAAAAATGGGAAACTCTTTGACAGGAGGTGGTGCTTATAGAAAAGCTGAGATGCAGTGCGGTGTAATATGCAGTTTGCTTATGGAGATGCTCATGCACTTTATTTGTATATTTTCTTTTTTATTAACATGATTATGATAGTCTCTGTGTTTGATTTGATGGCTATTTGTTATAATTATGTGTTCATTGTTTAAATAGGCTAGTTCCAATTAAATCAAATAAAACAGGGCAGTGGTGTGCAATTTTCCATTTCTGAAACCCATGTCACTGAGACGAAACAAAGTCAAACAGTGTTATGTCTTCAAACATGAGTGCTACCAATTCGTAGTTTATGTAACCGCAGCATCCACAGTCTAATGACCAAAAAACACAAATCTTATTGTTTGGCTGCTTTTTTTTTTTTTTTTTTTTTTTTTTTTGCAGTGCGATGGAAATGAAAAGATATTCACTTCTATCCATAATAAAATGTCGTTATATTGACGGCATGCAAATGTTTATAACTCAAATTCAAATTCAAATGGTTATCACACAGAACATTAGTCTTGGTGTGAGTTTGTGGGCCTTTAGGCTATGTGGCCTTAATCCACTAAACTTTAGGACGTTATGTTATGTTAACATGCTCATCAAATTTCTTTTTATGGTCTGTATTCGGGTTCCAGCCACGTTCACTTCCAAATATGATGTTTCATATACAGGGATCGGAATAGGCCTGTTCATTTATGCACTGTTCACTGATCTACACATGCGCTGTTCTGCTTTGCACTGTTATTTCCCTGGAGAATCAGGATGATGTCATTGGTTACAGAGTATGCTCAAGTTTTATTTGTAAAATAAAAAAGGCCTTCAAAAAGGCCCCAACAACACTGACATGAAATGGTCAGTCAATCGTTAATATACAAATGCAGTTGTGTGCTGGTAACTTGGCAGCAAAAGAGATAAAACAACAAAAGATAGGCAGGGCTCCAGACTAACATTTGAGAGCAGTTCCCAAAGATTTTTAATTTCAGAGAAATTCCCATTTTAAATAATGGCTCGTCCCTGGTCATTTGGCTTGTCGATGACGTAAAATCCGCGTTATCCCTGGTTCCTGCTCGTACTGCCATAGTAACCATGGCGACAGATGTGGACTAGGGATGCTCATTTCGATTAATTTTCCCGACCGACAACCGGCACTCTTTAATCGATTATTAACCGTTAACTGATAAGATTCCAAATAAAAAAGACGCGTATCTGTGACCCTTTAAAAAAAGTTTTTTTTTTTTAAGGGTTTATTTTAACGTGCAAAGTGCAAACAGCAGCATACAGAACAGATCAACAACAGAACCTGGATTCAGTTTAAATTTTCACGCACCTGCAGCATTTCTGACTGAGAGAAAAACAGAACAAAATAATACAAATATAAAACAAAATAGGCCTACACTAAATATTTTTTTTAAACTTAAATAATTAACAAATTAAGATGACAAAAAGAAAACACTGAATCCGTTTGAACAAAGCTTTCAAAAACCGGATTTTTTTTTTCCTTTAGACTAAGATTTTTCGTTAAATAAAAATAGCAGCCCTACCTCAACACCTTGTCTAATTTTTATTTTAAAAAAGCAACATATCAATCAACGTGATGTGGGGTCAGTCTGGAGCGCAGCCTGTTGACAGTCAAACCAAACGCGAAGTGTATATTCGCATCGCGTTATTTACTCGCTCTAGATTACTCGCGGGATGTTTTTCTTGTTTTTCGCGTCACTCGCGAATAAAAATATACCGCGCAAAGGAGTGTGTCATCATCATCAACAACAACACAATTTCTTTCTGCCATAATTTTTCCGTCATGTCTGAAATAAATGATATTGCTGCTCTGTACTTGTTGTGGAAGTCCCAAATACGAAGGAAAGCCAAACGCCGACGTACTGGGTTCACATCACCATCCAGAGGCGCACTCAACTCGGTGAATTTCACCTCTTCACGCGAATTTTCTGCTTGAGTTGAAATTTTTCAACTTGTCTTGCGTGGAAGACGCGATTGAGGCCATTATCGAGCTTTCGCGGCAAACGCGTCGCCCAATTCGCGTGATTCGCGTCTTTGCATTGACTTTGTATGTAATCTACTCACGCAAATAATTAAATTCGCGTTTGGTGTGAACACGCCATTAGACCCGCGGCTGAAAACACCCTCTCCTATGGGACGGATCGATGTCCCGGGAATACACAGGTAACGTCTCGCTAGAGACATGTGTGGTTGCGCGTGTCTACGCGCTCCGTGAGTTAATAAATATAAGCTATATAGTATTTTATTTTTAAACCGTTTAACTGATAGTATTAATCGGTCAAAATGTTTACTTTCGGTTAACGGTTAAACGGTCAATATGAGCATCCCTAATGTGGACAACGGCGTTTCGTCTAGCAGCACGCTCACGCTGTTGTTGTTTCGTTCAAACATTATGCACCATGCAGACTAGGGCTGTACCAGAATATTCGAGTATTCGAATATTCGTTCGGTGGGTTGGTATTCGATTTTCAAATTTGACATTCGAATATTCGTTTAAATTTTTTTTTTTTTTTTTTACACCTGGCATCCCCCTAGAAACGGTTCCCATTCGCGCTTGAATGGGGTTGTCATGCGTTTTCTCAGATGGATAGCTCTCTCTGATTTGTCAATATGAACAATGAACACATAAATGTGTTTTTGCAAAACGGATATGAATCCGAACTTCAAATCCCGCGCTATAGGCAGATGTAATGGAGTGCACGTCACCAGCAACAGCTGCATTTTACTGATCGTCAGCTAAAATTTCTAAATCAAAGACCGCAATAAGAGAGAGCCCTGGTAAGATCATTTCGGTTCTTTACTTTTAATGAAGTTGATTGTGTGTTAAAGCATCTGCGACCCACTTTCACTTTGATTAGTTGCACGTTGGCTTGATGAATAGATGTTGATCTGCGGTGACGCGTGCTGTAAGCGTCGTCATATCTGGCTATAACATGATATAGCCTAAAACGCTCTCACACGGTTATTTTTTTAGCATTTTTGGGCGAAATACAATACTCTTATTTTAGAGCGCAGAACAGCGGAGTTTGTATGGGCAAAAGTGCATGCCTGAGCTTGTAGGCTATAAGCACGTGTTGCTTTGACATTGTGGAAATAGAATAGAAACAATATATTAGCCTACCCTTTACTGTGTCAGTAATTACTGTGCTGCTGATTTCTGATTTGAGAGTTATTTGTTACTCAGAAAAATATTAGGCTGTGTTATGTATCACTAGTGCAGTGTCCGTTCTCGGAGCCCTGCGCGTGAGGCGCGCGCGCTTCCCGCTCGCGCTGTTCTGTATTAGAAGTTTATTAATTCTGAACGTGTCACGTCTCGCGTGTCTATATTGCACCAAATGTGACACTGCACTCGTGAAGTCGATTGGATGAACGGTTCAAAATGCAAGATAAATAATCTAAATGCAAACAGACAGACACATAGAGATTCCTGCCTTTATTAGAGAGAAAAATATGTTCAGCCCCCTCCCTCCGAAGCTTCGAATATTCGATGTTAATTCCTATCGAAGCTTCGAAGCTCAAAAAATGGTATTCGGACCAGCCCTAATGCAGACTTTGGGACACAAGGAGGACTAAAACAAGGATCAATATCAGCGTGGCGTTTTCAAGATGCCGAGAGTGATAAACTTCGACTTGACAGAGACGCGCAAATGTGCATAAAACTAATCAATGTTACATAACTCAACATGATGAAATGTTAGGATATGATCAGTATGTTATTCTAATGTTGATCTAGCTTACTGCTAGTCTCATACAGATAAGCTAACACATAGAATAACATAACTTTCAACAAACTCAAATGCAGTTTAGTGTGATAGTGTAGACCAAGTGAAACAGCGCTGCGTTACCTCTCAAGTTTCATTCATCTAATAAACTGACCTGTGTGAGTATTATTCAGCACTTGTGGGTAAGTTAGTTCGGTAGAATGAAATGTCCTTATTGCTTTAAATCCGCGGGACTCGTGTGTGGCGCTGATATCTGTCTCATTAGCAATCGCGACCTGCTTCATCCCACAGTCATGTTAAAAACATCTATGTATTCACTCATTATTAGATCCATCAGCGTAACGACAAGTTCCATTATTCCGCTTATGCATCATCAACCTACGCCTTTGTTATTGTAAGAGGTTTGCGACCCCTAGCGGCGAAAAAAAAATTACATAGCTTAAAGCAAAATGTGTGAAAAAAAAATATTAGGGAATAGGGAGTGGAAATGGCTAGTAAGTGCTCCTCTGCCGCCACCTACTGGTTATACTGGTATTTTCTTATGTTTTTTTATTTATTTTTTTTAAATTAAAGTGTTAGTTTTCCTATCGTGAAATTTTTAGTTTTACAAATGGGGACAATCTTTGATTAATAAACAAATAGCCTAATGTTTTTGGTCATTACATTAAAAATAACATTTAAATAGGATATAGTTTGTAACAGAATTCTGCGCCACATTTGAGTGCTTCTCACTAGATCTCGCAGCGATGATATCAATTCTGCGCCGCATTCAAACGCTTTCTCACTGGATATGCTGTTTAATGTTTCTCATATGCAACAGAAATGGCAGCTCTTGTCAACTGGGCAATGTGGTGGTGACACCAGTGTGACCTCTAAATATATTCGCACCGGCAGAAAAAAAGTTCGCAAAATGCAATCTGGTCTGGTAAGGAACCACGATTACTAGCCTATGTATTTAAATTAAACTAAAAGACTATCAATTGCTATTTTACATCTGATTACTTTATTCAGTTTCTGTAGTATTTCTGTTCCTAAACACTAGTGTTAGACCTGCCCAAAAACTTTTCTCTTTTTTTTATTTGTATCTTTATTCTATTGTATTTATTTGTGCTACTTTTTTCAATTTAATTCAAAGATTGAAAACAAGCTTCCTTGTGTTTTGTAAACTCTTAAGTAAAAAAAAATACCTCCACTGTAAAAAAACAAATACAGTTAGTGAGCAAACATTTAGGTGATATAAATGTAATTAAAAAAAAATCACCCCCATAAGAATGCCTGTGGCACCTAATTCCTGTAGTATTTCTTACCTGAACACTTCTGTTAGACCCACCTGAAAAACTTAAAGCTTTGTTTATTTCATATATCTCTTTATTTTATTGCAGGGATGGTCAGCCTCGGGCTTGGAGGGCCACTGTCCTGCTGAGTTTAGCTCAGACGCTGATGATAACTCGCCTGCCTATAGAGTTCTAGTGATCCTGAAGACCTTAATTAGCTTGTTCAGGTGTGTTTGATTAGGCTTGGGGCTAAACTCTGCAGGACAGTGGCCCTCCAAGCCTGAGGTTGGCCATCCCTGTTCTATTGCATTTATTTGTGCTATTGTTTGCAATTTGTGCTGTTGTTCTTAGTTTATTACTGACATTTTACTTATTTTGTTTTTTTAAATGAAAATCAAATTTAGCAGCGAAGAAAAGTTAATTATTGTTTTTATATGCTGTCAATTATATTTCTTAGAAAGAAAATAGGGAATCAGCAAAAATCAGTCGGACATCGGAATCGGTCAAGAAAATTGCAATCGGTGTGTCTAATTATGATCCCCACTTGACATCAAACACGCAGATGCGCACATTGCTATGTCGGTGCTGAAACAATATATCGTGCCACTGACCCACTTCATGCGTTTCGTTGCTCTGTCACAGACTGCCTCACATATAATAAAAAATTTACAACACATTTTCATGTTTGACTTGCCTCAAGAAGCTACCCTACACCAGACCTATTCCACTCGACTGTACCAGGTGCTCAAACATGGTGTCGTCTCAGGTTCTGTTAGCTGTTTGGTTTACTTTTCTTAAGTGCAAGTAAGCATTTTCACTTCAAGCATATTTGTTTGCAGTCTGGAGCCCTGTCTAATAAGCTTATGTCTAATAAAGTTGCATTTGTATTGTATTTGTATATGGCTTTCTGTAGATCCTTCAGTTCATTGTTTGGTAGTTTAGAAATGAAAGGTGTTGTTGAGTTTATTTAATTTCATAGAAGGAGAATTCTAATGACAGCTTGCTTTTCGTGCTCATTAACGGAGATGTATACTGACCTTTACTCTGTGTAATGCAGGGAAGTTAGGATTAATTATTTCCCCTGCTTGGGACATGAATCGTAACTCTTAACAATTAGTTGTTTGAGGCAGAAGTAATACCTTCACACAAATGTATTCAATAATAATACAAGTAGAGCTGCACCATGTGGCTAATATGTTAGTTTGAATGTGCTGCATGCTTCAAAGTGAACGAGCGGCGCTCTGTTCTGTCCTTAACGACACGTACTCCAAGCACACGTGGTATGTGACTTGTGATCGTGTTTTCAGCAGGCTCTGAAGTTCGCTATATTTTACTGCTCCACATGAAAAGTTGGTTCACTTTTTGTCCACAGTTCAGTTTTGTGGTAACATGCAGGCAGAACGCAAAGTGCTCTGTTTACTTTATTTTTGCATTGACGTTATTCCAAACGTGATTATTATGTTTGGCAGGAGTGTAATTCAAATTATAGTGAGCTACACAAAAGACTTAAGAGTGGTGAAAATTAAGTTTTTAATGTTGTTTATATGTCTATGTGGTGTTTTTAAGTTGCTTTAAGACAAACCATGTACAAATTCATAAGTCAGCAGCACCATTGCTGAGTGTTTTCTTCTTAAAACTGCTGTGAACCAAAAGCACATTTTGAAATCGCTGATGTTTATGACGTCACAAACTACCTTGTAACCAATCACGTCAACATGCGGGCGGGCTTTAGCATATTAACTGCGGTCTCGAGAGAAGACAGGTTATCCCAGTATATTTTTCTGTTGATATTGTTTTTTGTAACATAAGCAGCTGTTTAATAACATAGTCAAGCAAAAGGCTAATCATATTAATTAATTAATTACCATTATGTGTCCGACGTTGTAGAGAGCAATACATGAAACGCATTACCATTCTGATACATTGACTTGTGTATATGAGTTAACTGTGTCGGTCTCTGAGCTGGTGTGAGTGAGTGGAGCCTGGGCTAATTTTCATATTCACGTATCCACTATCCACGTATGTTAAATGAAGCGAGTGTGTAGAGTTACATTCAAGCTATTTTAAGGTGTGAGTAAAAAAAATGCACAGGATTTTCTTTTTAAAATGTCATTTTAGTGATCAAAGATGAGTTTTAAGGGATAAAATTGACTACAGGGGGACTTAATGTGATCGTTTACCCAAAAGGGTGTTCCAATCTCATGAGACTTTTGTTCATTTTCAAAACAAATAATAATAAAAAAAAATTATCATTTTTCATCTCTCATCATTTTTGTCCAGTCAATTCATTGAAAGTCCACGAAACTAAAACCTTTGCACATTAGCCTATCAATTTTAGTTGAACTCACTTATCCTTCAGTTTCCCACCAAAATAAAGACTTGGATGATTGTGAAATTACTACAGAAATATTGTGTAATGCAATAATAACAACAACTAAAGTGACTTAAAAAAAGATTCATTTCCGATACATAAGGCATTTTTCTTAGTTTGTTGCTGTTTTGTTGTTTTAGGATTGTCTTGGCAGCAGCAATATGTTCATTATATTTAGCAAAACTCAGTACCTGAAGATCTACAGCCCTGGAGAGTGTAATTCCAACACACATACCTGTAGTTTTCTTGATTAGCTGGATCAGGTTTAATTAGGGAAGCTAAACTTTGCAGCCCTCCTGGAACTGAGTTTAGCACCCCTGCTGTAATCCTATCCCTATAGTAATGTAGTTAGTTAATGATGTTGTTATTAATGTACATATGTGGGTTTTTTTTTTCATAACACTGTGATAACTGACATTATATGTGTCGTCATATGACACACTTTGCTTATTCTACCTCTCCTTACTTGTTATATATTGCATGACCCAACCAGTTTTTGAAATTGACAGCAAAACTTCTTTTTAAAATTCAAATGAAAGGGCTGTTGAAGTGAACATTGTATTTAGAAATGAATTGCATTAAACAATATTTAGGCCTAATATCTTTTCCAAGTCCAAAATGTGGATATCTCATCTGCTTTAGGAAGGCCAGATTAGACATTTTTCACCTGCATTTTTAGTTTGCACCATACAGATTAGAGTGGATATTTGCAGGCCGTCAAACCTACTGAAAGGATTACAAAGTCTTGTCTCAGTCCCCAACACCCCACTATTCGTCTGGACGACTGTTTTATTGGACCACCATCCCCTCAGGATTAGCAGAGGGGATTTACGCCACGCCACCGCCAGCACTTCAAGTCTGGTTGTCATCGCAGGGCTGAATGTTACTGTGTGGATGTTTGGGAGGGCTGTGATGCTTTATTGTGAGTGCACATGGTCAGAATGGCAGATACACATTTGATTTAATATAAGTTGGAGAGTGAGTTAAAATGCTAATGGATGAATTATGGCTCTTTCTTTTATTGTGTTTGTAAAGGTTTGTGTCTGGGTACATGGCTCAAGTCAAGGTCACGATTATTGCCGCTTCACCTTTATCTTGTATGAACTGCTTTAATGTCTCTTTTCTAATTTATCTGTTTCCCCCTATTTCTCCCTAGATGGCAAGTGGATCAAATTGGTGTTAGTTCCAGCATCTGTTTTGCGGTGGTCTGGTGTGTCGCTGTGGAGGAAGCATCCAAGCCCAAGTAACCTCGGTTTGCACAAGAGTGTGAGATTGTGTCTCATCCCTCAGTTCGTCCTGCTGAGGAGCTGCTCGGGACTGTTCGCCAGCTCCTTACTCGGGGCAGAGACAGCGCCCCCACCCTCCTGACACAATGGTGCTGTCACAGAGGCAACGAGATGAACTGTGAGTCCATATTCTCTCATGCAGTCAAAACATGCATCTCTGGATCTCAATCACATTAATAGGCTGACATTTACCATATTTTTTGGAAAATAAGTCACACCTGACTATTTGCAATGCGGAAGTAAGCTATTTTCTGTCAGTGTGCAAGACTTCAGATTCATTAGCTGCTACAAGTAGGGCTATCGTGGTGAAGGAATTTCCCTTGCGGTAATTTTGAGTGTCTCAATAGCGCGATATGCGGCATTATCGGCATTTATTTATTTATTTGGATTTATTTATATTTATTTATTGCTATATAAATAAGTGTTACGATGTGGTCAGCATGCACAAAAACAAGGACATTTTCAGGAACCAATGTAACTGAAACTAAACGGCGTCTATGCGCATTGAAAGGCTGTCTCTCAGTTACATTGTTACGGCAACGGACTGTCTTTGAGTGAGTCATTAAACTGTTCATTCAACAAACACGTTCAAAAACGCTGATTCATTAAAAAGATATATGTAATGAAACAAGGTGTTAATTATTTTTAACTTTGAGCTCCACTTTTCAAGGCTCAGCTGACCAGCAATGGGTAACGCAGAAGCTGAAGCTTCACTTAATAGAGACCAATGGCATTGATTCAGTGCGTGACGTGCTGATATTTATTTCTCGCGGCTTCCTTGCGCTGTGGATGCTGACCAGCGCTGACGCCATTCGTGGTAAATACCCTTAAACGTTAAAAGGATGATACAACAAATATTTTGCTTTTCTTGGACTCGGCAACCTTTTCACGAATATATATATGACTTGGCCTCAAAGACAGACGCAGGTAATCGCACACACTCGATCTGTCATTCACTATCTGTTTAGGCTTAAGTGCAAATCCACGAAGCCTCTGTACAAATCACCATGATAAACAGTCTTTGTTATCATGATTCACTTATTTAACATTCAGTACACGTCAGGGCTCTACAGTGCGCCCATTTCACTCGCACATGCGAGTAAATATTTCGGCGTGCGAACGTGAAAAAATATTTGGGCGCACTCGTGCGAGTGACACAGCATTTTTCTATAGAAACAGCTGCAAATACATCATCATGAGGAGGGGCAGAGTAAGACACTATATTACCGGGACATCAGTTATTTAGGCCTAAATCTTCAGTAGCTAGTCTGTAGCCTCATAAAAAAAAACTACAGTGCCCACACACGAACTATTTCAAAACAGCGCGAATTCATTCGCTCTTAAAACATCCTCTGATATAAACAAGTAGGCCTAGTAAACGTTAACGTTAGTAGGCTAGTGTAGCTTGGAAAACTGCGACAAAATGCAGAGCATAAGCGCTTTTTTTAAACCAGCCAATGGACAGGAAAAACACAAAAACACGAGCGAGGAAGAAAGTGTCAAAAAGAAGACTAAAACGGATGAAAAAGTCTACAAATTCAACCCGGATTGGCTAAAGGATTTCGAGTGGCTAGAGTACCAGGCATCGACGAAGCTAATGTTTTGCAAAGAAGCCCCTCTGTCACTCGCAGGCTCCTCACTTTTTATCTCCGGTAATCCGAATCTGAGGAGGAATGCTCTGGTGAAACACTCGGCATCCACTCGGCACTCTCGCTGCAGGGATGCATTCATCAACAAATCACAGCCCAGCAACCCACGCACGGTTCAAGCCGCTGTTAGCAGGCAGGTAGCTAGCAGGTAAAACTATAATGATAAACTTATACAACAAAAATGACTGTGCCCCCAAATATTTGTCTGTGCTCCTAAATTTTTTTATTTAGGTGCACCAGTGCTCCTTGTTCAAAAAGTAAGTGTAGAGCCCTGCACGTGCATGAAGTTCAAAAAAGAAGGATATAGCCTTATGAAAAAAGAAAACAATATTGCGGTTATTGTGACAGCCCTAGCTACAAGTATTACTAGAAGAATAACAAAGTGCAGTAAATGGTAAAACTGTATGCGCTACAGACCAGTGTGTTTATGATAATGACAATAAATAAAATATGATGCCGGTTTGCAATATCAAGCAGCATAGTGGAATATTTTTGTACAGCTAAATTATTCAATGTCTGTGTCTGCTCTTACATTAAAAATAAGGTGAAAAAGTCACACTTGGTCAGAATTGCATTGTTTTTTTTAGCATTGAGGTATCCATTTAATTTAACTTGTCACTGCACTATACAAATAAATGTGGCCTCCTGTACTTCTCTCATTTGGCACAAATCTAAATGTTATCTAAAAAAAAAAGTGCACACTTTGTGTTTGTTTTGCGTGCTAGGTGTTAATTGCATTATTTAAGTCACTTTGTAACACAAGTCGAGAACATTTCAGATGATAAACACAACTTGTATTCCGGAAAATACAGTAAGTGTCTGTTTGACTCTGCAATGCTTAAATATCAACATGTGATCAAATAAAATGATTAGGCTATACCTTGTGAAACCTGATATCAAGTGCAGTTCATTGCAGTGGTGAAGAGCATGACTGCCTGCGCCTCAGGGAGCTTCCTGCGACAGCAAGTTAGGTTTAATATTTCATAAAGCCTCATGACTGAGGAGTGGAGGATGGGTTCATAATTACGTGACTATCCTTGTGCATCCTCCACGCTTCATGTAGCACCAGGGGTCTTTTGGATAATCTCGCTGATTTAAAGGGTGATGGTTAGAAGAAGCTGTATTAAGAAGATATGAAATGGGGGGGGGAAAGGCAGTTTTGGATGTGTCCTTGTTGGCTGGCCACCTTGTTTGGAAGGAAAGTTATTTCTGGGAGCTTGTACTGCTGAAGCCTTTAAGCCAAAGCCACATAACAAACATCAGAGACGTAACCAGTTGAGGCCTATCTAATCACTATACTGAAGTTGAATCTCACTTTACTTTCTTAAACATTTCTTTAAAGTGTATAATTTCTGCTCTGACACCAAATGACCTTTGTCAAACTGGTTTCTAGGGGTGTGTAATATTGACGAAAGCAATCTATTTTTGGGGATTTTGTCAATAACGGGAATTAGACTATATTTTGGCTGGTGACAGAGACCGTGGCTGGTTTAGGCCTGTCATGGACAGCTGATTCACAAATATTTTCATATTCTGTGCAGTGCAGTGACAGAAATTAACATTTCCATTAAGGAGTGATAATTTCCCCCCATAAATACATTTCCAGGGACATTTTTACTAGAGGTGGGGAATTTTTTAATTTTATTATCACATAATATGAATCGAGATTGTATCTTATATCGATTTGTATTGCATCTGCTACTTTGCTTTTCAGAGTTAGATGGTAGAAGATAGTGGACGTATTTTGGGCTGGGCACTTGAAAGTATGAAATGGATTTATTTTTCTGTCTGCTGCATATGACATCAGCTCAGGATAGGATAGGTTTGGGGGAAAAGTTCTTCCCAAGTCACCATTAAGAAACTTAACGTCTGGTTCACTACCTGACATCACTACCTCAGTTTAATCCATTGTTCAGCTAATGAAATATTCACCATCATCTGAAGAGGTGAAAGAGTCATTTACATAATGAAGCACAGGAAGATAAAAGGAGAGGCTCTGCGTGTGTGTCGAGACTGAGACTAAGTGAAAGTGCCCAGTCTTCCATTTTGGCCGTTCCTGCTGTGTCATTTGAGACTTTTTCCATCCTCGCTGGTAGGTGTCCATGACAACCAGGGCACTGTTTTGGTTACTTTCCTGCTCCGGTTTTTCCCCGGTCTCCACTTTCATTCAGAGATGGAAGAGCACTCTTTATAACCATGTAGTGCGACTATTATTGCATCACCAAAACATCTATCAAATCAGTGAGTAAAGTGGTAACGATGGCAAATAAACTGTAAGGGATTACATTACAGAGTATAGAAAGTATCTATAAAGATAGTGTGTCATAAATAAAGCTAAAAATATTGTGAATGATGCAGAGGCATTTTTTTAGCCTCTGCTTTCGAATTGTTGCCACCTGTCAACACTACTGTGTTTTGGGTCCGGATTAAGTTCTTTTAATAGTGGTAATTGATGGCCAGCTGGTCTGGTTAAATTAAAAATCTTTACATTTACTTGTTTGTATATGCTAACTAACAAACAAATGCTAAAGAAGTGCCACATACACACTGCAGCTAAATATAGTGGTCACTTTAATTTCATTCTGTGTACACAGCTGTATTTCAGGACTGATATCTGGATTCTGTAAATTGAACAATAATATAGCAGATTCAGTTCTGTTGTCACTCACAAAACTTTGCGCTGTGCAGTCTGCACGTCCAATGAGTGTTGATGTCCCCAACAACATTTGCATGGTTGTGTAGTGATGTGACCACATGTGACTACATTCAACAATTTGAACATTGAGCTGCTTTGAGATCCCCATATCTATGGGACTGAGTTATATAGGGCCGTGAAAAGGAAGATTCCAAAAGAAAAGTTAATTAAGAATGAGAATCTAGAAGGATTTTGAGATATCTTGAATACTTTGAGTTTCAGGAATGATAATATGTATGGCACTCAGACAGGTATGTTCTATGCAGTTGAGCTGATAGAAAAAAATGAGATACATTTCTAGTTTTAACATTATTTGAAGAGTTCAGATGCAAAAGCCTCTAAGTGCCATCTGAAATTTTCTTCTAGAATGATCATTTTTATCAAGCTCGTATATTTAAGTTCAGTAATTTCACTTAAATGGCAATGAAAATTACCCATGAATTGTCATTTAAGAATTGTCATTTACTGAACTTAAATATACAAGCTTGATAAAAATGATCATTCTAGAAGAAAATTTCAGATGGCACTTAGAGGCTTTTGCATCTGAACTCTTCATTTGTTCTTTAGATATAACTCTGTAAAAGGAGTAAAAAAAGTATCCGCTGTATGTAAAGTGACCCAGATTTGGTTTTTGACCACTGAAAATGTGTAGAATTTACTCCTTGAGCCGCATTAAGATCTCCATATCTCTGGGATTGAACCATTGAGGGCCTTTAAAATGAAGATACCAAAAGGAAAGTTTAAGATAAGCACCAGAATCTAAAAGAATATTAAGATATTTTTGTATTACTTCTTGAGTTACAGGCATGCAAACTTGAGGCAAAATATGCCATATTTGAACTGTCACCATTGGCATATAATGAAACAAAGAATTTGTTTTTGTAAAAAGACGGCAGCATCATTATTTTATTTTTACACAGAGATTGGTAGGTCAATTAATAAAATCTGTTGACTTAAAGGGATACTCCACTTTGTTTGGAAATCGGCTCATTTTACAACTCCCCCAGAGTTAAACAGTTGAGTTTTACCGGTTTCAAATCCATTCAGCCGATCTCCGGGTCTGGCGGTACCACTTTTAGCATAGCTTAGCATAGATCATTGAATCGGACAAGACCATTAGCATCTCTCTCAAAAAAATGACCAAAGAGTTTAGATATTTTTCCTATTTAAAACTTGACTCTTCTGTAGTTACATCGTGTACTAAGACCGACGGAAAATGTAAAGTTGTGATTTTCTAGGCTGATATGGCTAGGAACTATACTCTCATTCCTGCGTAATAATCAAGAAACTTTGCTGCCGTACCATGAGTCCAGCAGGCGTAATGATATGACGCAGCGCCTGAAAATAGGTCTAATAGCTTAGACAAACTTAGTCCCGGTCACGTTGGAGGACTATTTTCAGGCTTATTTTTTGAGAGAGATGCTAACGGTCTTGTCCGATTCAATGATCTATGCTAAGCTATGCTAAAAGTGGTACTGCCAGACCCGGAGATCGGCTGAATGGATTCGAAAACGGTAAAACTCAACTGTTTAACTCTGGGGGAGTTGTAAAATGAGCTTATTTCCAAAAAAAGTGGAGTATCCCTTTAAGCAATAAAGTCAACAGATTTTACTAATTGACTTTCATCACTATTTATGTCCGTCGTTTTACAGAAAAATAGGAACAAAATCAAAAGTTTGAAGTTGAACCAGGGACCTCTGGTTAAGTTGACACGGAATGACCCATCTCTGTCACTGCTAATGTGATTAAATCCAGTCTCATCATTGATCATTCACCGTACATGCATTAAATCTCAGTTGAATTGGGTGATGATGATCACATACTGATACTGTCTGGGAGTTTTTTATTAGGGCTGAACTGCACGATCACACATCTCTTTGTCTAATAAAGTCCCATCTTTGCTTTTCAGAAATCGAGCAATAGCAGATTATCTGCGCTCCAATGGCTATGAAGAGGCATATTCTGTTTTTAAGAAGGAGGCAGAGTTAGATATGGTATTAACACATTTTCACACTAAGATTTAAAATTTAAAAAGGCATTCCCCTTTGATGTTGTTAGTATGTCACATTGTCATTCTGACTTATAATTTTAGAATGAGGAGTTGGATAAGAAGTATGCAGGCCTTTTGGAAAAGAAATGGACTTCAGTCATCAGATTACAAAAAAAGGTACAGTAGAGTAAATAAAAACAAGGCAGTATTGTTCAAATACAGTCTGTTTTTCAAAATATACAGCATTTTAACCCCAGTTTTTCCTGTATTATGTTAGGTGATGGAGTTGGAGTCCAAACTAAATGAAGCTAAGGAGGAGATCACTTTAGGAGGCCCCGTGGCACAGAAACGAGACCCCAAAGAGTGGATCCCACGCCCGCCTGAGAAGTACGCCCTCAGCGGTCACAGAAGCCCTGTCACACGCGTCATCTTCCACCCTGTGTTCAGCCTCATGGTCTCCGCCTCAGAGGACGCCACTATAAAGGTGTTTCTTTGGTTCTGTATTTTTATGCATCATATGTTTTGACTTTGATATAGGCTGTACAAGGATGTATGCATGCATATGCTATATGGATGTTTTCTTGTGCCACATTTTAGTTTTCAAATCCATCTGCTCTCATTCTTTTCTGCTGAGTCACTGCCTATCTCCATGGAGAAATCGTGATGCTCTGGTTTCCCAGGGCAACGGCGCAGTGAGTGGTTCTCTGGACACCAGGCAGTGCAGTTTTAAGCGTTCTCGGTCTGCTTTTCTTTATGCTTGTCTTTGTTCCTTTTTCCCATGTCAAGATCTATAGGTCACCAATAATTATCACAGCTAGACTGCTAGAGACATTTTGCATCACACCTTTTTTTTTCCTCCTAGATTTAATCCCCTCAGTGTACTTTGTTGTCTAACCTGCTGCCATTTGCAGTTGTAGTTGAAGCAGTGTAGTCTTTCTGTGCGGGATGTAAAACCTGCTATTCATCTTTGCCACTGTACTTTTAACGTTCTAGATTGGCGCTCTAGTGTGAAATAGAGCTCGCACAACTGCTCGGTTGTTCTAGTTGTCCTAAAAAGTAGTTGATGAGTCAGGGTTAATACTTGCCTTGTGTAAATGACGCTCTGCAGTTTTCTGTTTTTGGGAAAATCCTGCACTGCGTTAAGACTGTGTGTGAACTGTGCAAAAACAGTCATGTCCTGACCAATATGGTTCGCTTATGTGCACTCATTGTTTATTCTTTTCATTATTCCATATACACTATCATTTAAACGTTTGGGATCAGAAATCTTTTTTTTTTTTTATTAAGCAAGAACACATTAAATTGATCAAAAGTAAAGGTAAACACTTTCATTTTTACAACTATTATTTATTTATTTTTCAGATAAATGCAGTAAAAAAAAAAATTCTGGTCATCAAAGATTCCTGGGGGGGAAATGATCAGTTTTCACAAAAATATTAAGCAGCTCAACCGTTTTCAACATTGATAATAATAAATATTTCTTGAGCAGAAAATCAGCATATTAGAATGATTTCAGAAGGATCATGTGACACTGAAACTTTGCAATCACATGAATAAATTACATTTTAAAATATAATTTGTAATTCATTTTAATGAATTTTTATATAATTAACAATATTACTTGTTTTTACTGTTTTTTTTGTTTTGTTTTTTTTATCAAATAATTGCAGCCTTGGTGAGTATAAGAATCTTCTTTCAGAAACATTAAAAAGTATTTCCGACCCCAAATGTTTAAATGGTAGTGTATATTTAGAAACACAAATTGGAAAAATGCTATTTATAGTATTCATAGTAGTAATTATATCAGTTATCAAACATATAATTGTGTATGTGTATTACATATTTTGTTATATTTTTATTATAAGTTTTATTGGCTGTGGGTTTTGTCCAGAATTGTATTGGTGTAGTTTGATTTTAAAAATGTATTGTGCTGTTCTGCTGTGCTGTACCAGAGCACTCAGATGTTTTACTCAAGCTGCAAAAACAGTTTTTCAAAATTGGGCAACATTATTTTAAATCACTTTGAGAATAAAGTGTGTATGTTTGTCCCGTTGTGTTGTTGTGCAGGTTTGGGACTACGAGGCTGGGGATTTCGAGCGGACCCTGAAGGGTCACACTGATTCAGTGCAGGACATCTCCTTTGACCAGGCTGGAAAGCTGCTGGCTTCTTGCTCCGCAGACATGACCATCAAACTGTGGGACTTCCAGGGCTTCGAGTGCATCAGGACCATGCACGGTACCCATTTACTGCATTTGCTACCACATAATTATTCAAATTTAGTGGGGGAACTTCCTGGCCTTTGACCCACCGTGGACTGCATCCACCTCCAATATAGGCTTTAAGCTTATTAGTGTGCTGGAGAATCCTGTCTCTGAGACTCAGTCAGGACCTGTTGGTCCGGGGGGATGGGTAAAGGTCTGTTTGGGGGCAGGATTAACCAGGCTGACAGCTTTAATCTCTCACTCAAATAACAAAGGTGCCTGTTTTAATCATATGCCGTAAGTCCTGTCCTTTACATCGGTCAGTAACCTTAGAATCAAGATTCAAGTGAGTTTTTTTTGCTCAACGCAAAGGTTAGTCAAAAATCCAGTTGCTGGAAACAAATTGTAACTAAGCTGTTCATCACACCTTATATTGCGTTCATCTTCTTCCCATCCTCAGGACACGATCACAATGTGTCGTCGGTTGCCATCATGCCCAACGGCGATCACATAGTGTCTGCTTCCAGGGATAAGACCATGAAAATGTGGGAAGTGGCCACTGGGTGAGTAATAATGCAGCACATTGTGAGCTGAATACTGTACTCTTCATGGAAGTCAGTGAGTCACATGTTGAGCTCTGAATATCATTGTAATTTTTGCCGTGGTATTGCCTCAAGAAATGGTTATGGACTTTTTTTTATTTATTTTTTATGGAACAATTACATAATTGGTCATTTTTATTTCAAAGCAATACAAAACATTCTGGGAGTGTGAATGTATAATGATTCTCTCTGTCTTGCCTCAGTTACTGTGTGAAGACGTTCACGGGTCACAGGGAGTGGGTGCGTATGGTCCGGCCCAATCAAGACGGCACCCTGTTGGCCAGCTGCTCTAATGACCAGACGGTGCGTGTGTGGGTGGTGGCCACCAAGGAGTGCAAGGCGGAGCTGCGGGAGCACGAGCATGTGGTGGAGTGCATCTCCTGGGCCCCTGAGAGCGCACACCCCACCATATCTGAGGCTACAGGCTCCGAGGTACATTGTGTTCGTTGATGGCAGATTTCTGGTATTTTTACTGCCTGTTTTTGCATTTTCTGCATCATGAAATTCTGTTAATAATTTGTCATGTTAACTCTGTTCTTGCAGAACAAGAAGAGTGGAAAGCCTGGGCCATTCCTGTTATCTGGATCCAGAGACAAGACCATTAAAATGTGGGACATAAGTACTGGCATGTGCCTTATGACACTGGTGAGTAGAGCTATAGTTCAGGCAGTTTCATTGTATCATATCTATAGTCACGCTGTCTGTGTTCAGAATGTCAAACAAACGTACTGTTTGCTACTCTTTAAAAAAAAAAAACGGTGTGCATTATTAGCATTTCCACCACAAAAAAATAAATAATGCTTTGTTAAATCATAATTATGACATGAAGTGTTGAATTTATGAGAAGTTATAGTATAGTTATGACAATTTGAAATCATGAGATTCTAAAGTTGCGCTCACATTAGCATTTAGCAAAAAAGTCTCACTTTATTTTACAGTCCCCCATGAACATACTATGCACTTACTAGAGTAATTACAATAACTGGGTTATAACTAGGTACTAACCCTGAACCTACCCCTAAAACCTATGTAGTTATATTACCCAGTATCACCAATATTACCCAGTACTTTCTTGGTCCCACACTGTAAGTGGACATACTGTAAAATAACGTGCAACTAGGGCTGGGCGATAAAACGATAACGATAATTATCGCGATATAATTTTTCTCGATAAAACGATATTAAGAGTTCGTTAAATGTTTGATAATGTTTATGCGCCAAAAGCAGAACGAAACTCATTTGAACCGCGCGCCACATGGACCATTTATCCGCTCGGCTCAAAGTCCAAACGGCAGCGCAGCGCGAGCTCACTAGAGCAGATGCGTTTACTCTGATCGGTCTCGGTCACGAGATCCAGTTAGAAGCGCTTGAATTCAGCGAAGAACACAAATGTCTCAGTGATTTAAACCAGTTTAAAGGCAGATGAAACCAGCGCTGACTAACAGGAGAAACACTGTGCGCAACGATACTGTCAGAAGGCTTTTCCGTCTACAAATTCCCATCATTTTCCATGGATTTACTGTAACGTTAGCCTAGTAATATTAACTGCACCATGAAATGTGGGATATACATATTGAATTGTATTATATTATTCATGTAGACGATGTATTAAAGGACTAATGGAATATAATTACAGTATTTAATAATGTATTTAGGCTACTGTTTTTCATACAAATACCATAGAAACCATAAAGTTACATTTTGCCATGATAGTGAGGTGCTGTAGGCCAGTGGTTCTCAATCCTGGTCCTGGGGACCCACAGCTCTGCACAGTTTGTATGTCTCCCTCATTTAACACACCTGATTCAGATCATCATCTCGTTAGGAAAGAGCTCTATGAACTGAACTGGGAGTGTCAGATAAAGGAGACATATAAAATGTGCAGAGCTGTGGGTCCCCAGGACCAGGATTGAGAACCACTGCTGTAGGCTATGCCTGGTTTTATCTGTGGTTATCATGATCTAAATGCATGATACTGGATGACCAATGGTTAAGTTTAATAAAACTCAAACAGTCAGAATATTACATTTTACCAAATAAAAATGAGCACATGCAGAAACTAAGAAATTAATTGTCCAATAAAGATATTTATTTTGTTAAGGAAAAATGACAAATGTTTGAATGTTCTACCTCAGATTTGTGAAATGTTCACCTGTTTGGCAAGTGTTTGTCCTGATATGTTCTGACAATAAAGAGTAGTTTAAAACCACAATTAACGCTCTGGTTTCTACAACTTTCACTTAGGAGCAAAAATCTGCCTTTAAACTTGAAAGAAATAAAGATTTGACTTTTATCGTGATAATTATCGATATCGACTGATATAAAAAAAAATATCGTGATATTTTTTTTTTTGGCCATATCGCCCAGCCCTACGTGCAACCAAAAAGTCTATTGTCAGTAGTGTTGTGATGTATAAAGCACAGTTATGCAGTGAATTTGCTTGGCCAACTTAACCATGTTGAGAAAAAAAGTCTATGTGGGAAAATCTTTTGCCCTCACATGGAATTCTCAATTATGTGGATTCCTGATGAAATGTCTATTTCGCCTGTGAAAATTTGTTGTAATTATGAGATAAGTCAAAATGATAATTAATGTGAGTAATATTATAATTATTTGATGTAAAACCAAAAATCCTATATCTTAGTATAAACTAATTTTGACTTGTAATAATTATGATTTACCAAAGCATGACATTTTATAGTTGCATGACGTTAAAAGTAGCAGCTAATTGCTTCTGCTTATTTCTCATGCTGGAAAAGGGAAGCTGCATTGTGGCGAGCAGTACAGCAGCACAGTGTGCTCCGTTTTTATATTGCGCATTTTAGCAAATGTGTTAAAATTACTATTTTGAACCATCAGTGTGCATATCATAATGTAGTACTGCTCTATATTTGATTTATTGTTTGATGAAATATTAGCAACTAGGGATGTAACGATATATCTTTATATCGAGATATTGCGATATGAAAATGCGCCGATATGATTCGCATTATTATAGAGTTAGTTTTATCCAAGGCTCAGCTTACTGTATTTATTAAGTATATTGCACCCAAAAATGTAAATTCTGTCATGTACTCACCCTCATGTTGTATCAAACCTAGATTTTCGTTCATCTTCCTAACACAAATGAAGATATTTTTTTATGAAACCTGAGAGATTTCTGTCCCTTGAAGTACATTCCTCTAAAACTTTAAAGATCAGGGGGAAAAAAATTCTTAACGGCATCGTAAAAATATTCGATCGAGTGGTCTAATCTAGTGTTGCACGGTGTACCGATACTTCAAAAGTATCGCGATACTCGGAAATTAAAAACGTCACGATACCTAAATTTATCAGTATCGATACTTAAAAAAAACAAAAAAAAAAAAAACGCCTCCCTATGGACGTCTGTGTTTTTTTTCCTGACGCACGCAGCAAAGAAGACGCACGCTGTCAACACTACAGTGAGATGGCTGCATTTGCGAGCACAAGTGGTCCACGACTCGTAGAAAAAGATGACGCGAGGAATGTACTTTACCTACCTAAGGATTGCCTACCTTGCTCTGTTGCACGGTGCACCGCTACTTCAAAAGTAAATTGGAAATTAAAAACGTCACGATTCCTAAATTTATTAGTATCGATACTTCGAAGACCGCGTTCCAGATTAGGCCGGCGACACACTGGCTGCGTGGCGTGTCCGTTTTTATTTCAGCTCCCATGATAACTGCCTGCGTGACACACGCGTCTCAGGCGCAGCTCCAGATGCGCGGAAAACGCGTGCATGCTAGAATAGAACCGACGCCTATTTTTCACGCGACACGCAAGCGTGTTGGAAGCGTTTCCAGGCAAAATAGAATAGGAAAAGATATTTCTGTGTCATTTTGACACGAATACATATTAATAAATGACATTTTTATGAATACAGTATAGGCCTAAATGAAATTTAAAAAAATATTATCGATTTTCAAATACTGCACCTCTCAATACAGAACGATATATTCTGTAGCCCATTTTGCTGTCAACACTGCCGACGTTGTCTTTGCTGCTATATATTTATGTTTAACATGAAGTATAGGCCTTCCACAACTCTCTCCCCATATGTCAAATAGGCCTATATCACCAATGAGGCTTATCATATGTTACCAATATTAAACATTGTTTAATATAATCGCTGTTCATATTTTTATTCAAAGTTCAGAATCAAGATAAAGTTATTTCTGGTAACTCTTATGTTTCTTATGATAAATGAGATAATGCTGCTAAATTTTATTTTTATTTTTTTTACCTTGAATGTCATTGCTCTAATTTTTATATTTCATATTTTGTTCAAATGTTTAATATATATGTGACCCTGCCTGTGAAAACCCAGCTAAAGTCATTTTTTTGTGATTCAGTGTTTTTTACATAAAATCATCCTACACAATGTAAAGAACATTCTGTGAAAATATAACCTTGATATATTTAAAATTGACTGAGTAAGGCCATGTCAAAGATTTGCTCAAATTCGGCCTCAGAAAATCATATTTTTGAGAAATTCCAATTTAAAGATAAGTTATTTTTAAAAACTGCAACACATTTGATCCATAGTTATCCTGCATATGTGACTTATAACACATTAAAGCTGAGATTCTCCCCTTTTTAGTGATATATGACACATCAGTGGAAAAATTCTTAAAGTTTTGTAAAACAGATCTATTTATTATGATGTACATGTCCAAAAAGCTAAAAGCATAAAAACATTGAAATGAATGAGGGTACCACAAGAGCTTTATCATAGCAACAATTACCATGTCAATTCAGTGGATTGATTTGTATAACTTTATTAGTAAAATGAAATATCAGTGAAATGTCAATAATATATCAATTAAATAACATACCATTTCTCATTCTCTGAAATTATCATTCTCTTACTGGCCCACGGTGTAACATTGAGTAAATCTGGAGTAAAAAATAAATAAACAAATAAAAATTTTTAAGGGATAGTTCACCCCAAACTACAATTCTGTCATAATTTACTCACCCTGATGTTGTTCCAAACCTGTATGAGTTTCTTTCTTCTGCTGAGCAAAAAATAAGATATTTTAAAGAATGTTTGTAACCAGACAGTTGACAGCACCCATTGACTTCCATAGGTGCCGCCAACTGTCTGGTTACCAACATTCTTTAAAATATCTTATTTTTTGTTAAACAGAAGCAATAAACTTATACAGGATTGGAATAACATGAGGGTGAGTATGAGTATGAGTAAATCATTTTTGGGTGAACTATCCCTTTAACAGGTCAGTCTCAAACTTTGTACACATTCTAAAATTGTCTAGATGCAAAATAAAATCCTGAGTGACAGCAACTCTCCCTCCTTGAAAAATAAAGAACACTTTTCCCCATTGAAATACTTGCAGTTGCAAGAGAAACTGATTTTCAGTTTCACATCTGGACTTCCAGCATTCGAAGCAAATTCTTCTTGCTGGTGTTCCCTCTTCATGTTCGCCAGACAAATAGTGGGGTTCAATCACCAGAACTGGCTTGTCCTCCTCATCATGTTGGTCACTGCCTGAAAAAGCAAAGATCAATTTTTTTTTCAATTCAAAGCAAGATACCTAAAAACATGATTGTGTAACATGCAAGAATGGGAAGTGGGTTTAATTTCACATTTAAAATGGATAATGAAGCATTTTATATGAAAATATCAGAAAATATTTTTTCAGTTTAGTCAGACTGGATCTGATTAATTGAGGGGAGGGCATAGGAACAAGAAACAGCCTATAGGTGGTTAGCAGACTTCAATTCAGAGTGTAATGAAACAAATAAACATCATGCCATAACGTAATTAATTTAAACTGACTAAATCCCAATCAACAAATGTAATAAACATTTAAATCCACTATTTTTGCATCGCAGATATGTATATCATTACATTGGCTGGACACTGACAGTAGGCTATACATTTACATATTTATAAAACAATAATAACACAAACTTACCGTCAAATTCCTCGTCAGTTTCGTCAAAGAAGTGTCCTGTTCATCATCACAATCATCCTCCAGAAAGTAATCCGCAATAAAACCGGTTAAATCATAATTTGAGTTCAATTCCACCGAGATTAATATCAAGCTAGCTGTTTAAGCAAGCAGCTATTTTCCGTTCCTGCTCATACTTCGGTGTCGCCGGCGAAGCCATGGCCATGTCAGATGTCAAAACAACGCATTACGTTACCATCATCCAGCAAATAACACGTAGCAGGCCAAAAATGTCCTTAAAATTAGTTTAATATTATTGGCAGAATACTAAGATACAAAACAAATAAGCAGTTCTTAAATAATTGGCTATGACAAGAAAAAATCACCACAGACATCTAAACGCGGCTGACATCTCTCTCTCTCTTTGCATTGTGTTGACCTGGTTACCGGCGCTCGCGGATTGATATTAAAGTCTGTTTTTACTCTTTCTAATAGAAAATACACAGAAAAGAAGTTCCTGAACCGATTGATATACGAATCAGCAGTGTTGTTGCGCGAAATAAACCCAGAGACGACTGAAATCAATGTTAAGGAAGCCCACGTCCGTTTTTTTTTTTGCGCAAAAGTATAACGTAGTGTCAATAAAATCATTAATTTCAGTATTTATCATGTTATAAATGAAAATGTAAGTATTGCATCTCAAAACCAATAGTATAATCTATCATTTACAGCAATAAACACACATGGACTATTTTTGTCATTTTTATGGCTATGACTACTTTGACGCTCGTTAACTCATAATTCGATTCTGCGACTTTAGCCGGGGTTTCACAGGCGGGGTCACATATGCTGTTCATATGTTCATTTATTAGTGTGTTATATGATTAGAATGTTGTCCCGGTTTTAAAATAAAGCACAGCAATGATATTTGAGAGTGTTTCTCCCTTTTCAGGAAAAGTATCGAAAAAGTATCGAAATCGCAATACTTGACTTGGTATCGGTATCGAAATAATAATTTTGGTATCGTGACAACACTAGTCTAATCTAAACCCAAGTCTTCTGAAGAGACACGATGTGAGTGACTAAATGCAGACTTAAGATTTTTGGATGATCATTTTCAGTTTGGGAATAGTCATTTTGACACGCTATCTTGCGATTTAGAACTGTGATTGATTGCATTGATCATCTGAAGCGCTGGAGCGGCACCCCCTCAAAGTGATCTTTCTGAATCACATGGCTCTTCATTCATCTTGTACTTCTCTCGCCTTCTCTCAGGTCGGCCACGACAACTGGGTGCGCGGAGTTCTGTTCCATCCCGGTGGGAGATTCGTAGTGAGCTGTGCTGATGACAAGACCCTTCGCATCTGGGACTACAAGAACAAGCGCTGCATGAAGACCCTGTGTGCCCATGAACACTTTGTTACCTCTCTGGGTAAGCCAAGCAGAAAGTGCCATCACACTGTCATCAATGCAATATTCATCCATCAATTCAACTTCATCTCGTTTCTTCCGCAGATTTCCACAAGACTTCTCCTTACGTGGTGACAGGAAGTGTAGATCAAACGGTCAAAGTGTGGGAATGTCGCTGAACGCCGTAGGATCTGCCCCTTCCCTTTCCCCCCAGCACCACCACTTTGGCCACTCCCAGGATGCACTCATTACTATGGTTACCACCTCATCCAGCTCTCTTCTAATTACTATTGTCCTTTTATGTAAATTACTCTGGATGTAGTTTGAGCTTATTAAATGTTACACAAGACACTCACAAGAAGAAAAAAGTTAGTAAAAAGTCAAACAAGTATTCTTGCATGGTGAATCCAAAACTTGTATACTGTAAATTTTTTGCTTCTCATCATCTAAAGTACGGTAGGGATGCAGAGCGCAGGAGCTGCTCTCGCCTCGAGCGTTTATCAACAGAAGGCAGAATGATGCTGTTTGGGGAATTCAGGATACAGGGCGCTCGAAACCGTTTCACGTTTACTTTCCTTTGAACGTTTGTCGCGTTCTGCTTTACAGAAAATGTAAACCGACTGAAGATGAACAGCTTAAGGTGTCTGTTCCGGGGGGGGTCTGCGACGTAATTTCACCGTACGAACGTCTGGATGCGCAGCTCTCCCCTCGTGTTTGACATTCGTCACTTTTAGAAGTGCTAAATGGTAGGATGCAACTTCAGTTCACATTCAAAGCTCATCCATGAAGTCCTTTTCCATTTTAAAAACACGTTTTTTGAAGCAGTTTAGGCAAATCTACATGCTGTCCTGTTAGAAAAGGAGTGCAGAAAACACAGTATGAGAAGGGGAATCTCTTTTATAAGGACATGGATCAGTAAAGTGCACTTGTCCCTGGAGGCAATAGCGTTTCACACAGGGTTTACATTGTTTTGTTTTTTTTTGTACAGAAAATATAATTCTGACACCCTCCTTCGCCACAACATGGTAATGGAGGGCCTTGATATACTTTATTTACTGATAGAGGGCAAGTGAAGTGCCATTTTACTCATTCTTAATTGTGCACATTCTCCATTTTCAGGACTATGGGACAAAACACTTCACACAAATGCAGCTACATCTCCTCCACGTTCTGATTTAGCACCTCTACTATATTTCCCAGCTTTGATCGCCCGCGTTCTGCCTCGCCATTCTCAAAAATGGCTTCATTTGTTCATAGGTTTCATTAACCCCTCCTGGCGAACCACTCGACGTCATTTGATATAGCGCTTTCATTGCTTCTCCGTCACTCTGCTGCTTGCCCGCTCCGCCTGTGTGCAGGAGACGTCGCCCCGTACAGGCTTTTCGGCGTACTCCGTGGTTCTGCTCGGTCACCGTGTGCCGACGAGCGATCTAGTCAGTCTTTCTTGAATCGGGGGGGGGTTTTGGCGTCGCAGAAGAAGACAAGGACCTCGTGGAGTTTGAGGACGTGTGACACCTCCATGGTAGATCGACGTGCAATATCTATAGGCTGCTCTGTGTTAACTATTAAGGTGTGTATGTGTTTTCCTACGAACACATTTATTGGAAGATGGCGTCCTGGGGCAGACAGACAAGAGCAGGGTTAAAACGTTCTCCACTGGCTGCCGTGCAAGGCAACAATTAGCATCTTATAAGACTACATCAGTGGTGAGTAGTTTGCTGTGCTTGCTGGTCCGCAGCGTCATGTATGCCCAAACACTGCCATCCCAAAAGCTGTGTATGTAGAATCTGTGTGTGTGTGTGTGTGTGTGTGTGTCACTTCCTGTCTGTGAGCACACAGCGGACTCTGACTCCAGCTATTCGCTTTCTCTGCCTTGTTAATGTACTGAGAATCCCCAATATCGAGGACTTCATTCTGCTTTTTGTGGTCTCACTGTTGATGCACACTCATGCACTCACATAAATAAATAATTGTTCATCAGTATATCTTGATGTCATTGTTTGCAACATAATTAAAATAATAAAATATCTGTAAATATAAATCAGCCCATCTGTTGTTGTTGTTTTTCTTACAGTTGTGGCCAAAAATTTTTTTTTTCTGGAAAACAGGTGTAATTCAGTATTATTCAGTCATATTTGAGGAGAAAAATAAGCGTTCAAATACAACAAATTATTTTGAAATTAATTTTAATTAAAAAGTAATTTATATCTATAATTTAAGAAACGACTTATTTATTTTTTTGCAATGTATGCATCATAATATGGTCCTACACGCATGGTTCTAGATCAGGTTTAAACACAATGCTCTGTTTTGGTGTC